>NC_090923.1:771492319-771806873 GCF_040938575.1 Ambystoma mexicanum | reverse complement strand
CGATATACTTAAAATACAATACCAATAACGAGCCACTTGGGGCCTTCACTCTTTACAAATTGAAAACATAATACGCTAGAATAACATCTAAAATAACACTAAAACAACAAATACTACTATATCCGAACACACTAATTATACAGAGCTCCCACTTGTTTAACTCAGTGTCACAAACAAATGGTACCATCTTCTCCCCTCACCCAGGAAGGCTCCCTACACTACTGTGTTGTCCTTTCTTATTATTATTCTTAAAAAATGGGTAATTCAAAAACGAAAAATGTTCCTTAACCACACAATCAATCACACCCCTCTGTTATTTGCAGAAACCTTGTTTTCTACACACACACCCACCGTCCACTACTTGTTATCCTTTGCAAGGCTATACTCACATATGCTTGTTCACCTGAGTGATTCCGTAACAGGGTTTCAACAATGGCCTGAAGCGTCCTGGAAGCCTAAGTCTGCGCGGGGATCGTTGGGATCACATTGGTGTCACAAAATGAAGGCACGCTCCTACATGCTCACACCAGCAAAAATACAATCTGCTTGGGAAAAAGGCCCAAGAGACTGCTTGCAGGGATAACATGTATTTATTTCTACAAAATAGAAGCACATCATCAAAGAACCTTGCTGCTGTCGGACGTTCTGCCAAATTGGGGATGTGCAGCAAGCTAAAAAGACACCTGGCATCATCAATGTCATCATTACATACAGTAAATACATGCAAGTTGGTTGGAATGACACTATACGTGGGCTGCCCACTCCATAAGGGATACTAGGCCTTTGGTATCAACCATCTTGTCCATCTTCGTCCATGCTGCTGGGCTCATCATCCATGATGAAACAGGGCCTAAAAAGCAATTACTTTTTTTGAAAACAATACTACTCCCTCACTCTAATGGTGCACCTGGCAGACACAGATATGGGCCCAGCGGGAGAGACAAGGTCATACAAATGTGCATACTTCATTCATTCACAGATGCACCAGCAGCCTCCCAAGTTCCTCCACCCTTGCTTTGATCTATTATTTTATCCCTCTCTGGCACCTAACAGCACAAATCATGTGACCCACACGTGAAGACAAGATAGCCTTCCTTTCTGATCTTGATGATTGATCAAGGGCTTAACAGCTTTATAGTCAGTGGTATGGGCCTGAATGGCACCGTGGTATGTGGGGGTCTTAGGATAAACGCATAGGAGAACTGTAACTCTGAAGCGGGGGTGTTTGGGCTAAGTGCCATGCTATCTGTATCATGGGATGGTAACTACCAAGTGGCGCTTTGCTCCATTTTTGTGGCCTGGCAGAGCACATTTTTCCCAGGGTGCGAAGGCCCAACACCTCTGAGACAATGGTAGGCTTGAAGCTCACTCATGGTGGTGGTTATGTCTGTGTTAGCAATGCAGATTTAATATAAAACTGTTTGGTGCTTTCGTCACGCATGGAACAATGTTCCAAAATGAATTCCAATAACTGAGATGGCATTTAATTCACCTATACTATATAGCTCCTAATGCATGCAATACACAATCATACACTCTCATATGTGTACACCCCGTCCCTGCAATCCCTCCATGTGTAGTTTACAGTTTGTTTCTCATTCAGAATAGCTTAGGGGGGTGGGCAGACCTTCTCTCCTTCCTAACACATACAGGAACAGAGGTTTATAATTATTAGAGTTACCCATTTTAGTTTAATGTTTAAAGCTATGTTCAATTTCTTCAGTGACTTCTAGATGAATGGTGAGTTGTTTATGATTTGGTTGTGTTTTCAGCACTGACAAGTCTTCTTCAGACTGTTTTGATTGATATCTTATCTCAGTCACAGCTATTTTTGCTTTGTTTAGAATGAGCGATTCTCGGCTTCCTGTAAGGGAAGGTTGACTGTCCTCAGGAGTTTCATTATCTAGTTGAGCTTCAATTTCTTCCTCTTGTTGGCATTCATTCTCCAACATTTCTTTGTATTGTTTGAAATTGACATTTATTATACTGCTTTCATTTGCTTTTAATGCAGCTTCAAATGGGTCATTGTGACCTAATAAATCTTCTTCTTTATTTCAAGGTTTGAAAAGTTGCAGTAGGTTCATGAAATAAAGTTCTCTATGTTGCTGAGATTTAAATGATAACGTCATATGATTAATTAGGCATGGCTAGGCTTGCTTGACAAGTTGAGACTGAATGTTTGTCAGTTGTCTCATCTGGTGAGACATTGTTTCTTTTTTTAGGAATAGCTTTGAGCTATGTTATACAGCACATGTTTTCAAAAGCAGTACTTCTGTTTGGGTGGTATGTGTCAATAATATAGTTTTTTTAAAATCTCCTGGCTGTTGGGATCATTTGCAGCTATTGTTTCTATTTCTTGGTTGGAATTTAAGTACTCTTTTTCGGGGTGAAGCTGGACCAAGGTTTAGCAACATGGGCAAGCATTTTTATACTGAAGCTGTACAGTTTTTGTGACAGTGTTTTGTCAGATGATATGTCATCCCAGGGATCTTTTAGCTCTCTTTTCTCAGATTTGGTTGGATAGGCTGCGGCATATATTAAAACTGCAGTGGGATTGTCTACAATGTATTATTATATGTTTAAGTTTGCATTCCACAAGAAGGCAATGATTGCATTGTAATCATTGATGTACTTGGATGTTCCGTCCCTCTCTTTTAATGTTGTATGTGTTTTAGGGGGATTTGCCTTTTACACTGTGTCTAAGAGAAGACATCAAACTATTTACTTGTCCTTTTTTGCAAACTGGTCTAGGGAAGCAAAAGTGACCTTTAGTATAGTATTTACCATTGTTGTTATATCTATGTCAGCAGTATTTGCCACACTTATGTTTTTGGAAGCGTAGGATTTGTGTACGTAGGTCTCTATCTGTGGTTTCTGAGGGGATGTTGCAGATAATGTATTTTTCAATTAGCTGTAAAACAGTGGCATCACTGTCAGGGCCCAAATTGGGAGCATCTTTTATCCACAAAAGCATGAGGATGTGTGGTGCGTCTTTGGATTGATATTCTTTTCTCCAAAGAAGTGTTGCACTTGTCCTAGCGGAGGGGTTATTGTCTATACCCCCTTTGGCTAATCTGGAATAGAGCTGCAAGACATATTCTTGGTGTGAAGCCCAGGGATGGAATTGCTGCAGCCCAAAAATGTGCACATTGGGTCCTGCTAATTGCAAGGACTATATGTCCACATTTGTATCCCTAAATACTGCACTGCTACAACCATCTGCTGCTGTAACAATATTCTGCTTGTCAAATGCTTTTTCAAACAGACAGCAGGATGCATGTCTCTGTCTTCGGCTGTTGCCGTTCTTTGGAACAGCCTACCTGTACCTTTTATACTTGAGCTGGACTTCTGTAAATTCCAAAAACCTTTGAAAACTGTGTGTTTGTTTTCCTCTTTTACTTAATCCCTTCCCTGCTAACTCATACCTCTAATACTGATGGATTTATCTGGCATACACCGTACTGGTTCCAGGCCCTATATTTAGTCAACACCTGTACACCTATCCACACTTCAGCACTGCCATTGTGGGTGTACCGCCTGGTGGCTGTGTAACACATCCTTGGGACTCATTTGCCCCTGCCGGGAGTTAGTGGCATCCCACTTTGGCATGTCTTGGTACTTTCCTTCTGGGCTTCTACAAACACTTTGTAATCCCAATTCTTCTTTCCATTCATGCACTTCTTTTACTGCACAATACATATGTGCATTTATAGCAGCAATGTATACCATATTCTTGGATAAGCAAGAGATATGCATATGGAAACGATTTGTACAACATTTTTAAGTGGCAGTTGGTGTGTGGAAATTTAATATGGTGATAGGCTTATCTGTATAGTTTTTTTTAACTAATTGGTGGATATATGTGTGACTGTTTCAAAGCAGGCAATGAGGGAGTGCTACACACATAACAGTATAAAGGTAAAAGGGCTGTCCTATGCGATGGTGTCCACATGCAATCTGGGTTTTTTAATAAAGCATGGCCTAGAGAGGGAACTGCAGAGACGGCCCATAATCATGAAGGGCCATGAATTATGGTCCTTCATACATTCTAGAGAAAAGTATTTGGGACTGTTAGGGAGAATTCTCATAAATGTGCTAATTCCCTTCAGCTTAGAGACCCCCAGCAAATTTGCTGGATTTTGAGGACTTGATTTTTTTCCTGGAAAGAGTGTGAGCCTTTTTTCCCACTCGTTCATGTATTTTGATGTATGTTTTACTCTTGTATTCTTTTGATTATGGAGTTTTAAGATAACTAAATAGGCATCTTTTCATGTATGTTACACAGCACCCTCAGTGCAGTGACACAGGAATGTCTTTTTTAGACTTCCCAAAGGCCTAAATACCTTCTCTGGGATAAACTACTGTTTCCCTGAGAATGTAAGGTTAAATTGACTTTACTAGTCTTTTTAAATTCCTAGACCCAGCACACACTATCTTCCTATAGAGTGCTGGAGGGGTTACCTAGTATCCCCTATGTCTAGAAACTCATGTAGCAGTCAAATTCTACCCTTTCCTATCGAAATGTCTGGTGGCAGTGGTTTTACAACAAACTACCATGATTTTTCCCGACCGCGAACACCAGTAGCTAAACATTGCGGGAGCCATGTTTTTCAAGATGGCCCCTTAAGCCCCTTTGTTTAAACAGGTCCTGGTCTTCTTTTTTCGCCATTACTTTTTGGAAAGCTCCTTCTTGTGTTTGTCTCTGTGCGCCAAACTCGGTCTGGACCCTTTGTTTCTATGCCTTCGGCGGGCTTCAGGACTGGAGACCGCCTCTGGCATATGCGTGTCTGGGGTGGGCAGCAAGTGAGGGAGGTGCCCAAAACTCCCTGATCTTAGTCTCATGGGAGACCCAAATGCACTCTGGTGTGATTGGCTGGCTGACTGTCCGGCATAGACAGCCACCCTACTGGGTGAGTGGCAGCTAGGCTGGAATGAAAGGGAGAAAACTGCTTAAAAGGCGGGTCTCTTGGAATGGAAAGCAGAGTCGACCCCTGGAAAGAAAGAACCAAAGACGAGCTGGAAGAGGACGGCTGCTGCAACTCCTGGACCATTGGTTTGCACAGTGAAGCCCTGCTGCAGGTCCAAATTGCCAAGTTCATCTTGACAGAGAAGCCCCTTCAAGGACAAGTTCTTCCTTTGAGTTGGTGGAACTAATCACTCATAAGCCACCTGGATACCATTCTCAGAGCTGGTTAGGATTAACCAGGGGGAAGGACACCAGTTTGTTTGCTTGACGACAGCTACTCGAACCAACGATCTTCCATTTTGCCAGCTTGTTTGACCAGTCCCCGTGCAGTGCAGGAGTCCCCTGAGGTCCTCCCTCTTGTCCCCACGACAGAGGCTCAGGAACAGCAAGATATGCAGGAACTGCCAGGAATCAACGTCTTCAGCTGCATCTTTTCTTCATATTAAGGTACTGTACCAACCCAATTGAGAGAACTTATCTCTTACAGTGAAAGTTTGTGGAACTTTCCCAACTTGCAGGGCTAATCAGCTTGTGACCCAACAGATGATTCTTTTTTGTACTACTCCTGAGAACTTTGGCAAAAACTTTACCGTTTACAACAATAACTGCTCTTTCCTATCCGAGACACTAGTCCATTGACTTTGGCCTGGGCCTATTGAACTGAATCGAGGCCTCTAGTGAACTGAAACTATTTTCACTGCCTAAGGATGTATTTGTGATCGATTCTATTAACTTTTACCTTTGCCCTCCTATTTAAAGTGACTGAAATGCTATTTTGTTCCTATTTCTGGGGAGCCTAATTTACTCAGAAACATATTGGTTTGGTATTGAAGTGTATTTGTGTATTTGTGTATGATATTAAGTTTCCTCCTTCTAGTGAATGTTTTCTAAATGACTGTGTAATAAATTAATACGTATTTTACCAAGAAACCTTGAGTGTAAATGTCTACTTGAACCACTGTGTTTTTGTAAGACCCTGTGTAACCTTGTGTAACCTCTTGTACTGCTCACATTCCCTCTTGAGATAAGCGTGGCTGCTCAGCTCGCTACCTCAAACTGTGTAGTACATACTTATACCAAAGGTTGGTTTTGCTTACTCCTGTAGTTCTAATTGTATGTTGTGGTCCCAGGGGGTACTGCATGCAATTTTACCTAACAGGTACAGAAAATAGTTTCTGTTTTTCTCTCGCATACAGTTGTCCATTATTTCCATTATAATAGTAGAAAATGCTAATGGAAATTTTAGAGAATCTTAACTACTTTACTAAAAAATTTAAAGTAGATGGATTTTATAAACTTATATTTGTTTACTTATATTTGTTAACTGTTTAAGGTGTTTTCTAAAGGAAGCTTGTTTGGAGTTTTTTAATCGTTAATTCTTATTTTTTGTGGGAGAGGCCATTAAGTAAGGTGGGCAGGGTAGTAAGGGAAGGGGAAGCAAGCACGGCTATGGAGGGGCAGGTGAACAGGGGAAAATGTTGGGCCTGCATTAAATCTAAGGTAGGGGCAGTGTTTCTCATGCTCCTTGATTGCAGCCTCGACTAACACTCAAGATATGTCAGTGAACAAAAACAAGTGGCCTAGATATGTGATGCCATCAGTGATGTCATCAATTACATTTGTGATGTCCTCTTTGATGTTGCTCTGTGTTAGTCTTAACAGTGCATGGTGGTGGCGCGAGTTATGGTTGCTTAGCTTATCATAACTGGTGAATTCTGGAGGTTTTCGGTTTTACTTGTAACCATAACGTCCCTTTAAAAAAGTGTGTTCACTGAATATATATATGTTATAGGACGGCTATAGTCGTTGTGTAGTTGAGGTGAGTCGGACACCCTTAGGAGCCCCTCAAAATTCTATTATTAATAACTTTTGATTCGAGTAATGGTTTTGATGGAAATTTCACAAGTGATTATAAACCTGCAGTCCCCCAGGCTGCAAAGTTTCATGAAGATTTGTTCAAAAATGAAAATGTTATGAAGCATCAACACATTTTTGTTTTCTCCAAAAGTGCGGCCTACTTCCCATTCATTTTCCCATAGACAAATAAGGCCAATTGTTTTTAAAGCGCACAGCCCAAACCACTGGTCTGATTTGGACCAGGCATGCAACAACTTGGGCATGAACTGTTGACTTGTGAACCATGCATGTGTTGGGGTTAATCTGTGCAGTAGTTTTTTCAATATTTGATGGAGAAGGGGTGCCCAGTTCCTGAAAATAGATAGAGATATCTCAGCGATTTACCAAAAGCGTGATCTATGCATGGTTTGAGGTTAATCCATGTAGTCGTTTTTTAAATATTTGATGGAAAAGGGAGTGCCCCCTTCCTAAAAATAAAGATATCTCAGGGATTTACCCAAAGCATATATTTGAGATTATAAAGGACTACAGATAGACAAGGGTATGTGTAGTTCAGTACTCATGGTTACAGTATGACGTCGAGGGTGACTGGCCATGGCCACTGACACGATTGCCATCCAGGTCTCCCATCCATGCAGTAACCAGGAAAGACCCAGCTTAGCTTCAATGTGAGGAAGGGGCCAGGCTCCTCAGGCCATGGAACTGATACATGAGCCAAATTTACAAGACCACTGTGAGAAACGGGCCAGCCCTTTCCTTGCTTTGAAGATAAGCCTGGTCAGTCCCATTTTGAAGCTAAGCAGGGTCAGTTCTGGTTACTGCATGGATGGGCGACCAAATGGGCATCCATTTTTTTTTTAATAGTCCTTGAACATTTTCCACTCAGATACCATAATTTTGCCTTTTGCTAGTTGTAGTCTCCCAGTCAATAATACAAAAATATATATATTTTTACAGCAACCCTGGGTTTCTCATCCCAGCAGTAACTGAGACGAACCCTGCTTAGCTTCAAAGCTAGGAAAGGGTCACCCTCCCAAGGCCTTGTTTCCTAATAAATGAGCCCACCTTACAAGACCACTTAGAGAAACGTGACCCATTGCTTTGAAGAGAAGCCGGGTCAGTCCCACTTTGAAACTAAGCAGCATCCAGCCTGGTTACTGCATGGATGGGAGACAGTCCACAGTCCAGAATGACATGTGTTTTGTTAGTTTTAAATATCTCATTACACACAGCATCCACATTATTTTTTTTTTAAACCAAGCTACTGTCATACCTTGAAAGTTTTGCACTGAAACAATTGTTTGCCTTTTGCTGAATTGCATTCCGGTAGTTGTAGTTGCAGTCAAGATAGGCGGAATAATGCCATAATTACACAGTTTTTGCTCAACATAGTTCTATAACGATTTATATATTTGAGAGACCTAGCAGACAACTGTGCCGACTGCCTTAACATATCTAAATTCAAATTTAGCAAAGCTGGAGGCTCCAGTTTTTCTGTGCTGGCGACCAACTCCTGGAATAAACTACTGCCTGTACTATGGACAGAACCAATTTTCCTCTCATTCCGTAACAAAGTAAAAGCTTAGTTGTTTGATCAAACTAACTAACTACCTCTTGACTACATGATTATACTTGTGACTCCACGACTTAGCTGCCTCATCGACTTTGCCCATTGCTCAAGATCACTGTCCAGCTAGCCGCTGTTGGCCTGCTGCAAGCATGCCCTTGAGCCATGACATGAACCATGTACATAATGTATGCTTTCCTATCTTATCTATATCTGTATATGACCATATGTATGACTGTATATGACTGTATATTACTATATATATGACTGTATATATTTATTTATCAATGTTGTAACATGATGCACCCTAAGAAAAGCGCCAAGAAACTCTTGGGTTGGGTGCGCTATATAAGCAAATAAATCAAACAAACAAACAAACAAACTACGGTATGTGTAGTTTTCAAGTTAGCTTTATAAAGCAGCATATTTTTTAAAGCTAGACATTGGTGTGAGGAGGGGAAATGATGAGATGGAAAGCAAGTCGTGAGTATTTGCCCTCAATGTGGCATGAGAGTTTGGAATCCTGGACACTGGTGCAGTTTCTTCCCCTGATTGTGGCTGCTTCTTATGGCACCACAAAAGAAACATGTGGGTGTACAGCGAAACTTTTTTTCAGAGGGCTGACGCAACAACATGATTTTTTTTAAGGTTGGCAGCTTGCTCAGGTTTTTGGCTACCAGGATTTTACCAAGATTTTACTCATGTTCCTAGTGAATACGCTTACTCATAAAACCACAAGCACTTGTTTTGTATTGGTATTTAGTTTTCGAGGGAAGATTTCATGACGGACTGCTGTGTTTAAAAGGTGAGCACCTTTTATACTTTGCCAGCATATTTATTGGAACATTTCTTCTTTCAGGTTATTTTTCTGGTGTTCATAATTAGTTTTTAAAGTCCAATGCTATTTTGTCTTGCGCACTTTCGTCTAAGGAGTAGGTCTATTGAACTACATTTGTATATTTCACTTTAAGATAATAATAATAATAATAATAATAATAATAATAATAATAATAATAATAATAATTTTGCATTTATATAGCACTACGGATCCTCAGATATCTAAGCGCTGCTAATTATTACCCAAGATATATGTTCACTTACTGTGCATATATTTGTGGATGTCAGCTTTTGATTTTTGCTATGTACCTGGGCATATGTTATTTTTGCAGCTGGTCATTTTTTTTTCCCTTTTACATGCTACTTGGGGTTTTGTGATGTATGGCAACATTCACCAAGAGACCGGCCATAAAACAAGGGGCTTGTAGCACGCTGCTTAACCAAAGTGTGTGATCAGCAGCAAATAATTTAATTGCACAGGGCATTAACTAAAAACATTGGGATTTCTCAAAGCCTCAAATCTTGTGTACATAATAAAATAAATATATATTTTTACAGTTACAGTGAGATTGAGGGTGAAAAATCATCGTGTCCTGAGTCTCTGCTCCATGCAGTAACAAGGACACTTAGCTTCAAAGTGAGAAAAAAACAGCCCCCACACACCATGGTGCCTAATAAGTGAGGCACACTTATGAGACCACTTAGAGTAACATGACCTGAGGGGGCCGGCCCCTTACTCACTTTGAAGCTAAGCAGTACTGTCCATATATTCATGGGTGCCAGATTTTGATTTTTGCTTTGGGTTTAGAAAGTACCTGGGCATATGTTATTCTTGCAGCCAGTCTCTTTTTGCCTGTTTCCATGCTGCTTCTATGTGGTGAGTTGGGGTTGTGCGATGTATCACAACAGTCACCAAGAGACCGTTCTGAAAACAAGGGGCTTGGAGCTCGGGACAGTACATTTCAGCGCAGCCAGTTAGGTGCACGTCAGTCAGTTGAGCGCAGAGACCTCTCAGCGCCAGGATGTTTTGATTCTACAAAACGTACCTCCCCCTTCAACAACTTACAGATCCCCTACTGTGACTCAACCCAAACAAATAGAGGTGCAGGAGAAATCATGAATATAGCCAAGTTCCATGTCTTGTATATATTGTTATATGCACCACACCCCTTGTTATTTGGAAGATGATCATTCAGATGTCCTTTTTACTTTGCATTTTGGGACATGTATTACAGGACACTTGATGGACAAATGAAAACTACACATTACAAAATTCTACAAAAGAAGAGGAACTGGATGGGCATCTTCCGAATTACATGGAGACATGCACACAGACACCCACAAATGCACCGACAACCACATTGCCAACGAAAACTCAACCTCAATGTGTCACAATGCTTACATAAACACACGGGTGCACGCATGTGCACACACACTAACACTCGCCAACATGGAGCAAATTCACACTGCATGCACAATCTCTCACACACACCTTCACACCATGTACACACACGTGCTCAAATCAAAAACACACACATTGCCTGCACACCCTCTCAGATGACATGCACACCATTAAACTGCACATAGATTAAAAAAGAGGACTACACTGTCTCTGGGCAACTTTATAAAACAGAAAAAATGAAATTAAACAAATCACATTTATGCTGCACACTGCCATTGAAGAACCCTGCATGCAGGGTTTAAAGATGCAGCACTTAACCATTATTCTACAATTGTTTGTTTGTTTGTTTAATCATTTATAATGTGCACCAGACCCAGAGGTAAGGTATCAGGGCGCAGCAGTTACAAGAATATGTGAAGCTTAAGTAGACATGTTACAGGATGTACATAGGAATAAAGCAGGTACAGGAAATAGATACGTTAAGGAATACATAGGTACAATATACAGATAGAGAGTCAGAAAGTGGATGATGCAGATATAATGCAGCTTCAGTTACATGATTACACAGTAAGAGAGACATGATATATATACAGACAGTGATGATGGGAAAGGTACATAACAAAGATAGGATGTAAAGGATACATATAGGTAACATACATTAAGTGGCTGGTGGCTATAAAATAGTTGCTGGTGCAGTATATACTGCCAGGCAGTCTCCGCTTATAACTATTATGTTATTGTTTGGATTCTCACAGGATTCCTACGTAGCCTTTTATCATTGAACATATCAAATTATAGGCTAAGTATGAAATGCATGCCCTGTGAAGCAGCAAACCATTGTGGCCTAACGGTTACATGCTGGGCATTCAACTGGGAGGTGGTGAGGTTTGTTACAGTGTAGTCCTGTGATCTCATTTGTCATGAGGGCATTTAGACGTAGCTGCAATGTCAGCCACGTACAAACATCTCTTGCATCAAAATAAGGGCCCCAGAATGGCTTTCATTCCAAAAAGCGTGCACCGAAATGGGCACTGCAGCGGAATGGCTGCACCAAATCTCTGTGCTGTAAAAGGACATGCCAGAAAGGAGTGTACCGCTTGGAGAACACTACTTAAACTAAGTTTGTGGGCCATGGCAAATAATGTAGTGTAAGTGCGCATTTCCTAAAAAACACTGTGAGTTCTCAACGCCTGCAACCAGAAGGCCATGCCATTTTAAAATGGACAGTGGGTGAATGCCATGCTAGTAGTGTGGGAGCAATATAACAATGTATGGAATAACAAAACCTGTGAAATTCTAGAAAACACTTTAGTTGCAAGGACGTTAAGGTGAGCAATACATTATAACAAAACCTTTGAAACTCTAGGAAAATACTTTAGTTGCAGGGACTTTAAGGTGAGAACTTAATGCAACAAAACCCCTGAAATTCAGCTAAAGCCACCTTAACTCTACGCCTCTGTTACACAGCCAATGACCACAATGATGACATCACAGATCACATCACTGATGGCATCACTGATTACATGTTGTATGAGAACCCTGAAGACATTACAAATCACATCACTGATGCCATCAATGGTGGAAACACTACTTACATTGAAAATAACTGATTACATCAATAATCGAATTAGAAATAACATCATTTATAAGTTAGCTCATGAAAGGTGTGATTACCTTAATAAAAATGTAGGCCGTGGTCTTGGCCAGTGCCAAAGGCCAAAGGCCATAGCTAGTGGTTGGTTAATGTCACAAATACCAATTAGCATGGTTAAAAGCCATGCCTAGTAGCCCATCAGTGTTTTATAATATACAGTGGGCAACGTTGAAAGCTGTAGTCAGTGGCCATGGCTGAAGACCATAGCTTGTGCCTATTAATATGTTAGAATATAAAATTGGCACAGCCAAAGGCTGTAGCCACTGGCTAGTATTGTGTTGAATACCATGGTTAGTGGCTGTTTAGTGTATACAATATACAGTGGACAAGGCCAAATGATGTGAAAACTGATCCAGTTCAAAGGCCATGGCTAGTGGCCCATTTATATGTTAGAATATATAGTGGGCACAGCCAAAGATTGTGGCCACTGGCCAGTATTGTGCTACATTACATGGCTAGTGCCTGACCAGTGTATGTTATATTCAGTGGACAAGCTTGGAAGCTGTATCCACTGGTAAAGGCCAAAATCTATGGTTGGTAGCCTATTGGTGTTTAAAAATATTCAGTGCACATGGGTGAAGGTTGTGTCCACTGTCCACATGTCAATCAAAGGCCCAACTGGTTAAAAAATCATATTCACATGGATACATGCCTTTGTGCATCATTTTACGGGCCAATCGATTCAACCTCTTCTTACTTGCATAGCCTTGTCAACAAACAAACCAATCACACACCGGGATTCATGAACGTGCTGACACCCACGTGTCCGAAATCACCCAATAGCATGAAGAATCATATTCACGTGGATACGCATCCCTGCGCGCTCTCTCCAACCAATCGAATCACCCACTACACCCTCGCGTCTATGTGTCATTGTCATCCGCACCTACAGACTTTCCAATCGCACATGCAGATGAATTGGCGCAGCTATGCCCATGCCGTATGATGATATCTGTGCGTACTACACTGGACAATCATCGTGCACAGAAGTATGTAGTCATGAATATTAACCACAACCACAAAAAATGTGTTTACATTTATCATTGCTTTTGGCGCTTTCCCTTTTAAATTCCTTTTCCTTTTTTCCACTTTTCCCCCAGTCCTATTTCCCTTTGTCCTGTGATTTGTTCAGTTTGTGTTTGATTGGGGGGTATTTTGGGGGATTTTAAAAAAACTTTTACAATTTTTGCAGCAATGTCTTTTCTGTGTTGTTGTCTTTGTCTCTTCCCGCTTGCACAATAAAATATGTGTGAACATGAGAGCACGAGTAGTGACAAATTCATAATTTGTGTCGACAACCCATCACCACCTGATGTTGCATCTCAAAGCCTAGGGACACCAATAATGATAAAATATCTAGCGCAAGTCAACTGGGATGATGTTGATGATGATTATAGAAAAGCACATGAACACCATAAAAGGAAAATGCATGTGGCCCATTCCTTCCATACAAGGTGATCAGCACCACCTGCAGAACCTCCATCCACCAGTGCCTCAACAACTCCGACTGCAAATGAAGCCTCTTCATCAGCAGTGGTATCCACTACACAGACTCCTCTGTTAACGACAGCCTTTAAACATTCTGAGAATGTGTAGTCAAGGAAGGTGCCACATTTAACGAATGGCAGAAGTTAATCACATGTCATCGTTAGTTTTTTTCCTGTTCCTAAAAAAATAGAAAAAATACATTAAAATATATGTTTCTATTTATTTTAATTCCCTTTGTTATATGTTTCATCCAGATGTGTTTTCCTCCCCTATTCCACACCCATCTTTCCATCCCACAAAACAGCTCTATTAAGGGCCGCCTTTTAATTTATAAAAATAGATAAAAATGACCAGAAACTGCAAAAAATAAATTACAATACATATTGTAATTTATTTTATGTAGTTTCAGTAATCAAACACCTCAATTGTTTGCTTGTAAGCCGTGAGTACAATGTTAACAGGGGAAACAGTTTAGTCACAAATAAAAGCAACCAAGTAATTAATAGACTTAGCCATGCAGGCAACGCCAGCAATTCATTGAATGAATGCTGTAGCCACGAGTAAACAAAATAACATAAAAAAATACAACTCTGTATATGTTAATTTTTACATATATATCGAATGTATTAAACAACTTACCAAATACCTTTATACATGTTATCGTCTTTCTTCCATAATATGAACTCTGAAACAAAATAAAATCTAGTTCATAACAAAATAAAAACAACATTATTTATCTTTTTTTTCATAATGGTACTAAGTGAATACTGATTGTATTCCTCGTACACAACCACTAACAGGTTGTATTCATTAATCATACTATAGACAAAAAAAAAAAACTCTTGTTTGAGAGAAAATTAAAATCTAGTTATTTTTAATATTTACCAATCATTATATACATGTATACAAATTATACTCTAACATAACATGTAAAATAAAAATATAAAAATGTTTATAAAAATGAAAACATCAATAAAACACCCTTTACAAAATATCACTTTCAAAAAGTAATAGCTGCTACAGTGTAGCATAGGAAAACAATCCCGTATCAATCATCACCTTAACTATACTAACCATGTTGGTAACTACAAATTTAGTTTTGCATCAGTAAATTATAAAAAGAATTGCCCACAAATTCAATAGTTAGTACACGTATAAAGACATTTCAGTACAATGCCCATATGTCACAATCTGTGCAGACATAATTTAATGTTATAAGATGAGAAATGCACAGATTACTTTATGCAACCTTCATTAGGAACCCAAGACATATAACCTAACTATGTCTTCAGTTTTACAAATACAAAAATTAAGACATTCCATCAGTGTAACATTATTTAGAGTTTTAATCTTTTTAAAGTATAATCATACCTATGTTACAAATAATAGGCATACAATAAAAACTGTTGTGAGCCAACATATTAACACAGCAAAAACTACACTAATAACCTAACACATTTCATGTCCATACTTCTTATAACATCTATGTCTGTCCTTTTTTTTGGCCACCTACACACATAAGAAGTTCATAATGACATTTCATATTGTACACATCATGTTTAAAAGATGCAAAACTACACATTATTATGTAAACTTCTCTTAGCACGCAGTGTGGAATACCTTTTTTACTATTTCAAAATTCATTCTAAATTATACAAATGATTTCTTCATTGCTATTTGATAACTTCTTTTATCATTTCATGTGTTTCCTTTTTCTGGCCACTGACACACCTAAGAAGATAATGAAAATCTTCTTAGACCTAACATACAAACCAAAAAAACAGGTACAGTTACAGTGTAATGGCTAAAAAGATTATATGACTTTTCTAAAACTTCACAGTGCATTTAAAACTTATTTATACATTTAACAAACTAACCCTTTCAGTAATATGTTTTCATTTTTCATTTCAATTACAATACTTTTTTGAAAATGTTGTTTACAAACTTAAATTCACCAGCTATACACATAATAAGTAAACACAATATATCTAAATTATTCCTTAAATCTGTAATTAGTAATAACATCTCATTTCTTTTTCAAACATCACACTAGATCTGTTTTTGTATCTAGAACCTACTATTTACTTTTTTCAGATGTAAAAAGTCATAACCTTTCTACACTCCCTCACAGTCAAATGTATGCACATGGAACCATTTTAGTAACCTAGCACATATAGGGAACACGTGTACATATTAAATATACAGTGTTTTACACATTAAAACAGAAGTAGAAAATTGCAGAATGCTGTTTTATCTGATAATTTATAAAATTTTATGAATGTTAATGTTAATGTTAAAGAATATTTGTACCACGCACTATCACCACCGGAGTGATCCCCTGACGGTCTGGCGGCTCTGAAAGAGGGAGGGGGGTGGGTTAGTGGGAATGAGCTGGAAAAGTGCTAGATAGCAGTGATATGTTGTTGGCAGCCTCAGCCCGGTGGGTCCGTTGGCTGGGCTTGGAGTGTTATACGGTCGATATTCGTCATGTGCTGTTGTGCAAGCCTGCGTGCGGTTTGTTTTGTTGTTGCAGTGTAGTGAAGTTTGTGCTGTTTGCTGCGTTTAAGGCTTGTGGTTGTGTTTGGTTAGAGTTTGAGAGGAGTATCCAGAGGGATGAAATTGTTAGTGGATTGGTTAGTTGGCATTGCTGTCCTTGCAATTGTGTCTAGGTGTGATGCCTACTATCATTCACAATTACCTCGGAGTGTGGTGCTTGCTAATTTTCAATATTCTGTCTTGATGTGAGACAGGCTAGTGATCACGATTCCATTCTAGTGTTGCACTTGTCATCATTCACAGTTTCATTTATGTGTTCTAACATTCACGTTTTGTATAGCTGCGACGAAGGCTAAGGCTAAGAATTCCATCTAAGTGTGGCAAATGCTAACATTCACATTTCTATCTAGATGTGACGCAAGCTAAGGCTAAGAATTTTGTCTAAGTGTGGCACATGCTAACATTCATAATCCTGTCTAGATGTGACGCAAGCTAAGGCTAAGAATTCCATTTAAGTGTGGCACATGCTAACATTCATAATCCTGTCTAGATGTGACGCAAGCTAAGGCTAAGAATTCCGTCTAAGTGTGGCACATGCTAACATTCACATTTGTGTCTAGATGCAACGCAGGCTAAAGTTAAGAATTCCATTTACGTGTGGCACATGCTAACAATTATTACACCTGTCTAAGGTGAAATAGGCTAATATTGACCGTTCTTTATATGTTAGTTAACAATGGCACTCATTAACACTGGCTTTGCGGTCCTACCAATGGGAAGCTGAAAGTCAAGATCTATTTGATGGCATCTGGGTTCAAATCCTACACCGTACAAGAACAATGAATTAATTATCGATAATCTCCTGCAGGACAAGTTTGAATAGCAATATTATAAGCCAAATTGATTTTGTTCCTATCAATGGTACCTTCAAAACTTGAATAGTAGCCACCCAAACTGATCAACAAGTATTCACACTAATACAAATCAATCTATTCACCTGGCTGGCGATTTGCAGCAATGTAAAAGCTTCTTGAAATAAGAAATACATGATGCTGATCGAACATGGGGGGGTTGGTGGGGTGGGAATTTGGTGGTTTTGTACATGCATCAGGGTTTGTCCCCCAATAGAAACATACTGGGATGAAGTCTTGTCCATTGCACAAAATTGCAGGTATTAAAGTATCTAGCTTGCAAAAGACATCTGGTTGTTCACAAGCCCATACGAAAATGGTACTGGAGGTTTGTAGAGATAATCTGTTTAATGACCAAGTAATCGGTAGCCAAAAAATGGAAGACACAAATCCCACAGCGGGAGACTTGCGCAGGCAACCAGTCTGCCGTTCTGAAACTGAGCCACTGCAGAAGGAAATTAAACCCTCTCAACACCCTCCTCGGACATCTAGGCACAAGTATATTGGACTTGTGTAATGAAGAGGTATGGGCGGCCCCAAACACAGAACAGCAGTGAACCCCTTTGTAGAAAAGTCCAGGTAGCTTTATTTTACAAATGTACAGTTCATCCAGTTTCCAGTTACTCTTAAGTATATACATAAGCCATTCCCATTCACTCCACCTCAAGGCCACAAACGACACATTTACAACACACACACACAACACTCTACAACATTGTCCTAAGCGGTCAGTCATTCTCATGCATCAACTTTCCACTAGCATTCATGGATGACCAGCAAGACAAGTGACACACCAAATCACATCATCTCCCTTTCTTACAAACACAACCATATGAACACCAAGATTAACAAACACACTGGTATGCCTGTGGACACAGAACACCATAAACCATTTGACAACAAATCCAGAACTTTCAGGAAATCCCAACATAATCTCCACTTGAGACAAATGTCCTCCCGGAAAGCATTGCTAGTAAAGACACTTGCACTTTATGTCTGGCTATAATGGCCTTTGGAACCAGGGAATATGCAGCCTCAAAGCAAGATGGGAGGTGGATGTGGGCACACCTGAACCTGAAGAATGGATGGAGGCATTGATAGGTCCTAGGTCAGTTGGAATCTCAGCTAGGCTACGGCTAATACAACTAAAAATACTTCAGTGTACTACCCCTGCACTTCGTTATTCAAACGTTGGTGCACTGAACATGCTAACTGTTTAACATGTGGGGGGAACTGAGGGAACTTTTTTTATATTCTGTGGGAATGTGCCCGTGTCTGCCGTTTTTGGAGATGATGTATGGACAGGTTGAACTCGATTCTGTGAACTGCAATTCTAGAAGACCCAGAATTGCTACTGCTGGGGATATGGCTGGAATCCACATACAGTTGCTATGAAATACTGTTCCATCTACCACTGTTGGCCTGAAACTATTGCAGCTAAGTGTGTGGGGGGCAGTGGAACACCCCCGATTAAGTATGTGGATCTCAGGAGGTCAACATGTGCATATCCCTGAAAATAAATGTGTACTGAAGAGGGAACATCCAAAACTGCCTTCCGTCCTGAAAGACACCCCCCACAACCGGAAGAAGCACAAACAACAACATGGCCGCTGATCCTATGAGCTTACACCAATCCCCACTGCCACCGCCATGGACAACTACTCCGAAAGGTACCCTGCCAGCAGACCATACAACCCTGCATTAATATGAACCCTACCTAGAGTGGATGAGGAGAGACAAGACAGAGCTGGATACGATTACATGGACAAAATCGACTAAAAGCACCAAGAAGCCATGCTTCAAGTCATTAGGACATCACAACGACACAGCTACGTTAGACAGGAAGCACATATGCAAACAGCACATTCAGGATACTCACACTCAATCCAGACAAAGAAAACATGCGTACAGCTCTAGGAGTTAGAGGACAGTAACACATACATACTGTCAGCACGTTTATGTTTTTACCATTAGGCTTGCTACAGTCGTGCAGAAACGCAAGAAGTCAGAAGAGCATGTGTACATTCTTGCAGATGCTTACATGCAACTAACCCTATGGACGGACAGGAGCACTCAAGGGACCTGACCGGCCATGACGCACACTAACCTATGTACACTATGGACAACACATAAGAGAAACCAGAGCAGGTTTTAGGAAAATACAGCAGGCCATGATCGTCTCAGAGAAGTCTGAAGCCACAAGAGGATGTACAAGCCATGGCAGGATCAACGGCAGCCTAGGCCACAATGTTGGGAACAGCATCCCACACACAGAGTCAAGGTGACACTGGCTGCAGCAAACAATATTCCCTGCACAATACAGAGTAAATTTGAAGCAACTGAGCCTGCAAGAGTGGTCTCCAACCACGTGACTCGGCCGAGCCGATACTGGGCCAAGGCTCGGAGGCTGGGAAAGAGCAGCCGTCCCATGACTAGACAGAGGTTTGCAACAAACTTGCCGGCCACCTCATACAATGGGAATGGAACGCTCTCATAGCATTAGTCTTCTACACACTATTGTATGACACAGACAGATAGTTGCACCTCGCTGACACATAATATACATGTATTACCAACAGGTGTCTTGCGGCTGGGAACAGAGTTTGTCCCAAGCTTGGAGGCACGCGCCCTGACCAAGCAGAACCCTTGGGTCTAGGGGACTACTAACCAATCACAGAGCTTACCCAATCTAACATTTTCGGAGTAACAATTTTGGGGGACGATCCAAATACACCACCTGACACAGCCGCATCCATCAATATCATCTCTCTATAGGTTCCTATGCTGGAAGTACCACTCAGTGGCCTATCCTGAGTGGCATTAGGTTTTGCGAAGGGAGCCTAATGAGTGACACAGAATATGACATCACATGTCATGAAAACTGGCCTGCGAGCCAGAATGTTGCAAGATGTGCCTGAACTTCCCTCCGTGCATAGGACCCCTGTGTGTTCTGTTGGCTGCAATAAAACCGCAGTAACCTTTTGCTACTTGTGTGAACCTCGACTTCTTTGGGACAACAGAAGAATTTTGGGCCTTCCGCAAGCTGGGTGTCCGCGGACTCCTACCACAGCTCTGCCTACCTATAAATCCTCCTAACAGTACATGTACGAGGTTGTCCAGCCAAAATAAAGAAAACATGGAAGGAGGGACTTCTTATTTGTATCGCTTAGATGCACCCAATCCTGTGATCCTGTGATTGTTTTTCTTTAAAAAAAATCACTAAAATTTGTTTTAAAAAAAGACAAACACATTTGAACAACACCCCCCCCATGAGCACTCACAACATCTGACTAGTTGTCACATACCATGGCAACAGACATACCCTCGCGTCTTACCCGTCACTTATTGCGCCATCTGACACTTGCATTTTTGCACACCCATACATTTGACCAGGCATGTACCACGCTATTTGGCACACCCACTTGCTCTAAGTGACACTTTAGGTACACGCAACCCACACCCTTCCCTACTTACTACACGTATGTGCAAATCCACATTGACATTCACTCTCATTCATCCACATGTATGAGTTACCTCGTCGATAGGTACCAATAACCTCAAAATGTCCACAAATTCACTTAATATGACTGTGGATCCAACGGAAACATTACACTATGGCCCAAGACCAACCCTACACCTACTTGACCCCTACCCTTAGTCCTAGAGCCGAGGTAAACTAATTACATACACCACAAAGTTCCTAAATTAAGGTAAATTCCCATGAGGTCACAACAATAAGCATACAGGCCTTTTAACCACAAGACAAAGACATGCAAACCAGGGATTAGGGTTATCGAGTGACACCAACCACCCCGCAGCCCCTTTCAACTTTCCGTTCCAGCTAAAAAGCAACCTATAATAAAACAATACCTATCCTCCAAGACATGGGGCGTCAGGCACACAGCCTAAGCTGAACCTGTAGTGTAGAGAATAACACCAATAGCGGTTGAAGACGCACTCTAGAAATTCATCCCCTCCTACCCAGAGGGAAGAGCGTCCAAAGTCCATTTTGGCATAGGCCCTCAGCAAGCACATTTGCCTTCCTCTCCCTTAGATTACAGGCAGCGGCTCCACTTTGAGAAAAAGTTATATATATCGGGAGTTGGTTTTTTGATCACGATTGATAAACTCTACTCCACTGGCAAGCCTCGTTCTTACTTTGACTCAATTAACTCTTCCCTGCAATTCAGACCAATCCATGTTGGCCGCCAGTCTCATTCAGATTGTTAATAAGAGCATTTTGTCCACAGCGTGACAAATATTGACAAGACTTTTGGAGTGAGTGTCCATCTTGTGCCTTCTCTGGCTGTGACATCTTGGAGACTGGGTTTCTGTCCATTTTGTCCAGCGTTTTCGATTTAGACTCCAATTGTCGGTGTCTGATCATTGCCTTGGAAAATAGTTTCAGAGAGGTAGGTCATTTTTAGAATCTGTGCCCTGGTGCTGTTTTTTTTTACTGTTATTCACCCTGGTGATGGTTCTGGGCATGCAACAGTAGAATATGGATATGCCCAACCCTCTTTGTTTTTCATCAATACACTGTGGGCAATTAAGGTTTCTATTTTCCCTTTAGTCTGTCATAAGATGAATACTGTAATTTGTTGGGTATCCTTTTCGGTTTAAATAGTTTTCTGTAATGAATATGAAGAATTAAATCTGCTCTCTAAAATGGTCTCTTTTGTGCATCTTTGCAGCTTTTCGTTTTTTGATTTCCCTAGATGAAGACGGTTGGGACTGGTTTATTGCAGGGTCCTAAAATTGACTTGGAATCCGATTTTTGAACAGAAGATTTGTTCAAGAAGTGTTACAATTATACAAAAATACATATCATTTACAATGTATCATTAGGTGTGGATGTTTGCTATGGGTATGACTGGTAAGCTGGAGTACAATTGACATATTATGTTTATGTAGGATTGTTTCATTTCATTTTAGGTCAATAGTGGGTAGTTCATTTTTGTTTCCTTGACTTTGCTCTCAATATGATTGTATGATGATTTTTTAATTTTCTTAACTAAAAGAAATAAAAAAACACGTAAAATTAACATGACATAGAACATTTTTCTGTTTCCCTCCTTGTTTTCCCGGTTCTAGACCTTGGGGACACCTGCTGTTCCGTTTCTCTGCTGTATACAGTATGGCAAGCTGGGCCCAGGATAGACAATAATTCGAACCAAGTCCAACCTTCAGGGCCATCTATGTGTCCAGTTGCTCATCTTATGGGTATAGCACTGCAGCTCGCCATACATGCCTTTTCCTTCCGGAAATCTGGCTATGCTTTATGACTCTATCAACACTCAAGTTTTAGTTTCCCCTCACATGTGGTGGGAGGGGGCGGGACACAATTGCGCTGCACCACACCACGCTAATACCGACCATGCATGGCCACTGGGCATGCAGCTCACATTCCACAGACGTCATCATTTGTACACTGCTTTTGGGAGTAGTGTCCAGCTTCACCCTTTCCTGGCTATGGCTATAGGACATTTGTAGTCGCACAGACTCTTTCAAAAACAATGCCTTTGTGAATACGGTCGAGCTTGTTTGCTACACCTAGTGTACTACATCATTTCTTTTTAGCAGTTCTGAAGATTCAGAACCTGAATTTTTCTAGGGGTGTTGTGATCAGAGCTTGAATTGCGTGTTGCAGCAGATCTTTCCCTGATGAAGGACCATTTACATCCGAAATGTATTGGGCCTTTAGGCATCATCCAAAATTGTCTAACTGATTAGTTTGTCTCGCTGCTCGCGGCTACAGAGAATTCCGACCAAGGATTGTTTAACCCATTCACGGAGCGCGAGCTGAAGCTGTCCATCAACTCACACAGACTTTTCCTGCAAGCTGATTGGACGGTATGAGCTGTATGAACTTTAACAACTGACTTTGCCATTAGCCATTAGTAACTCCATTGACCACTATCAGCCGTTACGGCCACCATAGTGATTTTTTTCTTTTGTTTTCAGCATTTTGCACGCCCATTTACCGGGAACCGAAACAAAAGCACTGTGCATGCGCATTTCTGTGCGCGCATTTGTGAAAGTGCTTTGTAGAAGTGTTTTGACTGCTGTCTCGCTGCCTAGCGAGTCAGCGAGGGAGCGTGGAGGCGCTGGTTATTTGGTATCGTAATTTATTTATTTTATTTTCTGTGTTATTTTATGCCAACTGGTTTCCTATTTCTTGACTATAACTCATTAGTGTCTCTCAGCATGCCTGGTGGTATCATTATTTTTCTATCATTCTTATTTATACCTGAGCGGCCACGCGTTAACAAGGGAACAGTAATAAGTGGAATCTGAGTGAAACTAGTAACTGATTTATTTATTTATTTGTTTATTCATTTTGTTCTATTGCCGAACTGCGGTAGTAATTGAATGAAACACGGCACTCTGACTAGCAATATGCCACCCATTTCAGTTATAAGAGCAAAACTGGATGGACCAATGCCGTGACAACATAACTGGGAAAGCCCTTTTACAAAGTCGCTTAACAGCACTACTACCGAGTGCAGGACACGCAATCTCCAAGCGTTCAGCCTCTGTGTCCCATGATATCAGATTATGCCCAAATAAGAGTGTAGTTCTTGAGGGAGAGGGCAATAATGACAGTGCTTCCCATTCCTCCCAGTCGGTTCCTTCGGTGACAAGGCTGGCAGATCAGCCACTCTCTAACATGGGTGCTGATATTATACAGACCGTCAGACCTGTTATTGCAAATACTGAAAGTGGCTCAAATGGTGCCCCTACAGACACCACGATAATGGCTGCCTGTCTTACAGAAGATACGCGGACATTATCGCCCCAATTTGCTGAGTGATAGGACGCTACAGCCAGTACTGTGCTCTGTTTTGGCACAACAAAAGCTAAGGCAAGCTCATGCCCATTTAACTATGATAGGGGAAATTGAGGAGGAGGACATTGAATTCATGAACCTCTCCAACAAAACTCAAGAAGAAAGTAACCAAGTGTTATATATCTTTTCGAATACTGGCGACTTAATTCAGCTTGAAGAAGGTGACAAAAATCGCTGTAAAACAGATATATAAGCCCTACCTCCTGTCCTGTCCCATTGTGATGACCATAAAGAGAAGGCAATAGGTTCTTCCAGAGACAAAGAAAATCCCCCTGCTGAATTTGTTGAAGAATCAGTTTCATTCATAGCCCCCAAGCCAAGGCAATTCAGGTTTGATCCAGGTGCGCGGGACTCCGGGACTCCAATTTCTTTATTAATCCCATCAATAAAGATAGGAGCTCCTTCCCGGAGGCACCTGCCCTGAATAATACCCTTGCTGCCATGAATACGGCCTTATTGGCTGTTGCGAAACTCTATAAGGTATTGGACACAAAGGTCAACAAACAGACCGCATATATTGAGCAATTATTACTATTAATCTCAACCAACGGGCCTCATTCTCAGGAGGGCATGCAAGTTCATGAGCCAGAATTGAATAGCGACAAAATCTTAAAGCAAGCCTCCACACAAACAGTAGCAAACAATTGTAACCATCCCTTGCCATCACAGCAGACCACCAAGCTGGGCGAACAATGCATAATGACTGTAGAGCAAAGTAACACGATTGACATAAACACAGTGGGGGAGGCTAATTCTAATTCTAATTCCCCTAAGGTGGTGGTGGCAACAACAATCTCCACAGTTACCATAACGCCTGTGGCCTTGCAACAGACAGAGAAAGATCTGCCTGTGCGAGAGCCGGTTACCACAAACATATTTGAAGTTTTTGGTACTATGGTCCTCATTACAACCTTGACGGTAAGTTTTCAACTTTACCGCCAAGGTGTAATTTACGTTAACGCCATGGTGGATGGCGGAATTACCGCCCCATTACAAGGTGAGTGGGGCGGTAATTCCCCATTCACCAATGGCCCCTTCCCCATTCCCATTTTTGCCCCACAGAGCATAATGGGGAAAGGCGCTAATTACGGCACCGTAATTTACGGTGCCGTAATTAGCACCAAGGTGGCTTAGCGCCTTGCATTTTAATGCCTGAGTTGTAACGAGGGCCTATGGGTTCCAAATCTACCACCTGACGAGCTAGTAAAAAATGTAAAATTCTAGTGGCAAAGTCGCAGACATCAAGCTCAAGGCTTCCTATTGGAACCAAACGGAAGAAATTGATGGAAGCAAACACAGATCAGTCTAGTATGAATTCTAGTCCAGCACACATGCTCAGGCTGCAGAGCAGAGTAATGCACCAGAGTTGCCATACAAGCCATTGGATGATTTGGCACGGATGGTGACAGCTATTGATAATCAACGGGTTTCCCAGAAAAACTTGTTGGAGGCAGTTGCCTCTATGCCATCAGCTGTGACCGTTGAGGCTGCAAATGAGAACCATGAACAAAATCCTCACGTTCCGGGCATACCTGCATTGGCAGTAATCCAGAAGCAGATACAAAGTTCTATTGAATCTTATATGAAGCTACAGCCTATCGAACCACAAAAGATGACATAGGGCGAGCAACTCAGCCTACAGCAAACAATCATTCCAGTACAACCCGCCAGTGTCCAAGACACCAATTCCAATACTGCTCAAAATATAAGTACGAACGATCACACAGTTCAGACCGTTATATCCACCAAAGCATTTAAGAAAGTTGACCCCCATATTGTTGACCTGCGAGAGGAGCTCAGGACATCGTTTGAGGCTTACTTGGAACAGAATACCAAATTAAAGCCAGTCCATAACCGCTTGCCTCAATCAATGCAAATGATCTCAGCACCTCCTCCAAATCTGTTGTCAGTCTCTAGACAAGAGATATGTGATGAAATCAAAGCATCTATTGAAGCCTATGTTCTGCAGACAAATGCCACCAACCAAAATGTCATGCCATTGTTAAACTCGGAAAAAAAGGTATCCTTCAATTATGCCTTTAGTAAAAGGGTCCCAATCATCCTCTTTTAATAATCAGGAGAGGTGGGAAATGTCCTCGGCAAGATTGCTAAACCAGGCAAAAGATAGACCTGCTCAAAACAAAGAAAAAAAAGATCAGACTCACCATTGTTTTATTATCAAGTGTCGGGACTCCCCATTCAAAAAATATGATTTGAACCGTTCAAGCATGCTCAACATATGTGCAGAAATTCCTGTCCTAGCCGCTATAACAATGGTAGACATTGATCAGATCGAATTCATAAATCATACCGACTTGTCCTCGGCCTGGTTATATATACAATCATCCTTGATAGCAGAAACATTTTGGCAAGCTAGAATGTCTTTATTTGATATGGGTTTCAGTTTAATACAAGAAACCCTCTCTGGTGCTCCAACGCTGCAAGGCCATATGTCACAAATCTTTATGTCAACTCGCAATGGATCACCTCAGCCAGGTTTATTAGATCAAGTGAGGCAGCATAACTATTCACAGATACAAAATCCATAAGCCTGATTTCCTGGAATACTAGGGGGCATAGTCATTTATACACTGTCTCCACTGGTGAATTGATTGATATTGATATCATAGGCCTCCAGGAAACCTGGCTTTTATTACCTCCTATCTGGGACTCACATGTAATTTTGTTCACACCGGCGGAAAAAGGTTCTCTGGGCAGACCCAAAGGAGGCTTATTGATAGCGGTTAAAAAAGACTAGTGGACTACAACCAAAGCTTTGCCAGTCTCCATCATCTTCCTTTCAAGTGGTTAAATTGTCCATCAGTAACCAAAATTTGGCAATTATAAATATATATTGGTGCCTTAACACATTAAATTCTGATGACTTTTTCGATCAACTTGTAAAAATATTGGATACCTTAGCATTAGAGGTTGGACTGATGTATATTGTAATTCTGAGTGATCTCAATTTACATCTCATATCAAATGTGAATGCTGAATTATCAGGCAATGAATTGACCTGGTCCACAATTATGGCAGAACAAAATTTTGTCATGACGAATGGAAATATGAGGGGAGACATCCCAGCTCAGGCGACATGGCAGAGAGGATCCCAGCATGCTATTTTAGACTACATATACATTAATGCAACTGTCTTTAACTGTGTTCAAACTCTGGGGGTAAGTGATCATAACAAGTTAAAGTTATGCTTTCAGATCATAAAGCCCAAAATAATTCTGTCAACAAATATAAACATATCAGATGTATCAGTAAACAACCAGGGTAACAGATTGAAGTGGAATCGAGCTAAACTACAAATCCTTGACCAAAATCTTGAAAAAATGTATTGATGCTCTGCGTTTGTTATTAATGATTACACACTTGCCATGCAGATGTTCAAACAAATCAACAGAGGCGAAACCTTTACCAAACAACAGCATATCCATATTTTTGATCTGGACATTAAGCATAATAAAGCAGGGTTAAGGCGAGAAATTCGGCAGTTAATGAAGTCGGTTAATACAGACTCTGCTATAAAAATTAAACTACTAAAACAGAAATATAAAAGATGGCTTAAAATCAGAAGAGCCAAGCAATATGAATGGGATGGTGCGGCAATGCTTAAGCAACTTATTACCAAATCTACTGCTGGCATCTGGCCCCTGCTTAACCACAATTCAGGCAATCCCCAAATGGTTACCCAGACTAATTTGATTTCAGCGGAGGCATGGCAGGTGTATTTTCAAAACCTATATCTTTCACCTTTTACTAATATGTAACTATGTTTGCAAACTGAAGTAGCAGCCCATGTATTTCTATTTGACATCGACAACATTAAACTTTGTATCACCAAATTAAGCACATCTCGGGCCGTCGGCCCCGATGGGCTACATAATGCCATGCTGAAAATGCACGTGAATGAATGGGCTGGGATTCTACATCACATCTATGCTGAAGTCTTTAAATCTGGTCTTATTTCTGAGACTTGGAAAAAATCAATTATCTTGCCTATTTTTAAAAAGGGTGATCGTGAGGATCCCAGGTCCTATAGGCCGATAGCATTACTGGATTGCCTGGGCAAATTATTTGCCAGATTGTTATTAAATGTCTTTAACACCTGGCTGAATCATATGAATTTGCGGGACCCATTTCAAACGGGGTTCTTACAGGGTATAGGCACTACGATTAATGTGATCACTCTTTCAAGTATCATCCAGAAAGCCTATCAGTGCAAGCAACCATTGTATTTTGCATTTATCGATTTCAGAATGGCTTTTGATGCTGTACCAAGAGAGCTTCTGTATAAAAAACTAGCTGATGCTAACTGCCCTTGGGAAATCCTAAAATGGATTATCCAACTGCATTCAAACACCACGATCCAGGTCAGATTAACAAAGGGTGGCTTGTTAACTGCCCCAATTGAAACTGCTAGAGGCCTAAAGCAGGGGTGCCTGCTGGCGTCTGCTTTATTCCATTTTTTTATTTCAGATGTTAATCAAGCTTGTGTCCAGTTGATCACAGATTCTCCAAGAATCATGGGGGTGCAAATTCGTTGGCCATTGTATGCTGATGACATGGTACTCATGTCCCACACCCCCAAAGGTTTGCGTTATCTATTGGGTGCCTTGGATCAATATACCCAAGCAAATGGTATCACTATCAACATTCCCAAAACAATAATAATACAATTTAGAACAAGAAGACAAAGCTTAGCACGGCTTCAGTGGCCTTCGCAAAACTGCCAAATTTCCGTGACAAATGCCTATGTGTACCTGGGTATGATTATATCAAATCAACGGGGGAATGAACACTATAAAAAACAATGGCTGCTCAAACTGCAAACAGCCATCTCGCAAGCCCGTATCATTAAGGCCAGATATTGCAAGTTTTCAATTGTACCAATAATTACTTATTTCAAATTAAAAGTCATTCCTGTTATACTGTATGGTGCTGAGACCCAGAAACTAATGACCTATTCTTATTGGGCCTTTAGAGAAGGTCGGTTCTGGAGGCAAGTGCTAAATTTACCTAATTCTCAACCACTGCCACTCCTGAGATATGAACTGAGCTTAATTTCCGTATATGCAATCTATAAATGAAAACTATGTGCACTGTACCGTAAATGTTTAATGAATCAACTAACAAAAGGAATTACTAACATCATCTCTACTTATTTGTTGTGCTCAATGGATAACTTTCCAAAAATGTGGCGTCTAAAAATTCAGTCTATCCTAGAAAAAGCAGAAATTGATGCAACCTTGTTAATTGAGAACCCAAATCGAGATAAAAACCAAAATTTGGGAATTGAACTGGATATGTACTTCTTTGGCATGTACTAACTATAAAAACTTTCTGGAATATCCTTTTGAACTGAAACAATATCATAATGTTGCAAAATATATGGTAAAATCACCCAGTTCAGTTCATTGCGATGGTTTTATGAGATTTCGGCTGAACCTATGGCTGACAAATGATGTGTTGAATAGCCGTAACGTTGGCGGATCTGCCCTATGTTGTCGCTTCTGCAAACAGCCTGCAGAAACTCTCAAACATTTATGTTCCGAATGTGAAGAATTGTTGTCAGCGCGATGTGTTAATTTCAAGCATTTATTTACGGAATATAGGGACTTGACAACAGATAAATTATGGGAGTTATAATTTTACACTAAGAGAAAGGCGGTAAGATACAAAGTTGTAAACTATCTCCATCAATTGAAATTATGAATATATGTACCCTTGAAATTGTACTGAGCAATGTCCACTTATGGAGGAAGATATATGAAAAAAAATGGTAATGTTTCAGTATGTCTCACAAATATGGTTGTAAAAGTGATGTCTTGTTTTAATATATGTTTTAATGTGCTTTTTTTAACTTATCTTCTGTGTTTTAAGTTGAAAGGTCTCGAGTTTCTCGTGACCAAAACAACTAATAAAAAAAAAAAAATACTGTAAAAAAAAATATATATATAATTGTTTGCTTTTACTGTGTGCAGCCCTCATCACAGGCTTGTATCCTTGGTCCTTTCTCTCATGTTCCAATGGTGTCTGGTGCGAAGACACTTAGAGGATTTGCACCCCATTCACATGTTTGTATTTTCCTTTGAGAGTTCAATACCATTGAATACAGATAGCGGTGCCCACTCACGTACCATGTGTTGGGGATAGCGGAGCTCCCAGCCACTTCCCAACCCAACCACAATCTAATTCATGAGCCATATCAGGGCCCCTGTCGTAGAATAACCACCAGGTGCACCTCATTTGCACTGAAGGCCCAGCACACTGAGTTGTGTGTAACAAACTCTGAAGGCCAGCTCCCGGTAGGAAGACTAGCGATTGGTGCACCATCACCCCCCCTTCATGTTACTCCCGGTGTACCCGCGGCTCTCTGCTCCAACAAGGCAAGAATTGTTGCCCCAGCCTGTCATTGTTAGTCCTTTGCCCTTAGGTTGATGGGTTACTTTTAATGCTGTATGTTTTGATTTTATTACGCTAGCAATTAGGTTAATTTTGTTTGAACGAGGTAGGCTCATTTTCCTGCTGCTGGATGTATTAATTACTTTCCTCTTTTTTACTGCTTTAAGCTGCCCCTGATTCAATTTATAGTGCCGCTCACTGGTGTTTACTTCTAACCTATAAGCGCTATGGGAATCATGCCCCCGTCCCGCCAACCCTCCTCATTTGTTTATTCAGTTACTGAAGTTCCTTTGCCCTCCTGGGTCCCTTTTAGCTCATCACCATTGAAATAAAAGAGGTAAGGGCCTCCCCACACACATACCAGCCATGAGCTGCTTTGTAGATAAGTGTAGATGGCATTATTTTGCCTATGTACTGTTCATCAGGTACCCAATTACTCTTAGAAGTAATAGAAGGGAAAATGTGGCAGCAAATCTTGGGGCTACCCCAGTGTTTTCATGTTGAGGCAATAAGATTGGAGTTGGGGCTGACCTCATGGGCAGGGCGATTACTACTGAGAATTATTATTTATATTATTCTATATGTATCAAAGTTGTTAAAGATCCCAATTGTTCCATGCTCAAATTGCTTGGAAAAAATAAGGTGGAATCACCTGGACGAGCATTAGCATTAGTTGATTATAAAAAAAATATTTATTCTAGAATAAAGGGGGGGTACCAAATTGGCAAATGGATTTCCACCACCTAAAAAAGGATTTGGGAAAAAATAAAAGAGTTGGCAATAATTAACATCTGGCCACACTAAAAACATTAAAGGACTATATAGGAGGCAGTTTCCCGTGTCCCCAGAAATATCTGGAAGTAGCATCCATGAATATTACCTGTACATTTATTACATACTATTTTTAAAGTACACCCTAGTAACAATCCCTCTAGTACTTTACATAAAACACATATTACTGTATTTTTCAATCTTAAACTTTTCTTTTGCATGTTTATACTCACAAAGAATGTTACACACAAAAGGTAAGCGTTCTTTAAACCCTTTGGCAATCTATCTTGGCGTGTGACTATAGAATCATTACAATTAAGCAAATCTACTTCTGTACGCATCCATGTTGTCAAATGTCCATAATCAACGGATGCCCGCTCATGAAAAAGAATTGCACACATTTTTAAAGTTTCCTTAAAAATAGAAACTTGACCAAATGTATAATTCATTGTTAATTGTCCTACCTTCTACACTGTATCTTTGAAACATAATCAATACATACTTATTAAATACTAGATTTTGCAGTGTTGATTGTAAATTACAGTCACTGCATTGCATGTCATGGAATACTTTACTTACAAGATCAGAGCAATTTACCCTGTTCTGATCAGGGATAGGCACATACACAAATCTTTCACAAGGATCAGGACTAGATTTATGCTTCTTACATAGTGGACACATATGGTTCCACCCGTAACTAATTCCTACCTATCCCTATTTACACTAACAATTTCCTGCATTAATACATTGAAGATAGTCATTCACTGAAAATGGTTAATTTTCACTTGCAAAACCTACTACATTTCGAATTGACATTGCCGAATGCATACTATGTGGTTTTACATCTACATACTTTTTATGAAATTAAAGTTCCAGACATAGCTGCTTCTCTGCAGTGGAAGTTATTTCTTGCATCAATGGTGCCATTTAAAACAGCATACACAAAGCTGCATTGGAATAGCTTCAACTCGTGTTGCATTACTAAATTTGCAATGATAGTATGTCATAGTTGAACAACTCTGCAACTCGAGCAGATTCTGTTCTTTTTTACACTTAAGAGAAAAGATTGTATTACAAGGTAGTTTCACTGAATCCTTATGTTTCCTAACTAAGGGCTTAGTGGGTAGAGGTATAAGGTTCAGGTGTGGAGCTTACAGTACACTTAACCTACTATATTCTTCAATTCAAGAAATGTCAGCTGTCACTTTTCTTTCATCAAAGTTTATTAAAAATAAACCTTATATATTTTTCACACGTGATAAAGCTACATATGACATTCCTTCTTTAAAAACTGTACAACCAATGTCAATATGTGCTGCTTCAACCCTTTTGATTTATAAATAGTTATTGCCTAAGCAGAGCACAGTAGAAACTTTGCTCTTTTCACAAAGTAATCCTTAAAAAACATTACATGTGCAGAAGTCTGAGAAATCAAATGACTTTGTTCCACATGATCAAACGTCACTTCAACATGTTCAATGTTTGTATTGTAAGGAAAGGTAGGAAATGCAATCACTCTTTCCATCGCTCCATTAACTAGACCAATTCCTACATTCAAGTGCCACTTCAACATTACGTGTGCATTGGTTCTCAGTTTTACAACTCCTTCCAGACCTGCTGTTTTAGAAATTGAAATCTCTAGTTGATCTAATTGAGCTTTTGCTCTCTTATCCAACTCTAAAGGCATATGATATGATAAGATGTGGCATTTATAATGAGCCTGTACACAACGTGGCTCGGCTAGGCGCGACTCGACAAGGAGGGGTAGACAAAGGAAGAGCAAAATAATGGCATTACTAGACCTTGTGTCATTTAGATTGTGCAAGTGCAGGGAAGAGGGAAGGGGAGAAGAGCCATGGGGGAGGGGAAGAGGAATGTGCAGATAACTTCAAGTGCAGCCAGTGGGTGGCTCATGAGTGCAGAGAGAAGGGACTGCAGTGTTGCAGATACAGACCCTTAAGTGCTGGGAGCCTGGAGGCAGTGGAAGGGCAACTGGACATGCAGGAGCCTGGGTCTGAGTTCACAGAGTGAACAGGTGACCAGTGCGCAGAGCAGTCAGGTGCATCATCAGAGGAGAGGAAGAGAGAAAGCGGAAGCAAAAAGGAAGATCTTGAGTTACTTCTGGAACCAGAGGTGGTTCTGATCAAGTTTGAGAGAGGCAGATAACATGACCATATAAAACATCACACGATTTTATCTCCACAATATTTTGCTTCTATGACAGTGGCATTGTAGAATTAAACTTGTTACACTCTGCAAGTGTGCACATCAAAGAAACACAAGAAATATGTCTTTACTTAAGAGTCAACATGACATCAGAAGGACTGCAATCTGCATGAAACATGTTACAAATCATCTTCCCTTTAGGACTGCTTTCACATTTTCCTCAAGAACACCTATATGAATCTCTTTAAGCATGTCTGCATAGTTCAAGTCTGTAGATTGTCTCAAACTTAACGGTAAGTTCCTGGAATTCAAAACAATTACAAAGGTTAAAATAACAAATACTTCCTATACTTTTTTGACTATGTTTAGATTGCAGCATTTTGACAAACTGGTTGACCTTTCACAGCAGTTAATTGCAACAAGTCTCCAAAAACCAGAACATGTTTTCCTCCAAACAAAACATTGTAGTCAGTCTTCAAAACCTCTTGCATTTGCAAGTGAATGAAAGGTATCATCAAGCAGACACCATTTTTACTTCATCTACAATCAAGGTATTACATTTTCTAATAACTTGTCCTGCTTCCTGTGCTGCACTTGATACACATGTTTGATACTCTAGTGTGTTGTCATACTCCACTGGTACATCAACAGGTGATGTAAAGTAACACCTCATAAACCTGTTGAACAGTTACAATACAAGATAAAGAGGAATCCATACCATTTTGGAGCATACATTTTATTGCATGAATTAAAAAAGAGGCACCTGTTCCTGCTTGACCACTTACAGGCACCAATACAGGTTTGTATTGTTCACAGGAACATTCACGCTTGTCATGCTGTAAACCATGTAAGAACCTATCTATAATTCTAAAATAAACTTATTTTTGCTCTACATTAAGTTTAGTAACAATTTCATCAACATTTGTATCTATAACTTTAGTTTGTTCCATTGCACTTCGTACTTTCTCTATGGCAAGCTCAACATCAGTTTGACTAATTGGCTCACCAACCACATTTTGACTTCCTGCAGAAGAATCTTGACTTCCCTCAGAAGTCTCTTTTGCCAATTCAGCTACCAAAAATTCTTCTAGACGTAGTTCTTTATCCAGTAACTCCAAGTACTGGGCATATTTTCTATAGGTAATTAAGCTTTTATTAGCAAAAAATAATTCTTGAAAAGTTTCAAAACTTCCAAGCAAATCAGTCTCTGCATGCATGGGAAGAACAACTGCCAAAGACAAAATTAAAATAATACCTTTTTCTCAGCAGTTTGGCAAGACAGTTTCATGTGGTTAATTAGACGTGCCATTTCATGTCTCAATAGTCAACTAGTACACCCATGTACTTTAAACCATCCTCTGTCACTGTTTGCTTCAATATTTCGATATGAGTAGCATCGTGCTACTTCATGTAAACAAAGATCCTCCAACACTTCAGATGAATTTGGATAATATGTATCAATCAAGTTATTTTTCAGAATCTCTGTACTATCTAGTACTGCTTCAGCTAACTGCTCAATTTCAATGAAAGGCTTCAGTACCAGATTTTTAATATTATCTGGTCCAAGCCAAGACTTAACCAAAGTACATTGATGCTACATCCATAGAGAGGCAAACAAGTTAGTCGATCTGCGGCTTTGTAGCTACCACACTCTCTATGTGAAAGCATCTTCAGATCAAAGCTTAAAAGTTTCTGATTAAGAGTCGTATCTGCTGATCAAACTGTCCATACTTCAGTTGCATTAATCTTTTTAGCTTTTGTCATGTGCACTGTAAGATAATGAGCAACAGCTTTTGTATGATCAGCAGTAAACTGTACATCAGCATTTGCATTCAATAGCTGAGTAATGGCAGGATTGTAATCATTAGTTAATTGCAATTCCTTAATTTTTTTTTAAAAGATAGGTATTTCTTGGTGACTTACTGTCAAGGCGGTCTTCCTCAGAGTCAACAGAATCTGACTTAAAGTCCCCCTCTTCTTCCTCACCTGAAGAGCTTGACTCTGGAGATGAAAACTTCTTCCTTCCCCTTATCCGATAGTCCTTTTTTTAAATGTAGATATGACAGCAGGCCAGTGCTTCCGGAGCAGCCAAGAATAAGGGGAAAAAGCCTCCAGACACAATAAAACCCTTGTTGCCACATGATACAGCTGTAGTGGTGGGTTCTGTATAGAAGAACTTTTCCTGTAGAAGAATCCTTGATGGAGCCACCGGATCCAGGTCTGGTAAATAGCGGGGAGAACTGGGCAGGTAGATAAGACTGGCAGTCCAGAACAGGATGGCAACATCCCCAAAGGAGTACAGGGGAGTATAGCGGAGAGAGCACAAGTAGCCGTACACTGAATGGAACGGACAAAACTCCAGTGAATGCCTTGGCCAAATGAAAGTACCGGGAGTGGACAACAGAGGGAGCGATCAGGGAAAGACCAGAAAGCAAGAAAGCCCAGAAGGAGGCAGCGTGGGGAAGCCACGAGAAAAATAGAGCGAGCAGGGGAGATCAGAGGCTGAGGGAGAGAGTGACCGCGAGCGGGGAGAGCCATCGCAGAGGACCCAAAAGGAGGGGAGAGACAGTGGGTGTGGGAAAGGCGCTGCAGAGAAACAAAGAGAGTTGAAGAGAGTGCAGACGGGAGAGATCTGCTGCAGGAGCCTGAGAGGGGGCAGAGAAGTGGGGGAGAGCCAAATGTAGAGGTCAGAGGACCCAGGAAAACAAATGCAGAGCACTGCATAAGAAAAAACTAGCATGGTGACTCAAAAGGAGGAAACACAATGAGTTGCAAAGCACCGACCGCCGGGGGGAGGAGGCATAATAACCTCCCAGCAGCGGCCATGTTAAGGAACAACTAGACTGCGTAGAGAACGCAGATAGGAGCGTGATGGCATAGTTCAATGTAGGCGACGCCAGCCCCCCAGGTACGTGACACTTACCAGAAACATGGTGTCGAACAGATGACATTAAACTATTCACTTGGTGTTACAGGTCTTGGAAAGCCAAATTTAAACTCAGTGTTATAATTGTCTTTACTTATGTATTTTCTCTGACAGTACTTTCCACATGCGTGCCTTTGAAACCTTTCCACTTTGTTCCGTAGATTCCTTTCATACAATAAATAATACTATATTCAACATTGGTGCAAAATTGGGTATCTTCAGAATACATTCTTGTACAACGATATTCTGAAGCAGAGATTTGCACCTTCCCGTCATCTAATCTTCCTTTTGTAACAGTAGGAAAAAGCATAGGGAAAAAACAGCTTCCAACGTCTGTTCCAAAACACTGATTGCTGCACCTTTTTTTGCTTTCATTTGATACAATTCTAAACTGTCACCCACCACATCATATGAGTGTAGTGGATGAATAGTGTAATGCTCATACAAACTATTCTCTTCTGCAACAGATAGACGTTGCAATTGACCTTCACTGCTTTTCTTTGTCGACTCAACATCAAGCACAGACAAGACTGGTACAGTCCGACTGCCTTTGTATAAATCATTGTCAGATAATTATTGCCCTCAGGAGCAAGTATCCAAAGAAGATCTGGGGGCAGTTGACAAAGGCAAAAGGTGAAGTGCAAAACGTGACCTTTCCCTGATTGAGCAAGTAGAGTGGGTGAGTTACCTGGAGGCCAATGTGAGTGCTAATATCCTGGGCTCTATCCCGGACTATTTGGTTGGTGATTGGCCACTCGATTTAGTTGAAGAAGACCTTGGCATTATCATATGTAAGTTAAAGAGCTTTAGGACACCCAGCCATAATGGGCTGGCTAACGTGGTTCTAAAACAGAATCTGTATCAGTGGGCCAGGATCTTGAAGGTATTATTTGATAAGGTGTGTATGTCTCAGACCATCCCTGAGTCCTGGCAACAGTCAGTACTGTTGCTGGTTTATAGAAAAGGAGATCATATGTGCCCTGAGAATTATAGATTGCTGTCACTCCTAGATGTGAATGGGAAGCTATTTTCAAACCTGGTCTTGAAGGCCTTACAGGCTTGGGTCCGATGAAGCAGAGATTCTTCCATTCATGCACACCAGTTTTTGGCCAGGTAGCAGTACAATTCATACACTAAGGGTATTGGATTCTGTGATAAAAGATACACCAAGGGAGGGTTACCAGATATTGTATGTGGTATTAGTAGACTTTTCTGCCGCCTTTGACAGAGTCAACCGACTAAGGCTGTGGATTAAGCTATTAACATGGGGTTGCCCAGTGTGGATCATCAACATACTGAAAGGCTTACACCAAACTACTCAGGCCCAGGTCCGTTTGACTGATAATGGGGGAGTTACTGCCCCTGTTAAGACTATGAAGGGGATTAAGCAGGGGTGCAGACTAGCGCCCCTGCTTTATAATTTATATATGGCAGACCTGCCGGGTAGATTAATGCCAATATAAGGTGTTGTCCCAAGAGAGGTGGGCGCACCATCCCCTGTATGCTCTATGCAGATGATCTTGTTATGTTAAATTGTACTTACAGTGGCGCAAAGGCCATTTTTACCAACTTGCATAATTATGCAGTAGAAAATGACCTTAAAATAAATATGGGGAAGAGAAAAATGTTGATGGTTTCCAATACAAAAGTGAAACGTCCTAGTTTTACCATCGCATTGGGCAAAGCGGACTATGTGGAGACATACCCGTATTTGGGCATTGAAATTACCTGCACGAAAACCTATAGAAACATAGTTGAAGTCAAAAGGACTAAAGCGCTACGGTTGATCCAGTTGATTTCTAATTTCACAAGAAATATTGCAGGGTTTTCACTGGAAGGGATCACACTACTATGTAAACAGTGTTTTGGTCCCATGGTGCTATATGGGCTGGAGGCCTTGGCAATGAAAGATTTGGCATGGCTGGACATATTAGAGGAATTCTTTTGGAAATGGATATTGAAATCAGAAACACATGTGAAATTGTGTAATGTAAAAACAAGGGGACACCAGGATCACTGCGCAGAAATTGAAACACGATACCAGCGGCTACACATGACCCAAAAAATAAATCCTGGTTGCGGCTATTGTTAGGGAGAATTATCCAGAATGGCACCCAGTCCTGGTGCACCACCAATGATCTCTTCCTCAATGCCCGTAAAACTGAGATCCTTCCCATCGGGACCCTTGCTCCCACCTTCTTCCCTTCACTCCAGCCTTCCTCTTTGTGCTCTCCCTCTGTACCCTGTTCTGAAGCCAGAAACTTTTGAGTCATCTTCGATTCCTCTCTCTCCTTCCTCCACCACATTCAGTACATTGCCAAGAAGTCCCACTTTCAGCTCTTCCTTCTCAAAGAAATTCTCCCTTTTCTCACTTTCCCCCAGTGGCTCAACATGACCTAAGCCCTGGTTCTATCTAGACGTGACTATTGCAATAGCCTCCTCCTGAATCTACCATCTTCCACTCTACAACCTATCCAGCTAATTCAGAATAGGGCAGCAAGACTTATCCTTGGCCTTAAGTCCAGGGATCACATCTCTCCAACACTAAAACGTCTTCACTCACTCAAGGTTACTGGACAGATTAAAGTCAAATCACTCTGCATCATCCACTAGGCGGTCTGGGTCCAAGAACCTCACTATCTTCAACTGTATCTTACTAAATACTCTCCGTCTAGAACACTACGCTCCTCTGGCTCTAACTCTCTGTGGGTAAAACGTTTTGCTAAACAGAAGGTAGGTGGTTGGTTGCTTTCCTCAGCTGGCTCCCTCCTATGGAACAGCCTCCCACTCCCTCTGCACCCTGAGCAGGATTCTCTTAAATTTCTGAATCTCCTTAAGACTCTCCTCTCCTCCTACTTCCTCCTTTCCTTCTTCTCTCCCCTGCTAATGCCATATTTGCTGCGATTGGTGTCCTGGTCCCTTATGCATACTCAGGGCTCTGACCTCCCGCACCCAATTGGCCCAGCTCCTGTCTGTCTGCACTTGCACGTACACCCTCCGACCTGCCTTCTTCCTTACTGCACTTGCCCATTCTGAATACTCACAAGGCAAAGTAGGTTCTTCCTGTTTTCTTCTTCCCCCCCTAACTCTTATATATTGTGGGCACTTTGAAACACTATTTTCTTATTGTATAAGCACCTAACAATCAAACAATATATAAATAGACAAATAAAATATTAAAAGCAATAAAAGCATAGGAGACAATAAAAAAGCATATAAAAAAGACTGGTTTTTCTGCATTTTCCGCATTGCATCATTAGCCTCGGGTGAAAATAATCAAATACGCGTCTGGGGAACCCCACAGTCGTTGCTGCAGTTACCTGCGTCTCCAACATTTAACAACCTATGGGACAGTGGAGTAGCTGCGGCCATTCATATACGTTTTACAAAAATCTGAAATAAAAGAAAACATGATCAGTTCAACAATACAAACTTTAATATGCATGTTTTTATGCCCCTCATATTTTGTATACAGTGCATCACATGCACTATGTGAGATATAACATTTGTGGATACCACAGTGTTGTTCTCTTTCCACATTCTAATCACTGGGCTATTGGAAAAATAATCTAACTTGGATTACACAAACAATGTAAAAAGGTAATAAACAGGGATATATCAACTGGGTGAAAATAAACAAAGAACGTTACACTGGGTGGTTGCAGGACAAAGAATGGGGATGGTAAAGTAAACTTGGAGAGCAAGACAGAATAGGGTAGGAGGAGTAAACCTGGAGAACAAGGGATAGAAATAACACTTTTCTTTTTTTAAAAAAATGAACACCACACTAATACTTGGCAATATTGAGCCACTCTCTCTTTAGAGTTGTCATTTTCATTTTCTTCCCCAGTTGGATATTCCAACGTATCCAACCAACAACAGTAGAAGTAGGGATAATATCATCATGGGGTTCTGAATCCATTGACATCCAGAATAAAACCCACGGCTCACAGGTGGTGCTTCTTTAAAGTCAAAGAACACTGTTCCAGAAAAGATGCAGAGGACATACTTTGCACATTCTGCGATGCAGAGGGCATACTTTGCACATTCTGCGACAAAACTGTACATCATAGTACTTCTGATATTCCATCTCAAAACCTTGGGACACCAATAATAATAAAGCATCCAATGTGAGTCCATTGGGATGGGTTGGATGACAACTATCAAAAAGCACACGAACATCATAAACAAAATACATGGGGCCCATTCCTTGCATAGACAGAGATCAGCACGACCTGCACAACCTCCATCCACCAGTGCAACAACATCACCAGCTGCAAATGAAGCCCCAACTTCAGCAACAATGTCGACTAAACACACTCCTCTTTTACCAATTCCCAATCTTTCCATGATGCAAGTCATGTGTAGACGATGCCACAAATGGGTAGTGAAGAGAGCAGCCACATTTGAGAAATGTCAAACCATCTGCTAAAAATCCACTACAAAGATGTGCATGACACCTGTCAAAAAGCACACCAGCACCACAAAATAAAAATGTATAGGGCTCAAATATTACATGCAGAATAATCAGCGCATCAGCCACACTCCTGCCATCTACACAGTGAGAATTCTGGAATCAAACCAAAGACTTGTAACACCTGCAGCACTCCATTTAAACAATGATCAGAAATGCTATAGAAGGATTTTCATGAAAGGTCTACAGTTGTACTGCTCACATCTCCAGCAGTACCATGTTATAATGTATCTCTCCCTCTTATCCCTGAGTGTGGTGATGTCAGTGTAGAGTGAATGCTATTATGTGATGTCACTATGGAGTGTCAGTGTTGTGATCCGAATGTATATTCTAAGGGGGACAGTTAGAGAAGGAGAGCTGGCTAAGAAGGATGTGCCAGTGTTTGCTGTTACTATCTTGAACAATAAACCCACTATAACTCACCTGCTGGTCCAGGGTGTCAGTGTGTGGGACCACAATACTTCACTGGCGACGATGATGGGATCCTGTCGAGGAGGGGACAGCTGTTGTAGCAGGACACCACCCTCCAAGTACCCATGTCCTGGGTGTTAGCCAGCGCTTGCAACTCTGGTGTCCAGGGCAGAGTTGTTGTTCAGCAGGCCAAGTGGTGGTGTAGGAGAGCAAGGTGGCTACTAGGGTAGCTGAGGGAACAGTGTTCACTGACAATCGTGGCTGGAGGCTGGGCGGTCTGGCCATTGAGTTGGCATACGGTGAAGAGCGAGGGTCGCCGTGGTGGAGCACCGGGACGATGCGACTCCTGCAGTGCTGCAAGGAGAATTATGACGTTGGGTTGGTGTCATCACGCATTCCGGTCTCGATGGTTGGAATGCCTGAACGTAGTGGAGTGTGCGGCATTGTTGACATGCAGGTTGCGGACCGTCGTAACTTTCTTGTTGCCGGAAGTGAAACACGCTGGCCCAACGTCCGTACCAAGATGGTGTGGTTTGGCGGTCGGGGCGTTGGTGGCCAGTGACAAGTGGAATCCGGACATGGTACTGTTGGAGATGGTGGAAGTGGCAGGGTGTGATGGACCGAACTCTCCCCAGGAGCAGGTGGTAAGGACACCATTGCGGACAATGGGTTAGTCTGCAGTAACTGAAGGAGGGTTTCTCTGTGGTTTTTGTCCTTGGAACAGCAGCGTTTCGAGGGCCCTGGAGGAGTTGGTTGTGGATTTCCAATGGCCAAGTGCAGGGAGGACTGTTCTGTTATAGAGGAACAGTTTCTTGTAGGTGTTGAGCCAGTTTGTATGGTGTCACGTATGTGTGTTGTGGCCTTACATCTTAGGTGATGTTAGCGTCTCTGGCCAGTATTGGTGTGAATGCTCATGATGTGGCCTCATTCATGCAACGTTAAATCGAAGATTAAAAATGTTTTGTGTGTTTAACATGTTTTCTTGCAGGTGGGGTTGGAGTGGACCGGGTGCGTTAGTGTAATTCTCTCCACTTTGTAATGGATACGGGTAATGTTCGTTTCATGGAACTGAGGGAGGTTGCAGTTCTGGAACTTGTGGGGGGAACTTGGTGTTTGGGTTCTGCCTAATTGTAGCTTTCTGTGACATATTCAGACTTCGTCAGTCAGATCACGCAGCAGTGTTTGAAGGACTTTACTGATATTTTGTTGTGTTGTTCTCACATTCTATGATGTCTTTGTGTCTAGGTTTGTGTGTGCGTGAGTGGGAGGATGTTGAGAGTATTTGTTTCATACCATGTGAGGGTATGACAATGACAATTGTGGCAGCCTGGTTGATAAAAGCGGCCCCATATTGTGATGGTGATGTACTGTGAGGGTTATAGTGGCAGTGTAGGAACTGTCCATGTGAGGTGTTGGTTCTCTACTGTGTGTAAAGTTGTGGTAGAATTGGCAGCCTAGTTTGTTCTGGGAGTCCAATATTTTGAGAATGGTTTGCCGTGATGGCAGTTTGGCTGGGGTTAGGGGTCACGTTTGGGTTGGTGTAGTGTTGTAGTGCAGTATAAGAATATTGTCGTGGTTGTGACATTGTTGGTGTACTGCAGTTGTGCTTTAATGCAGTTGGCAGGGACTAGGGGTTCCAGGCATATGGAGGTTGCTGCAGGTGGAGTGTAGGTATGCTCTGGTGAAGTTTGACAGGGACTAGGGGTCCTGGTTTTGTGGAAGTGTACTGTAGGTGCAGTTAGGGGTGCTGCGATGCATTTTGGCAGAGACTAGGGGGTCTAGTGGTGTGAGGTGGTTTAAAGGCATGTGGGTTGGCAACGTCAGGTATGGTGTAGGTTGGTTGATGTTGGGTGTGCTGTGTTCTCTGTGTTGAGAGCAGTTTAGGGATTGATTTCTGTTAGTTGTGCATGTTGTTGCTCTGTTGAGCTGGGTTAGTGCGTGGCAGCTCTGGTGCCCTGGTGTGCAGAGCAGGGGGGAAGGTTGTTGGTGCACGGATGGGTGTTGACAGTTAGTGTTTGTACTTTTGTGGCACGCTGGAGCATGGCAGGCTCGAGGTTTCAAGGGGCAGCTTGAAACAAGTGGAGTGTGTTGTTTATTGTTTTTGTTCCTCAAGTGTTTTTCCAGTTCAGTCTGAGGGGAGGTGTTAGCCCTTACTCCATTTCGGTTGGCTCCTCTTTTGGGTTGTTATTTTGTGGGAACGGAGTGGAGTTGATGGTATTGTTTGGCATGGTTTGGGGTTTAGATCCATTGTTTGGGTTAGATCCAGTGGGTTTAGATCCATTTGTGTGCTGCATTTTTTTTTTGTTTTTTGCTGTAGCTCTGTGACTTCAGTGCGCTTTTATACGTTGTGTGGGGCATTCTATGTTGGTGCTCATTGGTGGTATTTTGGGGTGTGAATGGGCTCCATGTGGACAGTGTCCTGCATTGGGTCACATGTCCATTTGGCGTTCTTGTGTTGTTGGTGCAGGTACATGGTGGCCGCATGTATTTGTAGGGCTGTTTGGGTGTACCATTGTCCTATATGTGGGGGTAGGAATGTACTAGTTGCTTTAAATTCTCTAGGTTTTCAGAAATGTAGGGAGGGAGAGGTGTTACAATGTATGTCTCCCTCTTATCCCTCAGTGTGGTGATGTCAGTGTAGAGTGCACGCTAATCTGTGATGTCATTATGGAGTGTCAGTTTGGTGATCTGAATGTATATTCTAAAGGGGACAGTTGGAGAAGGAGAGTTGGCTAAGAAGGATGTGGCAGTGGTTGCTGTTACTATCTTGAACAATAAACCCACTATAACTTACCTGCTGGTCCCGGGTGTCAGTTTGTGGGACCACGATACTTCATACCACTATGTTTTGAATGTAGGTTGACCTTTCACAGAAGTTAACTGTCCAACATCTGGTGCAAATCCACTGGGATGATGAAAACGATACAGCTACAACAAAATAAAAATAAAAAAAGTGACTAAAATGAATTTACAAAACACCATCAATTGTTCTACTTCACAGAAAACTCAAAACAGCTAAGAGTACTGCACAGCTGAAAATGCATTAAAATACAACAATGACAGTCGCTGATTGACAAATCTAATTGTGTAGGTCCATGTTAGTGAAAGTTCCAAAATACATTAACAATACTTGACACACAATCAGAGCAGATGAAACAAATGATAATAAACATTATCTGGTAGCAGTAACTACTATAACTAACACACACAACTCTGCAAATAAACCTTAAAACGTGTAAACTTTTAATAACACTCACTTTTCCATCACCCACACTCCTACCATGTACACAGGCAGAGTTCTGTAATCAAAAGGATGAAACGGCAGAAAATGGTGGCTTTTATACTTTCCAAAATGAATACCAAAAAAAGAGGACTAAATACCAATAAAACTACTACACTGGATGACACATTTTCCCCACAACCTATCACAGTCAGCTACACAAAAAGAAAAGTAATAATAACCAATAAAAAACAATGAAACTGACAGAAATCAATGTTTTCCTCATCTAGCATCTTTCATAGCCGTAGCTATTTGGTGCAGCTACAGACCCTAGTTTGTATTCGCGGCTACACGTACATTTCTATGCAACCTAAACATCAGGCCCCAGAACTTAAAATAAAAGAAGAGAACACCTAATCACATCAAAACACACACAAATAAAATTTGGTGCTGTAACATCGGCATAACAATATGATTATTGCACAAAAAATGCATATCTTTATACGTGGCTACAAATATAAGTGCGCCCACGGTCTTAACCAATAAAATGATGAAAAGTGTAGACACACCTATGCACGTGCTATCTGTAGACATGGTTATACGACAGTCCTTCATGGGCATTTGTCAATAGCCGCAGTTAATTGCTAAAACCACACACTTAAAATTGTATTTCCACCCTCCCATACTATAAACAAGTGTCCGTAACATGCCTACCAACCCGCCTTCACTCCCCATGGTCCTCCTCAAACTCCCTTTAACCCTAACACCTACAACACAATATGCATGTATGATCCTATTCCACCTAAAATTGTGTTTAGCTGCGGCCACCAAACACATGACATGCCACTTTTACTGTGGTTATAACACGTCCAAATACACATGACGTGTCATTAGTTCTCAAATAGCCATGGCTACAACATGTCCACACAACATGTAATTTGTCCTCAAATAGCCATGCCCACAACATGGAGGCTTGTCTACTCATGACTAACAACAGCGAGTACCAGGTGGCTGCTGCATAGCCACGGATAACCACAACGGTACCATAAACCAATCAAAAACTTCAAAACACACACGTGAAATATGCCCTGCTCATTCAAAATACTAGAAAGATCAAGCTACGAATAATTTTTATGAAAACAGAGAAAGACTGCAGATATCATGGCTGGTCACCTCCAACTCGATCCTGGTAACCATGGACGTGGCAGCACTCTATACATCGACCTCCAACTCGATCCTGGTAACCATGGACGTGGCAGCAGTCTATACATCGATTCCTCAACAGGAAGGTCTAGAAGCTTTGGCCAGATGCCTCAACAGAAGAACTGACATCACTTCCACCCCCACCAATTTTATCCTCGAATGCATTCGCCTAGCCATGGCAGAAAATGTCTTCATCTTTGAACATCAGTTCTACCAGCAAATCAAAGGCGTCAGTATGGGTGCCACGTTTGCACCAGACGTAGCTAACTTATACATGGCCCAATACGAGGAAGACCACGTATACAACCATGACAATCGCTATAAAGACCATATCCAACTGTGGCATCGCTACATCGAAGACCTTCTCCTGATTTGGCAAGGCAGACAGGAACTTTTGTTCGAGTTTCACGCATGGTTGAACTTAAGAAACACTCATATTAAATTCACCATCGAGTGGGACTGCCAAGCCATGAACTTCCTCGACCTACACATATATTGCTCCGGGAACTCACTTAAAACAGAACTTTCCAGAAACCAACAAACAGAAATAGCCTTCTTCATTTCTCCAGTTACCACCCCCAAGGATTGAAATACCATCTACCATACGGACAGTTCCTCCGTATACGTAGGAACTGCACAGAAAAGCACAAATTTGAACTTCACGCCAAACAACTACAGGCACGATTGGCAGAAAGGGGCTACCCCAAGAAATCCATCAGAATGTCCCGAAAAAGAGCAGCCAACGCTGATTGTACTATCTGTCTGACTGAAAGAATCAAGGACCCAATAGACCGGACTGTCTGTGTGACCAGATACAGCCCCGTCAGTAACCTCATAAAGACTACTATCAATAAACATTGGCACCTGATTTAGAACAAAGGAACCTTGGAAAAAAAACTCTGTTTCCATTCAGGAAGAACCGAAACCTCAGAGACACCCTGGTTCATACTTTTCTGGAACCAGAGAGAACACAACCTACTTTATGGTACCTACCCCCGGTGGTGGGGCACTACAGTTGTGGCAAATGTGTCGCCTGCCGTTACACTGAGACCAGCAAGACCTTCACACACAAAAACTTCATCTGGACAATGAAAAATCACACAAACTGTGAGAGCAAACACGTCATCTATGTGATCAAATGTCCATGCAACCTCATCTATATTGGGAAGACTATCAGACCCATTAAGCAGAGGATAAACGAACACAGATCGCGTATCAAAAACACAATACAAGATAAACCTTTGGTCGAACATTTCAACAAAAAAGGCCACACCCACAAGCAATTCACATGGACCGTCCTACAACGACTTCAACAACAAAAACGAGGAGGAGATATTAACTTGGCCCTCACTAGACTGGAACAGAAATGGGTCCACAGACTGGCTTGAACATTACCGTAGAGTGGAAACACTTCTGGGATTAATCACTTTAGTATTCGAAAAACATGGCCCTTTGTGACCCAGTGCCTGGTTCAACACAATATTTCACCTGTCTAGACACACCCATAGCAGGGCACCAGTATAATACCCAACTGCGTTCAAAAATTGACATGCCTGTTTTGCATTTTATTTATTTGTGCTCTCTCCTCTGTGGTGATGTGAATGATAATGCACACAAACTGCTACGGAGAGCCCCCAAGAAACCAGTTACCATGCACCATGTATTACCAACTGAAACACCATGGTTTTATTTTGAAAAGCTCTCACCATTTATCACCAACTGAGCCACCATGTGTACATGATGTAAAATTCCCCCATTTGTTTTTTGCATCCCCAGAAAACGGGTCACCATGCACTATGTTCTACCAACTGAAACGCAATATGTGTATTTTGAAAAGCTATCAACCATGTTTTACTAGCTAAACAACTATGTGTACATTATGTAAAGTTCTACCATGCCTTTGATGCATTACACCATGTACAGCAGCTGTTCATTTACGTAACCAGTAATCTTGCCTAATCACAGCCATACATGTATCACCAATTGAGCCACCACGTGTACACTATGTATAATTCGCTCATTTGTCTTTGGTGCATCCTTAGAAAATAAGTCTCCATGCACCTTGTGTTATCAACTGAACCACCATATGTGTATTGTGCAAACTATCAAACATGTTTTACCAGCTGAGCCACCATGTATACATCACGTTAAGTTCCGGCGTGCTTTTGATGCATTACACCGTGTACAGCAGCTGATTACTTACGGCCATTCATTGTAAAACTTCCGTTTTCCCCCTTGCTATTTTAGTTATTGTGCACCATTGACGCAACACTCCACAATTGGATACATCTTCACCAAGTAGACACGCACGGTTTCATTTTTGTTTTGCCTATGTTGTCCACCAAGACTATTGGCTGTGCCGCAACCAATGAGAGTAGTCGTACCTCTCACAAATTAGTGACATGTTCATCCACGCACACACCCCTAACCCATTGGGTCCCTTTGGCGCTGTGGGCCTGCTTTTAATGATTGCATTGTCAGGCACTCCACAGCAACCATTACCGCTAGGAATACGGTTGCATTTACTTCGCTCCGGTAAGTTTTTTCTTTTTCTTTTCCAGCAACCATCACTATTATAGGCACTTGACAGGCTCTCTCCACACAGCGCTCCTCTACTTGCCGGGCTTACATAAGCCTGTCGCTGCAGCACTTCCTTAGGCACCGCACTTAGCAACATGTCGGCATTCCCATTAGGCAACAACAGCAGCCCGCACCTCGCATCACTTCAGTAAACTCGTATGTGTCTCCAACACGTCCCCCACTAGTAAGGTTTTGTGCACTGTCTCCAGCATGTTCGCCAGTCGCACCAACATCCTTACCACTGTACACTGGTACTATACGTTTGTGTTCTTTTGGCAATTTGACTACACTGGCCTCACACATGCATTGTTCCTTTGACATTCTTACCGTTTGGCACCCCCACCAACATTGCCTTTTCTTCAACCTAAAATAAACTCAGACTTGTGCAATCTCACTATGGCTATGCTATAAACCAAGTGTCACCAGCACCCTTGAGGTCTAGGTTTGGATTGACATTTTTTTGACCTTCTCTCCTACAGCTCCTAGACCCACCAGGCCAAATCTTCCAGCCTGTAGGACCCGAAATCTTCTGAGTCGGTCCAGGCAACCTAGTGCCATGGGCATTTTGCAGTCCTGCAAATAATTAAGGATTCTCAAGCACAGCGCCCCCGCTGCACCTTTAGCAGACAGAAAGCTGTTCTTACAATACATGGCTTTGTGTATTCAGGCACCAATCAGCCATTATTTAATCAAGTTTAAAATTACAATAACTCCCCTGACATCCTGACAGCTATCCCTTTCCCCCACAGATTACTCACATGGACAGTACCATGCTCAGCATTCATCCTGATGAAGGCCACTACCACCTCAGGCTCTCACCCAGCCCCACATGGCCGAAACACTTGAGTGTCAATGTTCTGTGACACAACTGTTTAAACCCCATTGTATATGTGTTTGTAGATAGTGTTGTGTACACCATCTTGTTCAGCACCCCCGGACCTACTACAGTCCAAGGTAGCACTTTGTTGAATCTTGTCCTCACTTATCCGTATTTTGTACGTGTGCATCACTTTGGAAATGTTACCTCGATACTAGAGAGGATGATACACAGCTGTATTTCCTGTGTTCAAAATAACATCTGTCCGTACCACTTTCGTGCTTATGGAAAGTCATGTAAACATTTAATTTTATCATCTGTGCAAAAATTTGGTTGGAGGCAAAATAAAATCGTGTCCTAACCAGATAGCTGTCTACGGATCTCTCATCCTGATTTCTAGGGTTTTGTATACAGGTTTCAAACCTATGTGGCTCATAGGAGACAGTAGGTTTTTTACACACGCGTGTATATGAACACTTTCATTTACACCAAACCGAGCAGCTTCAACGTTGCATCCTTCACTTTAAATGAAAGTGTTCATATACACCACATAGGTATATATGAACTCTTTCCTATACACTATAGTAAGCAGTTTCAACATCCTGCAATGTTGAAGCTGCTCACTTCCCTCGTTATTTAACGAAAATGCTGCTGAGATTCTGCAATCTGTCTGTTTCCATTAGAAACAGGCGGATTCAAGAAATGCCACAGTGAGTTGTGCTATTTAGCACGCTCACTGCGCCAAGATGAGAATCGGGCCCTCAGTGTACCCCAAAACAGTCCTTTTAAGGACTATGTATGATATATGAATAAACAAATACAATAACATATGCAAAGAAATATGTTTTCTCATACCCGCGGTTACAGTTCATTGGCTTTTATCGTAGCCGTGATTACAAAACTTTGCTTGAGAAAAGAGCGACTCACTTTAGATGTAATACTACAACAGAACGTTAAACATCAATATCCCACAACACAGCTCAAGCAATAATGTATGATACCTAAAATTAAAGAAAGCTAAATGAAGCAAAAAATAATGTCAATAAAGTAGGTAGAAAATAAACAAATACACACACAATTTGATAACATGAGAAACAATTCACAGAGTAAACTACAGTATATGGGGTGTCTAACATCAAGGACAATCTTGACTTACTCTTTCTCTGTGAGACCTGGCTAAAGCAAACCTCTGGCCCTACCCTTTCCCTTGCCATCCCTTGCAGCTACACCATATTTAGGCAAGACCTGGCGGGTCAAAGCAGTGGCGCAGTAGCTGTCATTGCTAAGAACACTCTCATCCTCAGGAGGATCAATGGGGAACTGGGTCAGAACTCTGAATACCTCTTACTTAAACTGAAGCTTTCCCCCAGCTGCTCCATTTTCTTACATGTCGTCTACCACCCTCCAGGCCCTACCACCAACTTCCATGACTCCCTAATCCATGCATCTGACAACCTCAAAAACTCATCTAAAATCATGCTCCTGGGCGAGCTCAGTCTAGATCTCAATGATGCTAACCCCCCTGCCCTGCAGAAAGCTTTATGTACGTTAGGGTTTACCAAAGCCATCTTGCAGCCTACACACTCTAAAGCTTGCACGCTTGATTGGGTGTCCCATCACAATTGCTCACTCCTGGTTTCAGAGATTTCGCCCAGTCCTTAGTCCAACTATTACTGCATTAAATCTGATTTCATCACTTCCAAGGGGGTTCCTAAGTCTACTAACCCACTCCCTGCTGCATTCTCAAGAAGCTCATGCAAGCTCACAAAGGAGAATATCTCCCCTACCTCGCGGTGCCTGCCCTCATGCCCCCTGTCCCTAATGACCCAGAGCTTCTGGCAACAGCACTTAATCGGGTGATTACCCAAGCTGTCGATAAAGTTGCTCTGCTCACCTTTAAAAAAGCTAAGAAAGCAAAGCACTCTAATGCCTGGTTCACCCAAGAGCTCCTGGAATTTCGCTCCAAAGAAAGTGCAGCGCTTTCTACTTGGAAAAACCGCCCCAATGATGCTTCTAAAAAACTATAAAACTGCCATCATTCAGGCTAAAGCCGCCTCATTCAACACCAGGACTGAAAATGCCAAATCTGGGACGAAGGAAATCTTTGCCATCTTTAGAGAGCTGGAGTATCCGGCACCCGGCCTCCTACCCTCTTGAAGGACGACGCATGTTGCAACAAAATTCAATCTGCCATGCTTGATAAATTGGAAATCCTGCACACCAAAATCTTAGTACACCAAAAGGCCCTCTCCAACCTATTAGCCAACTGTCACAATACCACCTCCCCGGCAATCCACTCTAGCCAATCCCCTGTGTTTGAATTTAAGGATATGAGCGCACTTGAAGTCACTGCCCTCCTCAAATCCATCAAACCTTCTAATTGTAAAGGGAACGCTTGCCCGACTCAGGTCATTAAAGACTGTGCCACTTCACTTGCCCCACTTATCACTGCCTTCATCAACTCTTCCTTCCAATCTGGCCATGTCCCAACTGGACTCAAGGAAGTGTGGGTCTGACCACTCCTAAAAAAAAACTTCCTCGACCCATCGGTCCCCAGGAACTCCAGGCCTATCACTCCTGTGCCATTTCTGCTAAGCAGCTTACCTGCAAGTCCAAAAATGTATTGTAGGCACTCCAGCTTCCGGCCACGGCATGGCACTGAAACGGCTCTGCTTGACCTAAAAAATCAAATGTAGGAACTCAGAGACGCAGGAAAACCTGCGCTCCTTCTTCTCCTGGACCATTCCGCTGCCTTTGATCTGGTAGATCACAAGACCCTCTGCCATCACCTCTCCACCGCAGCTAACTTCTCCCTGAGGGCATGTTCATGGATGACTTCTTTCCTACAGGAAAGAGTGATGAAGGTTTTCTCTGAATCTTCTTGTACCAACCCTAGTCTCATTAAGTGTGGGGTTCCACGGGGTTCTTGCATAGCTCCCACCCTCTACAACCTCTTCACAAGGCCCCTGTTCAAAATCTGGGACGCCTTGGGCATTTCATACATGAACTATGCAGATGACACCCAGGTGCTCATCCCCCTCCCAGGTGATTATTCCATCTACTCCATCTACTCAACGATCCACTCTTGGATGGCAGAACATTGATTATGCCGCAACAGTGAGAAGACCAAACTTCTGTAAATTGGATCCCTGTCCACGTTGGGTACATTGGTCAAATAATACTGCTCCTTTACAGTTGATAACATCCTCATCGTTGTCTCCAAAGTCGTTAAGACGCTTGGCATTTATATCGATCTTGACTTAACCATGAATAGACAGGCTAATGCAATAGCATCCTCCTCAGCATACCATTCCATACTTCCTAATGCAGCCAGACTTTTTCTATCCCAGCAGAATTACCTCACCATTGCCAGGGCAATAATAGGGTCAAGGCTGGACTACTGTAATGCCCTCTTTGTAGGGACCTCCCGCAAAAATCTGGCCAAACTTCAACTATCTCAAAATAATGCTTTGACGGCTGCAACTGGCATCTCAAGAAGGGACCACATTTATGAGGTCAGGAGGAAGGTCCACTGGCTCCCTGTCAAGGAAAGGATTGTTTTCAAAACACTAGCCATGACACACAAATGTCTTCACGGACTGGCTCCCCCCTACCTAGTTCAATGAATTGCCCTCCACACTCCATCCAGACCCTCCAGAGCTGCTTATTCCAACAGAATGACTGTGCCCATTACCAGCAGAGTGTGTGGGGTTGGTACTAGCTTCGCAACTATGGCTGCCACTTTCTGGAACTCACTCCCCCCTCAGATAAGGTTGATTGATTCTCATGCAGGATCGTTGTTTGACAGTCTACATGTTCTATCTGTGTGCCACATTATTTATGCTACTAACTGGCCTCTACAAGTTATCCTTGTTGGGTGGCATTTTCGTGGAACCCTGACTGTTCCTATGTAGATGTAACTAAGCATATTGTACTAAGAAATCTCTGCTGGGCCGCATTCCTATAACCTTAAATCAAGCCTTCTTACATTCCTTCATAGCGTCTCAATGCCTTTGGGCTGTAGTGTGCTCTATCAATCCAAAAATAAATAAAAATAAAACTACAGTAGAACACCTTTTAAAACAATTCTCTTCTGTTTTTCTCCACAGTCTCCTGTGTACAACAATTTAAAAACACACAACCCAAATAGATAACACTCACAAATAACTTCCAAAAATAAATAAAAAACAGACGACCCAAAACATGTAGCCGCGAATACAGAACTTCTCTCATCCGCGGGTATCTGTAGTCCTTTGTAACCTCTGATATAGTCGCAAATATCGACAAAATGGTATGAATAAAAATGCTTGCCTGTACCCACTGGCCATCACAAAGTGACCCCTCATCGATGCCAGCTCCCACCACTCCCCAGACAGTTTCCTGACCTCCCCTGCCCTCTCCCTTTCACCCCAGAACACACGCTTCTTCTGTGATGCAGTTTGCTTTCAGATGTCGGCTATTCGTGGCTGTAGCCAAGAATACAGAAAGCTTTGTGTTGCGAACTGGCTCCTTAGACCCCCTCCAACTCCCAAATTTCACTCAGTGCCCTCTAGCCAACTCCCTCACCTCTACCTTGATGCTATTTGCATGTTTTATGACCTGCAAATAGATTTTTACTGCATTTAATTTTCCCCTAACGTTGGCTACAGCCATGAATATCTCGTGCATCGAGAGAAAAACACGATGGCGGTTGTTTCATTTCTGAAAACCATGACCCTGCGATGCACCATGGGAGATATCTCGAATTTTCTGGGGAAAGAGGGAAACCATCATCTACATCAATTATTTAAACAACTACTTCTCTTAATAACCCCAAACCAAGCAAAGCACTCTTTTGAACGCTTTGTGCCTAAGTTGTTTCAGACCTGGTCCAAATCCTTTGAGCGGTTTGGGCTGTGCGCTTTGGCAAAAATGGACTTTTTTTTGTATATGGGAAAATGAAAGGGAGATAGGCCACACATTTGGAAAAAAGATGTTTGGACGCTTAATAACTATCTTATTTTTTTATGAATCTTTACAAAACATTGCAGTTTGAGGGGGCCTGCAGACTTTTAATCACCTTTGAAATGTTGGTTAAATCCGAATCAAAGGTTATTAACAATAGAGTTTTTGAGGGATTCCTAAGGGTCTCTGATTCATGGATTTTATGGATTAATATATATATATATATATATATATATATATATATATATATATATATATATATATATATATAATAATTGTGCAATAATTATGCAGTTTTGGTTGTATTCATATGTATTTGCAGTGTATAGGTTTGAAATAAACAAAATAAATCATGAAGATGTACGATGTGCAGCAATACATGTGGTAAGTGAATTACTACAAAGTTTACTAAAATACAACTACTCAGAGATATGAAGTGAAATGCAAACAACGTGCGTTAATTGATTGCCGACACTCTGTATTGCCTACTACGAAATGAGATTCATAGAGTTAAAAGTATCTCCTTGGCAATGGTGACCACTGTGATTCACATGATTAGTAAAATGGACACTGCATTGTCTTTCAGATTTGTTCATTATAAAAATGTTCAGAGTTCACAATAACAATTGCTAACTAAACATCAGTATTTCTTTTGTTTGTTTCATACACTTTTACTAGAATGTATGCCAGCTTGCAAATTACATTGAGGCCTGGAAACATGCATAACAGTATTTTTTGTTCACAATGAGATTCAGGATAACAGCATACTGGGCTGTTCATGTGTCCAGAACCTGACAGTGCACTAAACATTTTGGAAGCACACATGCACTAAACTAAATCAATTATATAAAATGTGATTCCAATATCAGGTTGCTGAAAAATACAGGCTGCACACAGATGTGATTTTTCATAGTATGACATGCAATTCATTTGCAGATTTGAAGCTAGAGGTTCTATATCCTTAGAATCTTATTTCCTTTCCTCGAGAATCACACAGTGAGCACAAAGATAAACTTGAATTAAAGGGATCCCTGGCTTTTGCGGCCTTACACAGGAACTTAGACGACTGTTTCATTCCTGTATACTGTAAAAGGCAATTGCTTACAGAGTCACGTGCAAAAGCTCCACAGCATGTTACAACTACTGTAACCTACAAGGTGTTTCTGTTTCTGCTGGTTTTAATGATAATGTATCTGATCTTCCACCAGAAGCACCTTGTGATCCATCATCTTTTATCAACCACGCATCTGCCAATATCATCTTATCGATCACTGTGGGGGAGCGATTTGACTATGAGAATGAGATATTCAACAGACTACTCTTTAACATAAAAGAAGGTTTCGAGATTTTGTGCTCCTTCTGGGGACAGGTAAGTTTCTACGGAAAGGGAGGTGGGATCCATCAATGGGACCCACATGTGCAATCCATAACATGTTAATCTTACTATAGATTCCCAAAATATGCCTGGATTGTGAAAAAAAGTGTTGACGCTATTTCAGTCCAGATATAAAATCACACAGATGCCGGATGTTATATCTTTTATTGGAATAACTGGAACAGACGTCATCATCATCACAGGGAAAATATGTATGTGAAACCTGAAGGAGCTGCATGAAAGGATGAACCTACATAGATAAACCATCAAAAATCACCAAACAGAAACATTAGTGGGTTGCCATTTCACGCAGGATTGGCACACATTTCAGGATCTATCAATGATGGCTTTAAAGGTGACCTCTCAAATACCACACACAGAAGGATGTGGGAGCTCAAGTACCTGCATATGATTAATCTGAAAGACATAGACATATTTTCTATCACACACTATGTCTAAATTTGAGTCCCAGGGTTCAACAATGCAATCAAATCAATAAAGTCAGAAAAAAAAGAAACTCCAATACCATCTTTCCCCAACAGCTATTTGACAGTACTGTTCAGGATCATTAACAGGTCAGGCCACAGGATACCAGCAATGGAAATCGCAGAAATCCAAGATCAAATGAGTTTAGACATGCTGTAACAACAGCACACACTGCACTATTACAATATACAGTATTTGAATTTGAAATACTGAAGGTTAGCAAGGAAACCATTGTGAATCTGGAGACATACTGAGGGAACATTGGAGGCAGCACAAGCTAACCTTTGAGAGTATCACTACATTATATAGTCAGGAAACCTAAGCCGCTACTGTGAAATCACTATAATGTCCTGATACTGCATACATTACAAACATAATCATATACTACACAAACATTGTTGCTGTTATGTTTTTAAACCTCTGACTTCAATATACCTTTTCAAGCGCATCAGTAATTTTAGGAAATTAAAAGGGCCCACTTCATGAATGACTTGGCCTAATTTAACAGTCACATGTAATGTGTACAGCAAGGAAACCCTAGCTGCTCCGTCCAAATCACTGTATTTTACTGATCCTACAAAGAGGCTGCAACGTTCATTTGTTTGGGAATATATAGACATTTAGACAGTTACCTGACCCTGTGGTCCAATTATGTGCTTTCAAAACCTTCACATTAATATAGCTTTTAGCATTAAAATAGCTTCATGTTAGGAAATTACGACTGCCTGCACCTAATTTAACAGTTACATGTAAAAAGGAATTTGTAATGATATTAAATCCCTGTTTTGTATGGTATTTTAGATATGGGAGCAACTCCAGACCCACATCCTGTACATACTGTACCTTTCGCCAATGACGTTTATCATGCTTCGTGTTTTTCTTTGTTTTAAACATGTACTATGTTGTGGTTTTCTTCTCACTAATCATTTCACTTTGCACTATCTGATGAAAACGTCTGTGGGAAATTGAAAGCTAATGCGTTGTTCTATTTCTGAAGAGTATATTCAATTATTCCGATACAAGTTATCAAAATCTGAATCTAGTGTGGTTTCATTGTCAATTTTACAAGTAAAGTATTGGTTATTTAGGAATAGCCATGTAAAGAGTGATGTAGGAACACACCTGGCTCGGCTGCATTATCTCACCAGTGGCATCAATACTGAGCAATTTTTAATGTAACAATGAGGAGTTCACATCTGGTGCTTCAATGGATGTCTTAAAGGTGTCTGGGAAATAAGACACTGTCTCGATCTCAAGTGATGCTAGTTTGTAAAATCTTTAATTGTAGGTGAACTCAGACAGGCAGAACATACAGGTCCCCAATGCAATCCCAGACTGTGTTCCCACAGCCCCTAAAACGACTTCTATTTAAATCAATGTGGTTCCATTTGTTTGAATGTAGTGACAAGACTATTCTATGACCTCATCACAGAGGGTATCAATCACTCTCAATTAGCACAATACCATGTCCATTCCAAACATCTGATGTCAAAAAGAAGCCTTCATGATAAAACCTTCAAAGCTGCATTTGACTTCTATGATTCAGCATTAAGATTGTCTTAACACAGTTAGTGTGAAAGCATTCATATTCATATAATTTGACAGTTGGTGCATTTATCCAAATGTGTGCTGATAGAACCTTTTGAAACATGTCGAATAAAAACCTTGTTAATTGCAAACCTATTACTTTGCATTGTGCCTGCATTTTTTATATTATATTATAATATAATGTATACATAATCTATGTATTGTGTACACAATGTCTGTTGTTAATGTGTGTCCTTCTCCACTAAATTGATCATGAAAATCAAATTTTAAGTATTAAAAACTCTGGGACAAAGCATTGCCTTTGCGCTCACATTGCAACTAAGAGAAATATCTCTTCTTTTGTTCAAGGGCTATGCGATGTATTTGTGTGGTTTCAGTCACCCTGATCACTTGATTATGTAGTCCTTTCAAAGAGAAGAAATATCTATTTGAATATCGGTCTGGTCCTAACCATTTGAGCAGTCCAGCACCGAAATGCTAGGCAGTTCTCCTCTGAACAAGAGTACCAACAGCAACTTCATACACGTGTTTCGCTCTAGTCGGGCATCATCAGTGAGGTGAAGCTGCGCCTCTTTATGCACAGTGAGCAAAGAGTTCACGTCTGGATTACCCTCAGTAATTTAGGGTGAAACCCTGGTCACTAAACATATATGCAAAAGGTTGGGATTCCCTTCTACCGAGAATAAACATGGCCAAATAACCTGTCCTCTTGGTATGTTCCCACTTGGGAGGGTCTATAACCACATTTTAGCTCAATGTATCTTTTTATTTTATTTTGTATTTATATACAGGAGGAACAGTACTCTTTTGATCACATAGGAAAATACAACAGATAAGAAATGAGATTTGATGGAAAGCAGTGAGCTTCTTACAATGCAAAGAGTTTGAGGGACATTCTGGCCAGATTGTAGAGGGAAGTAATTGGAACAGTCACCCAGGACAATACATAAGTGGACATATATAGATTAAGAATAACCAACATTGGACATTTTTTATTGTAGGCAGGTGGTATGCTCTAGGTAAAGTGCTAGAATGGAGGCAGAGAAAGTGATACACAGAGGCAGGTTAGAGGCGAGTGAAAAATGTTATCCAGCAGGAAGATGAGAGGTAGGTTAAGAGGGTAACTCAGTGGTGAGGAGCTAGAATTTTAGTTTGGCTTATTTATTTATTGGATATTTGTATGTCGCCAATACTCAAGTGTTTCCAGGCATCACAAGACAAGATGGAGGGGCTTGGGGGGCATGGGAATCACAAAAGTAGAACAGCAACAACAGTTATATTGGCCTTGTGAAAATCGTACCATGCAAGTGCATTTAAAGGTAGTCAGTGCAGGGGTGGAGGGGATAGAAGGAGAAGTGCAGGAATGGGGTGCCTACAAGGGTGGGGTGGGCAAATGTTGGGCTGGCCAAGTTGACAAGTGTCAGGGGAAGAAGGGGAAGGGAGGATGAGTGTGGTGGACAGGGAGGATCAGGTTGGGCTTGTACGGGAAATGGAGCCCAAGAGCAAGTGCTGGCAAGGGATGCTGGGGGAACTGGTAGGGGGAGATCAGGTGGGCCAGAGAGGCCAAGTAGATGTTGTAGTGTCATGGCGATAGTATAGAGCCCTGAGGAATGCCACAGGTAGAGAGTGAGGTGGAGGAGAGAAAAGGACCCATTTGCACTTGGGATGGTCGGTTTGAAAGGAAGGAGATAATCCACACCAGTGCCCGGTCTGTGATGCCTGGGGTATCATGGAGACAGTTTATGAGGATGGAGTGGTTGACTGTGCCAAAGGCAGAAGAAAGATTAAGGAGGATCAGAACAGAGGGAATGTTTGAATCCAGATTAAAGAGTAGGTTTTCACAGGTATTTAGGAGAGCAGTTTCCGTGCCTCTGGATGCCCTGAAACCAGTCTGGTGGTCATGGAGGCAGTTCGCTACTTTGGTGTGGTGGATAAGTTGGGGGATGACCAACTTCTCACGTGTTTGCCCAAAAAGAGGTGATAGAGATAAGGCAATAGCTAGCCAGTTATCAAGGGTCGGCAGACAGTATTTTTGGAGAGGGTGCACCAGAGAGAGCTTGAGGAGTTGTGGGAAGAAGCCAGTGGCAAATGAGTAGTTGCAGAGGTCAACCGGGGCTGGGGCAAGAGAGGCAATGCTGTCCTTGATGGTTCTGGAGAAATAGGGGAGCAACTGTTTAGAGGAGACATTCATAGAGCGGACTCTAGAGATCTCATCTGGTGCAATGGGTGAAAGGAGGAGAGTATGGGGGCGATTTTTTGAACAAAACCATGCAGACTGTTTCCTGGATGTCCAGGGAAAGAGAATTCCATGCACGTGGAGCAAGAAGAGTGACTGTTGCTGGTCCCCTCGTCCACTGAACACCAGTCATCGAATCTAGCTAGAACTTGTAAGTCCGATAGAACATAACTGTATGTAACTGTACAATGAGAGGATATCTTCCAATAAACAATGGCAGGCTCAGCAAGACACACAGACAACCATAGACCTGCAATTCGCTTAACCCCATAAAGATAAGAAATAAGGCAACTCAACACTGATGACACTGCCAAGCTGGGAAAGACAACCTCAAGCCCAGTTATCAGAAACTAATTCTGGGCAAGACTGAGAATCTTTCTAGGAGAACCAGTACTCCAAACCTGTAGATTCAGTCAGCTCAGCGGCCACTAGAAGGTAATCTCTAATTTGGGTCTTCCACCAATCCGCACAGACACTTACACATACTGATATGCTCACTCTCTCCTCTTCACCAACAATCAATAGAATGCAGATATAGACCTTGATCAGTTTTGGCCTAGCAGCGCACATACCTACACACCTCCATGATAACCTCAACAGTCTTTACAACACAGTTATATCCCACAATAAAATCAGCCTATCTGCACACATAATCTCATGCAAAAGCTCCACCACTGCTAGAATGCAACCCCTGAGGTCAACGGCCTTGCTGCACACATTCTACTGACCTCACTCAACCACTGCATCAGGTCTAGCATTACAATGCAGCTACACACCACCTAAACCGAACTGTCTGCACACATAGTGGGTGCACCCAAGCACTATTTACTACCCTACACTCTCCGCTGACTTGGACTATGGTCCCTGAGGGCGTAGAACCCCCACAGCGCTTTGAGATCATACCAATGGTATATTAGGCACTATATTAATGCACAATAACATAACATAACCGAACATAACACAAAAGAAAGAACAGAAGTGAGAGGAAGCAAAGGGAGGGCGAGGAGCCACATAACCTTCACAGAGGAGACATATACATTTGCATATCAGTCTTGCCCTGTCCTCTTGGAAAGTCCATCACCTAAATGGTATGTAATTCTCCTCTGAGCAAGAGTACCAACAGCAACCCCACACACATGTTTTCCTAGTTCGGCCTCATCAGTGAGGTGAAGCTGTGCCTTTCTATGCACAGTGAGCAAAGGTTCCATGTTTGGATTACCCTGGGTAACTGAGGGTGAAACCCTAAGTCCCTAAACATGTATGCAAAAGGTCTGGGAGCACCTCTACCGAGATCAAACACATCCAAATAACCTGTTCTCTGGATAGGTTCCCACTCTGGAGGGTCTACAACCATGTTTTAGCTCACTGTAACTTTCACAGAAGATACAAATACATTTGTATATCAGTCAGGTCCAACACACTTGGCCAGTCCAGCACCGATATGTTGGGCAATTCTCCTTTGAACAAGAGTACCAACAGCAAGCCCAGAAAAGTGTTTTGGAATAGTGGGCCACCTTTAATAATCTCATGGTGTATGTCTCTTGAATTGGGGTCAGTCCCTTCTATATATTACAGCTAAGTATCATTTCCCCATTATCTATTAGAATCTTCTGGCGGAACAACAATTGTTTTATTCTCTCTTGAGTATCTAATGATTTTAAACCTAATTCAATATGTATAGATGCAACTGGGAGTGAATTTGGCACAGGTGATGGCAACAAAGTTTGTCCTCTAATTTGCTCAGCCAATCAGCATGTTTATCAGAGCAAGTTTCCATGGCATATAACATGAGTGTTTCTATACTGACATTGTATATGGTAAGCATGTATGATTGTATAACTCCTAATCTACTTAATGCTTTAGAGACTCTATACATCTCTGCATGTGCATGTGCTTTAGAGAGGCTCAGATTCATCTCATTGAGGAGGCCCAACAAGGCTGAAACACATGTCTGTGGTTACTGAGGGTATTCTTGTTCAGAGGAGAATTGCCTAGCAGTTCAGTGCTGGACTGCTTCCGTGGTTGGGACCAGACTGATATGCAAATGGATATGTCTCTTTTGTGAAGGGTGCAACGAGCTAAAATGTGGTTCTAGACGCTCCTGAATGGAATATGTTCAATAGAACAGAGTATTTGACCCATGTTTGTTGTCAATAGAGGGTCTCCGACATCCTTGCTTAATTTGTAAAACTTGGGTTTTCACCCTAAGTAACCCAGGAAAATTTAGATGTGGTCCCTTGCTCACTATGGGCCTCATCACGACTTGGGTGGTAACAGTAACGCTATTAGCGTGGGCGGTATTAGCCCTACCGCCGAACTCCCCGGCACCAATAGCGCCGGATCACGAGTTTGGCGTTAATGTAAGTCCCCATTCCCCACTGAGCCCATTCGGGAATGCCCCATTCCCCATTGGGCTCAATGGGAAATCCGCCGGCGGTAATAGCGTGAATTTTCGGCAGATTTCCCCCCAGCTCAGAGCTGGGGCGAAATCCGCCGAAGCCGTGATTCGCCGGACCCTTAAATCCGGCAGTAATAGCGCTACCGCCGGATTTAAGGGTTACCGCGAAGTCGTGATGAGGCCCTATGTCTTGGAGAGGCTCAGCTTCAGCTTTCAGAGGCCCAACAAGATGAAAACACGTGCCTGGGGTTTCTGATGGTACTCTTGTTCAGAGGAGAATTGCCTAGCATTTTTGGTGCTGGGCTACCCTTGTGGGTGGAACCAGACTGATATGCAAATTGATATTTCTCGTTTTTGAAGGCTGCAGTGATCTAAAATGTGGTTGTAGGCCATCCTGAGTGAATAATGTCTATAGAACCCATGTTCATTCTCTGTAGAGTGCACCTTGAGCTCAACGATACACACATCAGTTTCTATGTACTATACAATAAATACAATAAAACCACAATAACTAAAACAAATACAAAAACAACAATTTCATAGAAACTTAAAACAGAAGAGAACAAATGATCTCAGAGTAAAAGATTATAATGAATCAAGAAATATGCATTAAAAAAGAAAGGCTGTAAGCATTGCTTAAATAACTGCAGAACATCACTCCTTAATCAACTAAAATAAGGTATTCCACAATCGACAACCAAAAACTCTGAAGGAATTGGCACCCAAACAAGAGCAGGGGAATCTTCCAAATCTGAATCATTGCACAAGTATAAAGTTGGTCCTCAGTTGGAAGTCATCTTCTACAAATACAGAATGACCTTTATTGCTCTATTTTTGAGATTTGCTGAGATTTAGGTGGAGTTTAATGTTAAGCTGAACAAGTGGGATGAATATTAAGAGTTTGTAAGAATCCACCAATCATGTTTTGCAGACAGAAAATGTTAGGGATTATTATCATAATTAAGTTTAAACCCTTCAAGGGGTGATTGGGTGCATTGCCATTTAGAATGTGGTCATTGGGAACCTGAACACAGATAGCAACAACAAAAAACATCTGGTTATACAAATACCTCACAAACAAAAATAATAGCATAAACACCAATACTGGCAAGTTACCACTAATGTCAACTTTCACAACTGTTACTGAGTTACTGATTGGTATACATTTGTGATAAATAACAGTCAATCACAAGATGATTCACTCCAATACATGCCTTAAGGAAGTGTCACTAATTCACTTGCTAATGGCAGAGCTGGCTCAAAGCACTCAATACATGGCAGAGGCAAAAGTGTAATGTGTCCTGGCTAAAGAACAAATATGGTTGATTGTCATATTGTTCATGATAAGCATAGACAAACCAATACCCTAAATGCTCATACCAGATAGAATTCAACCCGCTAGGGAAGAAAGGCCCAAGTCAATCTTGTAAAGATAAGGGGTTTTAATCTCACACACAGATGAGAGCAACAGCAAAGAACTCTGCTGCTAAGAATGTTCTGCTGACAAGTAGTACAAGCAGAATCTTATAAAGAAAAACAATGTCATAGTTGATGCAATACATGCAGTAAAAACCTGTGTGGTTGGTTGTTGTGCACCTATACATGATCTGCCTGCTCCATAAGAGATGCCAGGCCATTGGATCCAGTCCAATCAGTATGTTTTCCATCATGTGGGTGCTGCAGTGATCATCTTCTTCTTACGTTGATGGTAAAAGAACAAATTAACTATACTCCTAACATAAAGCTACTTTATCACTATACTGTGCACTTGGCAGGCATTAAGACGGCACAAAAGAGAATTCAGGGATCTTGAGGTTTAGTCAACTATATGGGCTATAACTCGTGGTCGCCTGGTGATGGGCTGGGTCATGTTTTGGCCAGTGTGAGATAACATGCACACCAGGCGCTGGTCTGTCTGGTCTGTGATCACAGCCTTGTATGGCACATTCCTCTTGAGTAAAAAAAAACACATCTTTGCCCCACACTGTTACAACAATGAATACATGTTGTGGTGGTTGGGGGGGTGGGCTGTCCTCATGGGAGATCGGGCATTGCTGGAGATTTCCCTTGTCTCGTAATTTGAGCCTACTGCATGCAGTGCTGCATTTGTGGTGCAGGCCTTCCCTTCAGCCTATGATTACTAATATCTATGCAAAATAGCAATGCTGCACACGCTCTGCGATGCACTATGTGGGGTGCTTTGTATTGGAAGGTGGTCGTTTCACTGTCCACCCACTCCCTGGCCCATCATAGTGCTCTGAATGCATCTTGCCTCACCCGAAAGTGCTCAGGTGGGTGGGATTGGGCTGCCCCTCTTCCCAACATTCCCCCCTTTTGTTATTTCTACAGTAACACACTCTGGGATACCTCTGTGCTCCCGCTCCTCTGTCTTTTCTTCCACATATGGCTGAGTTCCTTTTATTGGCGCGCAGGCCTACACACTGACTGCAAACTCTCCCCCCTACACATGTACTGTTCATGTGAGAAAGTCATATAGATGCATCCCCACTCCCCCACCAGGTCCACCCAATCCTATGTCATTGTCTGGGTCAGGGGGTGGAGAAATGATAGTGTGGTACAAATAATCAACTTCAGCTCCATATGGGATGAGGAGCCTTTCATACTTGGGGTCACTTTGTGGGAACAGTCTGTATTTCAATTAATTTTGTCTTGGGAAGTGCTTTTGAAACACCAATTGATACCAACATTTTTATGCTATTAGGTGCAACATTGGCACAACATCAAAGGCCCAGTTGACAGGTGCAGAAAATAACAAGTATGAACACGATGATGGGCATCAACATCTTCATAATCGCCCGAGAGACGACAGGGCCCAACTGAATGCCAAAGTAAACCAATCACTGTCCTGTAGGCATTGACACAGGCACCTGAACGACAACCTTTGCCAATTTATTTTCTACCAATTTTGTTTCCTCTGCCTGATGCCTTTGAGCTGTTTCCCTCTCCCGTTCCTTAATCATTTTGCAATAATGCCCTATTATAATCAGTATTTCTGGCCAAACCTTTGCCTCAATACCCACAATTGTATCTAAAGCCTTCTGAACTTTCTTTGGCAATCCTCTCTTTACAATAAAATAGAAGAGCAATATTGAATTATCCCATGGTGCTTCCATTTTAGCTCTCCACATCTCTTGTAATTTAAGAATACATTTAGCTGGATCTTAATCATCACCCATTCTACACTGGATCAGGGACTGCAAGTCAGGGGTATCTGGGAAAGCCCTCCATAACGCATCCCACACTTGTGCTCTAATTCTGTTAAATGATGCTCCATCATGTTCATCGTCCTCCAGGGTAATTCCCAGATATCCAGCTTTAAATCACATGTCCCCAGCCTGGTCCCAATTATAGCAACCACCAAGCACTTGATATCCCCTATTGCCAGCGGAACCCCTACTGTTTTCTTTTCAAATTCGTATTTCCACTTGCTTGCTCCTGCTGTGAGCTGTGGGAGGGCCTTAATTAAGTTATTTGTATCCATCTGGGGCCAGAGTGCATACTGTGTTCTCCCCACCTCCTTACGTATCAGAGGCATCTGCATCTTTACTCCACTTCCCATACCCTTCTTCACACTTCCCTTTTTTCCTACTAACAACATCTGGCCGGTCCTAGGCCTCAACCTGCCCCTCTCCCATGTCCTACTGCTTGAGGGGTACTCTCAGCTGCCCTTCCTTCTTCTTCACCCTGTTCCACAGCGAACAAGTCAATATCATCATCCCTCTCTGCATCTCACACCACTGTACCTGATCCAAAGTATGTCCATTTACCCCGGCCTCCTTCCTTTTTGACACATTCATGTTTTATTCCTCGATGATCCATTCTAAGCAAATAATTTCCTGATCTCCATTCTCCTGACTTGTCTTCCGGTGCCCCTACATCCCTTTACTCTCTTGAGGATGCTTGTATCCTGCTCACTCCTACTAACAACTTTGACAACCTGTCTTCAAACCCTTTTGATCTGACACCTGTGGATGCCAATACGCCAGGTGGGTATGGGTATGGGGGAGTAGTAGCCTGTGGTGTTACTGGTGCTGAAAGGGTCCCTACCACAGCAGAAGGGGTCCCTGTCATGATGGGTACATAAGTTGGATTTGTGTATCCTTCTACAGGCCACGCTGTCAAGGGATATACTCCCCCATGCTGCACATGTGCCCCATCCTCTTCTTCTCCCTTCCTGCACTTTTCTGTCTCTGGGCCCCTACTCCATTCCCTTGGTCTTCTATGTCCTCAATCATATTCCAGAGGTCTATGATTTCTTTTCTCTTCTGTAGCAGCTTTCCCTTATATTTAGCTACTAAAAATGTGAACATATGTTCCAAGATGATCTTATTGTGTGAGCCCTGATCTGGCCCTGGGCAGTGCTTTCCACCTCCTCCTGTCTCCCTGATCCACTGCTTTTGGTATTTCTACAGCCTGTCACGATACAGTGGCAGGGCCGTTTACATGTATTCTATTGGTGTTCCTCCACCCATTCTATTGATGTCTATCTCTTAACAACCCTACAAACCCTGCTAACGTGCCAAACCCGCAGCTGCTTGCATGTCACAAAAAAGAAATTCAACCCCATCCCATTTATGTCCCCTTTCCTTGCACAGATATACCACTACTTAAAATGATCCAGTTCCATGTCACACACAATTACCACCCCTCCTAGGGCTTGTTCTTTATCAAATAGAACACAAATACAATACACTAAAATACCGAGCTAAAATAACAACCACTACTTATTCCAGGCTTCTTATGAGACCACTACTTTATTTCTGCATTTCTCCTTTAAATAATATACTTTATTGTGGTACCTACCACCTTCCTTCCCCTTCTGAGGAGGGCCTCCCTCCCTTACCTTTGCCTTACCTTATAGTGCCTTACCGAAATAATCTCTTCACAGTACAAACAGCAAAAAATAAAAAACTCACCCACATCACAGCAACAACCTTGCTCTCCACGTGCTCACACCTCTCACACTTCCCCATGCATCTGTCCTCTACTTGCTATCGCTTAAAAGAGTCTACTCACATGTGCATGCTCACCCAAACTCCTCCATCACGGGGTTCCAAAACCGGTCTGCACTCTCCTCTGAACCGCGCTCGGCTTCAAAGAGAAGAGAGGACTTCTCTTAAAATGGCTCCTACTAAACCACTCGGAACATGTGTTTTTATGGGACCGTTCACTGTAGGTGGGCACGGCTCTTCCTGGAGCAGTGGACCGGAAGCCTCCACAAATATGGGGGGGCACTGGGATCACTTTGGGGTCACCAATTGAAGGCACACCCTTAAACGATCACACCAGAGAGAATACAACCCACTAGGGAAGAAAGGCCCATTTCGATCTTGTAAGGATAACAAGTTGTAATCTCACATGCAGATGAGAGCAACAACAAAGAACTCTGCTGCTAAGAACGTTCTGCTGAAAAGTAGTACAAGCAGAATCTTATAAAGGAAACATCACCATAGATGACGCTATACATACAGTAAAAACCTTTGCAGCTGTTTGGTGTGCACCTATACATGATCCACCTGCTCCATGAGTGATGCCAGGTTATTGGTTCCAGCCCAGTCCATCCGTCTTCCATCATGTGGCTGCTGCAGTGATCAACTTCTTCTCACATCGATGGTCAAAGTAAAGTACAAATGAACCATACTTCTAACATAAAGCTACTTTGTCAGTATACTGTGCCCTTGGCAGGCCTTAAAACTGGCACAAAAGAGGTTCTGAGACACTCTAACCTTCACACACCCATTTAACTCACTCCCTTCCACGCTATCCGTCTCCAAGGTCTCACCCTCATTTTGAAATTTAATTTATCCTTCCAGCACCTCAGAATACAAATCACTCGATTGTCGCTCAACGATGTGCCCAGTCTGTCCGCTTTGAAGATTTCAGGACTTGTTGGGGTTGGTGGTCAAAGGGCACCTGGTGTTATGGAATTCAGGGATCTTAAGGTTTAGTCGTTATATGGGCTATAACTCATGGTCGCCTGGGGATTAGCCGGGTCATGTTTTGGCCAGTGTGAGATAACATGCACACTAGGCGCCAGTCTGTGATCACGACCTTGTAGATCACATTCCCCTTGAGTAAAAAACACATCTTTGCAACACTGTTAGAGCAACGAATAAACGTTGTAGCAGTTGAGGGTGTGGGCTGTCCCCATGGGAGCTCGGGCATGGCTGGAGATTTCCCTTGTCTCGTAATTTGGGCCTGATGTATGCAATGCTGCATTCGCCGAGCAGGCCTTCCCTTCTATCTATGATTACTAATATCTACGCAAAATAGCGATGTTGCTCGCGCCCTGCATTACAATATGTGGATTAAATATATTTGATTATATCGAATTCCATTCCTTTGCATTTGGAGGTGGTCCTTTCACCGTCTCCCGTCCATGACTGGCCTATGATAGTGCTTTGAATGTATCTTGCCTCACTCTAAAGCACTTAGGGGGGTGGGACGGGGCTGCCCCCTTCCCAACTCTCCCTACACATGTCTTCTCTTAACGCTGAAAAAACTGCACTCCTTATCTTCCCTGCTAACACTCTTCTTCCTCCCTCCCCTCCCCCTTTCATTTTCTTTCCCCTCTCCCAACTCTCCTTCTCTCCCCACACCCGTAACTTTGGTCTTCACATTGACCCTTGCCTCTCCCTATCTCACCACATTTCTAGCACTGACAAATCTTGTCGCTTTCACCTCTACAACATTCGTAAAATAAGACCCCTCTGAACCTTTCATGCTACTAAACTCTTAATCACCTCCCTCACCTTCTCCAGACTTTGCTGCTGTTCCTCCCTTTTCTTCGGACTCCCCGCTTCCCACCTCTCCCCACTAAAATCTATCTACCATACCGCCATCCGTTCCCTCTTCCTTCTCTCACCTTTTGACCCCATCTCCTCCGCTCTCATCTCCCTAGGCTGGCTTTCTTTTCACTCCCAGCTTAAATTCAAGTTCCTGTCTTGTATTCAAATCCCTCCATGGTCGTGCCCCTCCCTACCTTTCCTCCCTTCTCACTCTCTATTCCCCCTCTTGTTCTCTTCGCTCTGCTGATCTTTTCCTACTCTCTCCTCCTCCACCTCCCTGCGCCTCCTCCTGCTTCTGCTCTTTCCAACTCCTTGCTCCGTTCCTCTGGAACCGCCTCCCCCTACCCATCTGCTCTTCTCCCGCCTACCCTTCCTTCTGCTCTTCTCTAAAATCTTATTTTTTCTATTCCCCCCTAACACCTCCCACTTCCTCTTCTACTTCTCCCCGTCCATGCCTAACCTCCTACTCCTCCACCTCTTCACCCTCTCCTCCCCTCTGCTCCCCTTTTATCCTACCTCCTGCTCGTGCTTAGTCTTATTTTTCCCTCTCTTCTTCCTCAAACCCTCTTGCCTCCCTTCTTACTTCCGCTAACATCTCTGCTCATCCCTCCCATTCCCTCGTATTCCTTTGTCCCTCTACACTCCCTCCTCACCTCAGCAATTATGTAAACTGTTCCTTATACTGTTTGTGCTGTGATTCAATTACCATCCTATATTTGTTGTATCTCCCATTCTCTCCTATTCCCTTGTCCCTCTTCACTCCCTCCTCACCAATAATGTAAATTGTTCCTTATACTGTTTTCGAGTTGTGTTCCAATTACCATCTTATGTTTATTGTATCTCCACTCCCCCTTATTCCTTTGCCCCTCTTCACTTCCTCCTCACCTCAGCAATAATTTAATTGTTCATTATACTGTTTTCGAGTTGTGATTCAATTACCATCTTATGCTTGTTGTATTTCTTCTTCTTCTCATGTAAAGCACTTTGGATTAAAGTGCTATATAAATTCAATCAAATACAAATACAGATTTTATAAAAGAAAGGACAGGCAAATAGTTGTTCCCACATATAAAGTGTCTGCAAATTGAATGACAACAAAATTATATGAAATAAAACAGACATCAAAACATACAACAAACCTTGAAATGTGTCAGCCATATGTGAGACAGGCAACTGAATCCAACATTTGCCTAATTTACTAGCTCATACTAAAACTCCATGAGCAACATCTGTATAACAAAACAAATAGTCATGCACCAACACCCTGAACAGTGATACAAACATCTGAGTGTGCCACATACCACAAAATGTGGATCACCTTTTAGGGAGATTTTCTGTATACCCTTTGGTCAGGGGCCATGATTACTTTGTAAGGTACCAGGAACTCCATTAAATTTCATAAGGATATATAAGTGGTAGAGTAGCAGAGCAACACAGGCATAACTCTCAGGAGGTGAGATGTGTGGTTAAAAGGAACAGAACATGCTTTCCATAAAAACTCAATTAGAGAATGTCTACATACTATATTCTTATAAAACAAATAATGGGCCTCATTATGAGGTTGACGGTGTGGGGAAAATCAGTGGGAATAAACAATAAATGCATTTGCGCCTTGCTGAACTATGAGATTGCGGTTGTGGGCTCCAAAAAGTGTACCGCCATTTAGAATCCTGTGGTAAACCCATGAGGCCAAGTGGCGGTAACGGTTATCTATTTTGGTGGTATTTCAGAGGAAATACTTGCAAACTACAGACAAACAGACAAACTCATAATGGTGGCCATAGAAAGGACAAGAGAAAAAACTTTCAGGTAAGTAAGCTTCATAAACATATATGGAAGTCTGTAGCAGATAAGTATTCATTTTTCAAGTGTTGACAAGAGTTTAGTATCAACCGGTGAAACAGGCAAGTAAAATGTTTTACTTTATAACGCAGTAAATGATTTCTGGATAGACCAAGGTCAAACAATGTGTGCAGGTTTGTGCAGGCTTTTACAGATGGAGTTACCATTTGCTTAAAAATATGTCCAAAGAAGTAGGTGCTGGCGATCTGCTGGAACGTAGGCCTGAAAAACTCTTGGCATGCAGGTGTAGATGCCTAGATGGAAATTCAGCTAAGAAAGGACGTGGCCGCAGCACGAGGGAACAATACCAATGAACAAAGAAGAGGCTCAGCAGCAGTTGGTTTTGAGGTGTTCAAGAAAGTTAATTTGCATGTTGCTTCGTGACCACTGAAGTTTCCAGAGATGTCTAACTGGTTCAGTAGACACCCCTACACTTCAGGCAGGGATTATTATTGAAAATTCAAAACCCCCAAATGAACTGCCTAAACCAGCGGAGAAGACATGTAAAAAGCTATGGACAGTAATAGTTGGTGGTGAACTGTTCCCCATCATCCTCAGGCTCCAGACTCTGTTTTGAGAAGAAGGTTCAATTGAGAAGACTGCAGTGAAGCATGATTGTTTGAGTTCCAGTGAAGGGGCTCTCATTTCTGTATCTGACAATGCATTCACGGTCAGCAGCTTCATAGATATGGGACCTTCGAGCAGGAGATCAGGAGAGGTCATCCATGCCTCCCCACTTTATCAGGGGAAGGGGCACAGTCAGGTCCTTTTGGTCTTCTGGAGAGGCAGACCGTTGCCTTAATTGTGCTGGTGCAGAGTGTTTGTCCTTCATTTTGACAGCAGGTCCTTGCAGAGTGCAGGTACAGCATTCCAGCAGTAAACAAAATTAGTGGGTTAAGGGGTCTAAATGAATCACTCTCAGAAGGCAGTGAGTGAGCACAACACCCAAACACACACTGCAACACTCAAAGAGTAAAGTGGTCAGACAAAAGCTGACAGTCCCCCCAAACACACCTGATCACTCAGGGTAGGGTTTACACAAACAGGATGTGGATCCACAATATTCCGGAACGGCATCTGCATAGGCCAGCCAGTAGTGGGTTTAGTTTGGCTACAGACCACAGTCATAGGATACAGGCACCATGTGACCAAGTATGGTCAATTCATCCAATATAGACACAGAGGGCCACAGGATAGTTATGTGTTCCCTGTCTCTACAGGGCAAAAAAACACTACCTCATTTTTGCAACGGAGCAATGGGCCAAAAATACCCCCATACAAGTAAAATATTTTCCACAATGTGGACACCATATTATAAAAATTAGAAACAGTTTCAGCCTTGCCACATGCATAACAGTGAGGAGGTTTCGATCTGTGAGACAATTTGGGTACCTTTGAGGTACCCTTTCCCCAGGAGTCTCAAGAACACTTAAGTCATAGCACCAAAAACTGAGCTACTCTCTAAGCCAGATTTTGGATTAAGCCTGGCGTAGATGGTAAGTGGAAAAAGGCAGTCAAACATCAAAGAAGCCAGCAAAAAGCTTTCGGTTTTTGCATGACACCACAAAAACGGATTGGGTTTGTGAACCAGTCAGAAGCCTTTTTTTTCTGTCTTTCGACGTATTCTGTAGTATTTTTCTCTTTTATCATAGTTTGGAAACCTTTTTTGAATGTTTTGAAAGACATACCTCAGTGCTGTGAATAGCTTTGCCCAGATTCACAAGCATTTAGAAAAACCACATAGGAACATATTTTCAAAGAAAACATTGAACACATTTGCTATATGTTGATTCTTACTATTAACCTGCCCTAAAAAATGACTTTGCCTTAATCACAATTTCTCATAACAGGGAGAATTTTACCTGGAAACCAGAATTGTGTCAATCATTGGATGTATTGTAAAACAAACATGTAAAAGAGGATATTATGTGTTTGATGTCATCAAACTGATTCGAATAGAATAACAGAAGCAATCAGACAAACTGAATGTCACGAGTGTTGAGCATGCGATTGAAGAAAACATATTTGGCGTTGTCTAATACATTTGACTCATACAACAATATAAACCATCTTGAAATAGCAGTTTATAAAGGCTGATTTAGAATTTGAAAATATTGCATTTTGGACATTACAAGAATGCAATATAATTTGATCGATGTATTGCCCTTGATAATTTCAAATGCACACGTGCATTTTCTAAGAGTTAAAAATTAGAACTTGTTTTGTAATCATATTTTTCCTTCTACCAACTTTTTCTTGTGTCAATCCTACCACTCCTGTTTTTGCCTCACATCACTTTGCTAGCCATCACAGAGGTAATATCTAAACTGTTAAGACAGCTATCAAAATCAATGGCCACATGCCGACACCCTAAAGACATGCTACTTACCTCAATTGGGGACAAATGATAGCACCAAATATCGTTGACAAAATGGGCCTCATTAAAGGTATGGTGGTGTGCTAAAAGATTCTGGTAAAATGGAGGTAACTCGGTTACTGCTTCATTACCACTCTGATGTATTGTAGGTTTGGTAGTGAGGTGGAGGAAAACCCTCCAGCAAAATGCTGGAGGTAAATCTGCCACCTACAACCACAAATAGGCACAAAGTCCTAGACCTATGGACTCCATAATAGGGACTAACACCACCATACCACCACTTGTGATCTGGCAGTTATTCCACTGGACCAAGTTGAAGTAACAGTAAATATGATTGGTGGTATTTAGGCAGAGTTTCCACCAACATACCAACAAACCAGTAATAAGGCTCACAGTTTCCATTTGAGGAAAGTGTTACATGCTGCACTGATAACACGATGCTATGCATAGCACCCATAAGGGCTGGTGTTTGTGAAATTCGTAAATAATACAAAAGTAACAGGTCTCCTCTGGACATTTTTTTTATTTTCACTGTGATGTGCAAAACAAAGTTGTAAATGCAGGTGTAATGGTCTGTGCAGTTTTGCTTTTGCACTCTGTGTTAGGCAGAATTATATGCCATACCCTTTGGGAACACCACACACAATTAAGACTACAAGTGACAGTGCAAATTCACCTTTGGGTACAAGCCTGTACTACATAGTAAAGTGGTAGCGATGGCTGAGCAGTCAGACTTATCTCAAGAGTAAGTGAGCAGTATCAATAGTTACACAAAGGACAGCAATTACTATGATTCAAACAAACACTGACTCAAGGTTTCTGAGTAAAAGAATATACATTTATTTACGCATCAGTTGTAAAACATCTCACTATTATTAAACAGTAGAAAATCATGTTGGTAGTACACTGCACCACACCCAATAGATTCTGGACAAGTTAGGCTCAAAATGAAGTGTGAGCAAAATGGCACGCCAGTAATTCAAAAGGAAAGGAAAAGACAAAGTTATGCAGAAATTGAGTAGCACCAACAAGTAAGCAAGCAGGACAATCTGTAAAAAGGAACTACAGTGAGGAAATCAAATTAAAAAGAGGCCTGGCCCAAAGTCAATGGTTCAGAGTCTTTTGCTCAAGATCACACAGTTCAGGGTAGTTTGCGGTTAAGTCTTTGCCAAGAGTTCAGAACGAAGTTGGTCAGACGAAAAGTTTGTTTAAAGAATGGAGAAGGACAAGCCCTCGGATGAGCGAAAGATTTCACACACTTTCACAGAGGCTGGACGAAACGAACAACCGAGTTAGTACAGTACCTTTAATGAAGAAGAATGCTGTAGCTGGGGCAGAGGTTCCTGGCAGATCCTGCAGGCTCACGGTTCCTGAAGCGACTGTCAGACTGACAAGAAGGAGGAAGACTTAAGGGTCCTGCACTGTCCAGAGAAGAAACCCGCATCAGAGCAAAGCAACAAATAAAAGGTGTGCTCCTTAAAAAGCAAGCAGGGTCCGGTCCTTCTGGCTTTCTGGTTCACTGTAGCTCTGTACAGCAAATTCGACCAGTAGAGGGAGGCCTTGCTTGGAGTTTGGGTGAACCGGTTGGTCCCACCAGCTCAGTGGAAGACGATTCCTTGCAGATCTCCGCTGTTGTTGAAGTCTGAAGATTCGGACCTGCAGCAGGGCTTCACTGGGCGGTTCAGTCGTTGTAGGGGTCCTCTTCCATCAGCTCCTGTTCAGTTCTCTCGTTCCAGTGGCGACTCTGCCTTTCCAGCCCCAGAGACCTGCTTTTTATGCCTTCTTCCCCCATTCACACAGCCTGGCTGTCAATCACACAGCAGGGCGGCTGTCCCGCCGGTACAGTCACCACAGCCAATCATTTCAGAGTGCGACATGGGTCTCCAAGGAGACCTTGTGCAGGGAGTCCTAAACCCCCCTCTCACATCCTGTCCCCCTCAGACATACAGGTGCCTAAGGAGGGCTTCTGTGTAGAAGCCCACAAAAAACGGTGAATAAAGGAAACCTGGTTTGGCATGCAGAGTAAAACACGAGAAAGACTTTTACAAAAAGAAATGGCGCAAAAACCCAGCCAGCCGCAACCGTATAAAAACATATATGGTCAAGTGGGTTTAAGTTTGAGGCTACTAAGATAGCCTAAAATAATAGCAAGGCTATTTAAGATAACTGCAGTAGGAGAAATTGGGTAGTTACCACTGCCACCAGCCAAGTTTTATTGAAACAGACAAAAAGGGATACGTATTAACCCTTTCCAGAACTCTATGTAATATAGTTTGTACTGGGTCTGGGGTTTTAAAAGAGACTAATAAAGTCAATGGCAACTTTACATGTTATGGGAGACAGTAGTCAGTCTCAAAAAATGGACTCTGAGTTGGGAAGTCTAAAAGACAACCCTGTGTCACTGCACTGAAGGTGCTGTGTAACACATAGTTAAGAGATGATGCCTATGGAGTAGGTGAGGCTCCAGAGTCTATGAACACAAGAAAATGTTAAACACACACAGCAAAACACATGTAAGAGCGGGAAAAAGGGCTCACAGTCTTACCAGGTAAAAGAAAGAAATCCTAGAAATCCAGCAAAGCTGCTGAGGGACTCAGTAGGTAAGGGAAATTAGCCATTCTGGAGAATTCTCCCTAACACTCTGGAAAAAAGAGTAAACATTGCCTGCCATTTACACATGGCTGAGAGTGTTTACAATGGATTCCCATGGTACAATCTGCCTGATTTCTGCTGGAGTTAAAAGCTGGAGGAGTCCATATGAATACTAAATCTAAAGCATTTACACCAGCATGAAAATGTAATGCCGATGTTAATGCTGTTGCATTCATTTGGTAAAGCGGAAGGCTGAATTATAAATTACGATCGATGCCCTCTATCAATACAACTGTATAAATAATGAGCAACATAAAATTAATGAGTAAAATGTTCACGCATCATTTTTATACATTAATTTCATGTTACACTAAATGAGCATCAACCCCATAGGGCCTAATTTACAAAAGTATTTTACAATGGCAGAATCACATTGACAAATGGTTTGTAAATCAGGCTGGGGTTCAAGACTCATTATCCGATTGTGCTCAAACTCAAATTTGCAGATGCTATTAAACCATGACAGTGCACTGACACACAGTATTGTAACTTCACATGGGGTTAGGCAGGGCTATGTACTCACAACCTGCCTATTCAATCTATATCTAAGTGACATCGGCAAGCAATTAAATTCCACAGCCCTCGCTTCTTCAAAGATCGATCGTATAAAACCAACTTGGCTCGCATAGGCAGATGACTTTCTAAATTCTTTGATCTTATCCCTATTGGACTACAACAGCTCTTGTCTGCATTTACCAAATTTGTGGAACTTCAAAAATTGAATATTAAAGCAACACAAAAAATGTATGCAATGCACAAGTCAATAAATAACTAAATATTTTACTTGGCAAAAAAATAAAGTGTCCCTGGAAAAAGTGCAGGACTTTAAATATCTGGGGCTGACCATTTTGGCTGTGCTCAGGTGACCTGACCGCAAGTAATCAATTGGTTCCTGTGGACATTAGATATGATAAGTATTTGATTCTCCCCTCTTTGAAGTTCTATGAGGGGAACATAGACCCCAAGATACTTTATGGTATTGAGCTTCTGCCTCCTTAGGTCCTTAATTTACTTCCTGGTATTGAGGCCAAGATGTGGCGGAGGGTTCTTCAACTCTCGCATGCTACTCCTCTCTCCATGATTCAATATGAACTTGGTCTCCTGTCACTGAAATTCAGGGCACAATAGAAGTTTCTATCATTTTATTTCAAACTACTATGTCCACCCAGTTCTCCATAATTATATTTGGAACTAAATACGCTTATGTTCAAAAGAAATGTTTCCTTTGTGAAATTGAGGATTATTGTAAACATTTACTTGTAAATTGGGGTCTTCTTCCTGCAGATCTTAAAGAGACTACGTTGAGGGTTAAAAGATTACAGTATAAGCAAAACTAGGCCACGATGGACACGTTTTATTCTTATGACTCACTTAATCATTTGAGATTGGACTTCAAATCAGTCGGTGCAGTGTACCCTATAGATAGGTGCAGCATCTTTTTATAAGGTTCCGGTGTAACCAAGCCTTAACTAAGGAGACACTGATTCGTTTTGACAGGATGCCTGTGGAACAGGCCATGTTTAGGTATTGTCAAGTGGGTAAAATGTGCAATCTCTTGAACATCTTATATCATCATGTTTTAAACTCCAGAGTGTCAGAGAAATTCACTTCAGGAAATGTCTGCCAATGATAACTACGATGTCATGGGACTCTTTTATGGGATTATGTCTGATGGGGCGAATTACCCTGTTGGTTATGGCAGTGAGAGTTTTTTTTAAATAAATGAAATTGGAGTTGAAAATGTTTTTATCTTTTCTATCACGCTGAATTGTTTTAACTGTTTAGTGTAAATGTTTCCAATTGTACATGCTTTAGTTTTACTGAACTTGTTATTTTGCATATGAACTCTTACCAAACTGTCTCATTTGTTGAAGGTTTTTTTAAACCGTACAACAATAAAAAACAATAAAAGCAAATACAAGTCTTTTGCTCTTCCTGCATTCAGGTAAGTCACAGGACTATAACGCTGCAGTGCCGTGTTTTAGACATTTGTGAGACGTGATGTGCTATTACAGTAATACTCTTTCTGATGACCCTTCTAGAAATGCTGTTTCATTTCCTAGTTTGCAGTTTTAGTACACAACTCAGGACAGTCATTGGTTAATAAAATAATTAGATTAAGACCGAGTGTGATCCCAGGGAATAGTTCTATGTTTCTTGATATGATAACTAATTGATATCCTGACACTATGGCAATAATGTACTTCTTCAAGCAGTAACGATCAACACCTTTGAATGTCAAGTGCAGCATAGGGTTCACTTACCATTTCTGATATGGTAGAGTATTGGGACAATATGCCTGTTTTAAAAGAAGACATCATGGTGAATAATGAATGCCCAGTTAAATTAAACTTACATCATAAAATGCAAGGTTAGCAGCTTAAAATCTCCTGCAACCTATTAAGATCAAATTAAAGTAAATTGTTAAGTTAATGTCACAATTTTGCTTGGCATCTAGTAACATCTATGAAAATCATCGGTACATATGCCCAATGTACTGAGGCTGAGTGGTCTTGAATACATGATGTACGGTAATATGTTACCTCATCTTGTATATGAAGTGGCAGTGGATATTCTCTAGTTGTATACATTACTCAAGACATTCTAGAGATTCCACAGAGGTATCATGTGTCTCAAATGACCCACAATAAAGAGACTTGGTTAATTCACTTCTGGCAAGGAAGGAGGACTGGATTCCATTAAAATATCTACTGTTCAGAGATGTGTATCTTGAATGATTAAAAAAGGTGTTACAAGACTGACTTAGAAAATAGTATTTTTAAGAACATATATGGCTTTTGGTGTGAATTAATTGAAGAACAAGTGATGTCGAATTAATTTGTAAATGGACTGATTTAGAAGAGGTCTTGAGACTGATGGTGAACAAATACTTGTTGGCTTGCATATACGTGTTAAAATGTACAACCTATTATAAAAAATATAGTTACTGTTTTGTAGGCAGTATGGTATATAGATATGCAGAGGTCCAGAGAAGATTTTGAAGTAGGAGTATTTGACCTATTATTTAAAGTTGGGAGTAACATTGTTTTAGGGAGTAAAAAAGTAAGTCCCGTTAGTTACAAGTGAGTAAAAATGCTTTAACTGTAAAACAAATAGAGAAGCAGTCACGTTGACCACGTGGAAATGGACAAGCCTTCCCCATTCAGAAACAGAATGGGAGACCAAATACCTACTACGGATTGGCCAGGTATGCTACAGGGGAGCAACGCAGCAGAAGCCCCAGAGCTGGAACCAGCAGAGAATGACGCAACCCAAGGGGAGACGAGGGAACCTGGCCAAGGACTTTGTGGATGTTGGCTTACATGAGCCACAAGGATAACAGATAGCAAACAATGGCGATTAAATTCATGGCAAGCTGGAAGGAAATGGAATGGGAAACGCTGGCAGGGCTTATGACCATTATGAAGACCCTCTTGAGAAGGGCAATACAGGGGGGAGATAGGAGGAATTGGCACTGGTTTAGACAGAGATTGGCACAGTGAAGCAAAGGGTGCCAAGTGGGCAGAGAGACATATCTAGGCAGGAAGGCGAGGTCTATAAAAAGCCAGCAGAGTCAGTATGCAAAGAGAGGTGTTTGGGTGATTTCAGGGAAGATGGAGGACGGCCTAGTTACAAGAAGAGGGTGTAGAACGTGGAGGAAGACTTGGAGGAGCCATTTGGAGTGTTTGGAAAGAATGAAGGTAAGGTATTGGGGCTGAGAGGGTGGTACCCATATAGCTGTCTGTATCTCAGGGATGAGTTAGTGAAGGTAAACTTGTAAGGTAGCAAAACGGGAGTTTAAAGATAAGAGTAGAGAGAGAGAGAGCTAGCAAAAGGAGAGTGAAGTGAAAGTCAGAAGGATGGAGGAAAGTGTAGGCAGAGGTAGTGTGGGGAGGGGTGATATCTGGATGGAAACAGATGGGTGGAGACAGAAGAAGGAAGTGAGGATGATAAGACGAGTAGGACCGCTTCTGCCAAAGCAAAGGACCAGAAAACAAGCCTTCTCTGCCTATGCCCCAAGACTATAGAACCACCTCCCCATCCGCATCAAACTTGCCCCAACACTCCTAAAATTCAGAAAAGAACTCAAGACCCACCACTTCAAGGAGTCTATCCTCCTCAACACCTAGGCCAATACGTGGCCCCCATGCCAATTGACTCGCTAGATGCCATCCACCTCTCTCCTACCCCCACCCGGCCTGCACAGATGTACCCCTCCTTTGTGTCCCTCTGTCTCATGCCCCACGCTATATATCTATTCTGTTGTTACATCTGAAAAGCACTCCATTATGCATCTCTGCTGTTGTGTGCATCTTTAAGGCACTGTGTTGATTCACAAATCTAGGTTTGCTCTTAATAATGATAATAATAATAATAATAATAATAATAATAATAATAATAATAATAATAATAATAAAGAAGAGATATATCAGGTGGGAGTGGGGAAGTAGAGATAGGAAGAAGGAGAGAGAGAAGTAAAAGAATGAGAGAGAAGACCAGGACATGGAGTATGGAGTGGTGAGAGACAAAGCAAGACAGAGAGTGACAAAGACAGAGAGGAAAATGCAAAAGGGAGGAGTCAGTTGTTTGGTGAGGAGAGTGAGAATAACTTTGAGAGATGGTCATCAGGATGAAAGGCACACCAGGGCAATCATACTACCCCCTTGTTATCATGGGGAACGGTCCTTGAGGAAGATAGAGAGATAATGCTACTGCCGTAGATGCCTTACTAAAGGTAGGGGACTCTAGCTGTAGAGAAGCTGTATGGTGGTTCAGTATTTCTAGCCATCTCTACCTGCTCATGACAATGTATAGACCTGACTTTGCAAACATTTCACTTCAGTGCTTGCCATTGTTTCCTAATTTCTTCTGGTTGTCTTTCACAACGGCCTCTGCATAGATGTTCCACAGTATGAAAGCACATATTTTGGTCACACCAGCATGCATCATTAATCTCTACACATTATTTAGCTAAGATCAGTGAGATGTTGACAAGTAAACATCCTGGAAAAAATGCATGCACTTTTAATTGAACCCTGTATGTCTTTCTCTGTGCTCATTGAGCACAGATGACTTTGATTCTTACTCTTCCAATAAAATGAACAAACTATGAGACGCTTTGTCCAGCCATATCACTCCATGGGAGAGTACTATCACATGACATAAGTACATGTGGGCTTTACTTTTTGGAAAGTCCTATTGTCTTTAAAAAGGTTCAGTGCCTTAGTGTTGGCCCAGATATACACCCAATTCAGCCCCATCATAACAGAGGAAGTAGGAATTTTCAGGAATTCTGAGAATAGGGAATGGTAATGATTCAGAGGTTAAGTGGTAGAGCCAGTGGTGAAACAAGACAGAGGTATAGAGACACAGAGGCAAATGGATGAGTTGGGAGGGGAAAAGACAGGCGGTTCATGTGGTGCAGTAGGAGAACGTTGGAGGAAGAAGGACACCAGAGGGAGGAAGAGACAAACTAGGGGAAACTAGTGGGCAGTTTGAAGTGGAAGGGGAGGTCAGTAGGAAGTGCCAGAAGGATGTTGGAGACAACCAAAGAGAGAAAGTTCAGCATAGAAAGAAACACCAGGAAGATTTTGGTAGATGATATCAAAGGAAATATGATATAGAGGAAGGAGGGGAACGAGGTGTCCGTATGAGGTTAACAGAGCATCTAGGGAAGATGTGAGGAAGTTCAGGAGGAGATCAGCACAACCCCTGGGTGTTGAGCCTTAGATGGGTGGAGGAATGTCAAGGAAGTGGAACTGGAGAGAAGAATACAGGCAGTGCAGGAGGGTGTACACTATACAGCACAGTGTAGCAACCCATTGAGGAGCAAAGTAAGGTTAGGATGTTATGTAAGAATGCCAGGGCCCTTAGATGCCCAGGCAGTGGGAGGAAAGCCACAATGGCACTAGAGCCCCACAAAAGTACCGGCAATTTGATTGAAGTTAGGTTTTGTTCTCTACAGACATACCCCAACTGCTGCCCATGTCCAGGACCAACCTGAGGGTGCATGTAGGGGGCCTATACACCAGAAGAGGTGACTCCCAGAACTGTGGAAATGAAGAAGCACACCAGTGTCTTTTAACAAAGAAGACAGAAAAGAATTGTGAGATACTCGTAGGCAGATTAGGACAGTAAGTGACTATCAATTGATTGTTTATTGGAGCGGGCATAACCAGCTTCAGATGTGTAACCCGAAAGACTTGAACTATCACAATAGCATACATACAAAATCCTGCTCATTTCACTAAAAATGTTTTGGCACTTGTTGGGATGCAAGTTCAATGTCCCAAACATGAGAGAAAGTATAAACTCAGGAATCTTCTATAGCATGGAAAAATAGCCATTCTAGTGTGAGCATTTTTTGACATTCTGTGTGACATTCTTGGCACACGTAAACTGCATTCAGTGCAGACACACTGTAGAATATGCATAAGGGTGCAGGGTGGCATAATGGCTATTTACTAGTGAGCAATAGCTGAATTTCATTGTGGCACGTGTATGCTCGGGAGAAGTTGTTTCAGGCACCCTTTTGTAATTAAGAACGTGTTTTTATTACTAGGAGACAGCCAGTGCAAGTATTAAGGAAAATGCATGCAGGGTATATGAGCAGACCCTTAATTATATTGGCTAGAGTTTTGCCAGTTTGAATTAGGCCAAATGAGAAGTTGTAGCTTTTGGTTGCCCCAGATGACCAAGCAACAATCTTAACTCTGGTTTATGTTAGTGAGCTAGATTTCATTCCTGCTCACACCAGTCAGTGAACAAATGGCACCAACATCCTTGGAGGTGATCTGGACGTGCATTGGTTGGTTGATGTTGTGGGCCATAGCAGCATGCCAGGCTTCGAACAAGAGACATTATAAAAAATGTCGTTCCAGACATTGGCTTAGCACCTTACTGGAGAAGGACAGATCTTGTTTGAGAACAGGGTAGTGTTGAGTTGTGTACAGAAGGATTTGATCAGGTTGTCATTATACTGCCCTCTGTGAAAAATGGTCACTCAATTGGTACTGCTCATGACAGGGTTAATGAAGCCCATCAATTAGAGAAATTAATTTCCAACACTTGGTGTCTTAGTGGTGCTTTTTTTAGGCTACCCACTCTCATAGGAGATATGGAAGGACATGTACTAGAACAGCAACATGTTTCCAAATGGGAATTGCAACATAAATTGTCAATTGTACATCCACAAGAGTGAGAGCCATCCGGGCGTGCTGAGGTTTCTTGTTGCATGGGGAACATGGTGATGTATTAATTTCCATTGTCACACTATCTACACCTCACCATCTGATCGATCAATTCAAGAGGGAAAGCTCACCATGAGATACTCTGGGATGGGTCAACCAATGGGGAAGGTAACAATTGTACCCAATCATTAAACCAATGGGTACAGAGAATCTTTGCTGTCGCAGAAATAAGGTAATTGGTGGAGGGGTTGTTCTTGTTTAGTCACGGGTAGATTGGAGGCAATAAGGACAACAAATGTATGGCTTCCCTTAGGGGACGAATGATATTAACCAATGGAATGTTTGGGATTTATATGTGCATTGTAACTGTTGCAACTTATTGCTTGTGATTTTTCCTTTATATGGCACCATTTAACGTGGGCGTTTCGAATTAAGCTTGCTTGTTTCACAGCTGAAATTGCACATAATAAAACATCTTTTTCTTACAATTCGTGCACTCTATATTCATCATTCAGGTATTGGGCCATCTATACACACTTAGATCTGTCCCAGGCTGCCTATAGTGCAGGCCTTGCAAGTATTCTACTCATCTTCGAGAAATAGTATCATCATCATCACCAACTTTTAGCAGGTGTTAAAATCCATGGCGCTAAGGGACCATGGAGTTAATTACGCCACTGTAATTTACGGTGGCGTAATTAACGCCTTCCCCACTCCCATTATGCCCTATGGGGCAAAAATGGGGAAGGGTAAATGGGGATTGGGGACTTACCGCCTGCCAACCTCGGAATGGGGCGGTAAGTCCGCCAACCACCATGGCGTAAACGTAGTTTATGCCATGGTGGTAAAGTCACGGCCCAGGCGGTAACTTACCGCCTGGGTCGTAGTGAGGCCCACTGATGTGCATATTTTAGCCAGATGTTCTGATTATGGATGGAGTTGGGTGGTTAGTTAGGAAGCCTGACATCTCCATGTACATTGGCACACCATTGCCAGGTTTTGACATCAAAGGTCCACGTACACTTTCAGCATCAAAGGTATTGCCCTCAAATGTTAATGAACTCCTTGCATTCACAATAAAACACCATCTACTTATGCACCTAGGGACCACACACCAAAGGTTAGTTTCCATTCATGTGTAATGACTCACTTACATCATGGCTGAGGAGGCGATGCACACTCTTTGCTCTTGTCTGTTGTCATTCCGCCCCACATCTGACCAAACACCCCCATGCACCCTACTGTACTCTTGCATTCTCTCTCTTCTCAGCCTATGACTGATTGAACAGCAATAAGAACAACCAAAGATATTTATATTACACAAACTAGTGTTTGTTAAAAGGTTGTATGCTTGAATCACTTCGTTTTTAATGCACATTGGACTTAGTGCTCATTTAATTTTTCAAAGCTCTCACCCTAACCACGTTTTACCACATTAAAGCATATACACCTGTGGTCTAGCACCGGAAGCATCTATTGCGCTAGATGGAATTACCAATACAAATCACAGACCAAATAGCCGCAGAGACTCAAAGAAAATGGCAAAGTATTACTTTATTCTCAATTTAATAATTGAGGGAAAACTGGCAGACATCGGACATCTATGACATCATCCTACTTGGCAAACTGTAAAACCTATTAATCAGAGAGATTGGTTGGGGGAAACAAATCTACTTATAGAATACATATAGGTTAGTACTTCATTGGCTGCGTCTTATCAGTAGGACACACTTTGAACTACCTCTAAATGTGTATAGGAAACAAAATGGCTGTGGATTGGTCTATGCAATATTGTATAGCAGATTGCCCCATAGACCAACTGATTGGTTGGCTTTCCCACCCAACCCTGGACTTTCGTCTCGACTAGCAGCATGTAAGCAAAACGAAACCCAGGTGCTTGAGTCATGTCAGATTACACCCCACTTTACCAATTAGTCCATCATCTCTCATCAGTCCAATCATAAGCCAAAATTTCCCATCTGCAGTTGACCTTGTAGTCTTCTCTCTGTTCTGGATCATTCAAGGGTGTATGATCAAATCACTATCTTCATCCACAGCTTAATGAATAGCCCTTGTTTTTGACTGCTGTATTACGTGTGAGGAGACCACAAAGGTGTCCATTTAGAACTCCTATTTACTGCTATTTGATTCGAATATTGCTCCTTCTGACATCTAGAAACTTGCTCACTCCATCTTTTAGGAGCCTTATCCATTGGTAAATTTCCAATACTTGGTTCTCGTAGATGTGTTCTTCTTTAATCTAAGAAAAATATGTCTCACGCTTATGGTTTATCCATCTGCCTTCATTTGTGTTTTGCAGCTATTCCTTAAAATAGCACCCTTGATCCCAGGCCAATTTAAACTCTGCTTTATCATGCACGCAAAGCTGTTCCGGTGTTGCCTGACTCTGCAGCCCTGGTCTGTTTCTGAGGTAGCTGTAATTAATCTTTACACAAGTTAATGTCATTTTCCTATCATGGCCATCCTCACCACATTGTATTTACCTCTATAGCAAGCTTCTATATGTCTTGTCTACCTTGCGTTACTGCTTATTTACACTATCGGTCAGCAATTTACTGTATATTCTTTTTGCTTGCATGATTATTTTTGTACATGTTCTCTTGTCACTTCAGTTACATCGTCACTCTTAAGTATTTTCATATAATGTCATTATGTCCTCATATATCTTCTTCATGAGATCACTCTGCCCTTGTCAGATGTCCAATGAAGCATGCAGACATTCCTCCACTCTCTCAGTGCGGGGGTAGATTCGGTATGGTTGTCTGAGTGCATATCATCTCTCGTACATTTGTTGCGGAATAGGGACAACACAAGGTGTCCCACATACATCTCTTTTTCCTCTGGTCCAGTATGACAGCGCTGACGGGCGGGAGTTATGGTATGTGCGTCTACCTGCTCCTCTACATACTGATTCAGACAGTCTGATGATTTGAACATCTGGATAAACTGACTGCGACATTAATCAGTACATGAGGGTCCAAAAAAAGGTATTGTTTCCTCTCCATGAGCAGAGTTTTAGCTGGGTGTCAGGGTCAGAATGGCTGTGCATGTGACTTCCCAATGTAGATGGTCCTAACGTAGGATGCAGTAATTTTCAAAATGCTAAGAACCCTAGGTGGTGTATTCTTCTGTCTGCTTGCTACAGTTCCCCAGTTTAGAGCTTCCACAGAGGTTTCCACCCAACTCACGTGCGAATTTCCCATATTATTCCACATTCCATTGATTCTTTTCATATTGATGTTTTTTGTAAAATCGAGTGTACTACTGGCTCCGACCGTTTTCCAATGTTTCCTGACACCTTTTTTAACACTTGTACACTCTCTCACAACTGACACAATTCTGGACGAGGTGGGCTAATTCATGCATGACTCGTTCCGTTGTAAGGTGATGCATGCGTCCATAGGCGTTGCTAGGGGGATCTTAGGGGGATATAGCCCTGGGTCTTTTGGTTGTAGCCCCAGATAGAATCTCAGGGGCTACAACCAAAATGCTAGCTAGCCCCGAGTCACGGCAGCCCCAACATTAGCACAGCCTCGGATCTTTTCCAGACCGAGCAACACCCCTGCATGCATCTCTTACTAAAGTCACTTGAATGATTCCCCACTGGTAACATTCTTTTGCCCTCCTTACTAAATTCATGACTCCTTCCATACAATCTGTGTTATGGTTACTCTTTTATTGTATATCTCCGTCAAAAATCAAAGGCTCTAGGAAAAAGTATGCTTCTATCTACATTGAAATCAAAACCATCTGCTGTCATACATTCTATTTTCCATCCGTTTGTTGTAGTTTGTAAAATGGATACCGCCCAACTCGTGATGAGGCCCATTGTATTCGATTTCTACCTATGCAAAACCCCCAGCTGAAAACCTTTGCATTAGGTTGTTAGCTGAGCTATGAAGCGATCTTGACTGCATGCACCTTTGTTAGGCAGAACGCCATTTAACATCTGGTCATTGCTTCGTTCTGACTCCTCACACATCCAAACACCATACAACGAATAAAGAATGAGCACAAAGTCAATCCCAGTCCTGAATTTAGTAATTATTTAAGCTGCCAAAGATAAACTTGTCTAGTGTTCTCTGCTATTGCATTTGCCTCTGCTATATAATGGCTATATAGCACATTACAAATGGTACAAATGGTGCCTAATGATAAACGGGAAATTGTCAATATGAAACTGATGAACCTCATTGAAAGTGTGCAGGTAATTCCAGAGTAATTGCAACCAAACTTGATAACCATTACCGCATTACAGCCGATCAGTGTGTTGACAAATCTGCCATAAAATTAGAAGCATTAAGTTGGTGTTAGTCCCATTCATGAACACCATAGGCGGTTTGGAGGAATTATCGCAGGTGGCACATCCACCTACTGCATTTATTGTGTTAAAGTGGAGGAAATACCTATAGCTAAGGGCTGAAAGTACTTCAACAACTTGACCTCAAAGGTTGTAATTTCGGGGTGAAGTTACTGCACTTTTTTCACTGCACCAAATGTGGGATGCACCCCCTCATTATTTAGCAGAAATATACACCTCATTACGTCCAAAGAGGGAAAGAGAGACAATCAGAGTGGGCGAGATGTTTTCCTTTATGGTCTTCACACCTATAAAATGTGTATCTACTTTTTCTATACTCAAGAAATGTCAGATGAAAAAAACTGTCTAACGCACTGTTTATTGTTTGTATTTTACTTTACAGTTGTATGACATGTTTCCGAAGGTCATGGATTATTTGCCTGGACCTCACAAAAGAATGTTTAAACATTTTAAATATCTGGAAGATTTTATTGCAGAAAGAGTGAAAATGAACCAGGAAACCCTAGATACCAACTGTCCACGTGACTTTATTGACTACTACCTTATCCAGAAGGAACAGGTACTGCGTTCTCATCCATTAGCAACCGATAGTTAGTGCAGATGTAAATTATGGTTCACGGAATATGTATTTATTCAGCAAAGTACCTCGTCAGTCGTTGATAAACACAATTAGTTTTATTTTTATTTATTTATTTTATTAATAATTTGATGCAGTTTATAAATAAACTTTACGCATGATTACAATATATATTAGAAAGGAAAAAGTAGCAAGAAAGAATAAATAAAATGTTAGATAATGATTAAATATATAATTAAAAGAAAACTTAGTTGTACCTTCACATTCTGTGTTCATTAACATATTGGCAAGATGTTTTATGGACAATTTTTTAAATATATTTTTGATTACCCCTAAGCCAAACAAATGGTATTATTAAGCTAAAAATGAGCATGTGTATGTGTGTGTTTTAAAGGAGTTACGAAGTACAAACCAATCTCAGAAGCAATGGGGCACTGTATTTAGGGAATGCACGAATGAGTTTCTGATTTAATTTTTTTATTTTTATTGTTTATAGCGCAAACTTTGCCCGTAGGCAGTAGAGCTCTTTACACAGTTCAGGAGAAGCAAGAGGCTAGTGTTGACCTAGCACTTTCAACAGTAACGCAGTACTCTGGGGGTTTGTCGGGGCTTCAGTCCCGGGGAAGGAAGAGATGAAAGTGTGATGTCTTCACGATTTTGCGGAACTGCATGATGGAAGGGGCAAAATGTGCCTCCAGGGGGGAGTGAGTTCCAGAGGGATGGAGCATAGCAGGAGAAGGTCCTTTCCTTATGGGTAAGCGTGGACTCTAACCTGTCGATGGTCAAGCTAGGGGAGGTGCGGGTACCTCCTGAGATACAGAGCTTGGCTGCCAGGAAAGATGGGCTTTGTTTGTGATGCACACGGTTTTAAAGAGGTTATAAGAGAATCCTTGCAGATAGGGGGAGCCAGTGGAGATCAAGTAGGATGGGGGTGATGTGGTTGAATCTGCGGGCAACCATGATAAGACAGGCTGCGCCATGGTGGGCAGCTTTGAGGGGAACCAGGTACATTGCTGGGAGCCTGGTGCGAATGGCATTACCACATCAATGTGTGAGATGACCAGTGCCTGGACTACTGTACTGAAGTTAGCAGGGGGGATGAAGGATTTGATTTTGTGGAGATTTGGAGCCAGGTGGTTTGGGCTTTCTTTCCCACATGTTTTGGAGGGAGAGACAACAAAGCATAGGGATTTGGCTGAGTCGGTCAGCTTGGGGGTGAATCCATCTACGTTCATGTTTATGTTCATATTGTTGTGCCACTTTTGGTGTTTGGAGGGGGGACCGATAAGGACAAACTCAGTTTTGGTGGGGTTGAGTTTTAGGTAGGCAGATGACATCCAGGTCTGGATGGTGTCCAAGCAGCAGCAAAGACGAGAGATGTCTTGAGGGCCAGTAACCGTAAGGTGCAGCTGCATATCATCCACATACTGGTGGATGGTGCTTCTGCGGTAATTTAAGAGGTTCCCATGGGCTCCATATAAATGTTGAAAATAATGGGTGACAGAATGGAGACCTGTGGTATGACCGCACGACACTGGTAGGCGTTTGGTCCTGAACTGCCCCATTTGGACAGTTTGGAATCTGTTGGCGAGGTATGGTGGTGAGGATGGAGATGAGTCCAGATGGTCAACCCTGACGAACGCTGCTGAAAGTTCGATGAGGATGAGGAGGCATGAATCACCTCTGTCTGTAAGATGAAGTCTGTCATCTATCTCCTGAATTGTGGCAGTTTCCATGCTACATTTGAGGGGGAACTCTGATTGGTAGTAACGGAGGAGGCTGAGTTGGTCGAATTTGGTCAGCAATTGATTGGCTACAACCTTTTTGAGTTACAAGTAGAATGTGGGGGTTACATAGGGATGCAGCCAGTAGGCAAAGGAGTGAAAGAAGAAGCTCATGATGGGAAGACACAGGGTTATCTGTGTTGGAAACTTTTTCCAGAGACTGGGTGTCTAGCTGAGAAATTCTACATCTATTTAGACCAGCACACCACCATAAGCCACAATATCGCCATGCTAAAAAACAAAGAAATGCAACAGTCCTTTCCTAATCTGGAACATGTTTCAATGCAGTTTGGCGATAATGTGGCTTATGGTTGTGTGGTGGCATATACAGAAGGTGAATTTCTCATTCGGAAAATTCAGTGTTTTGGTTGTGACTGCTTTGTAGACAATATTGGTTGTTGTAGTAAAGTATGCCTCAGGCTTGCTTATGTTATTTTTTCTTCAGCGTACTGCCAGTTCTTCAGTTACAGTAACACAGGACACAAAGACAGAAGATAGGTAACAACCCCGGCTCCCATCACCCAGCTAGCGAGGAAACAACTGATTCTGAATAGAACACTCACCAAGGCATTCTCTCACTCATACATCAACATTCCACATGACAACGACATGACATCACCAGGCACATCACAAGCCACAGCAGACTCAGACAGCACTATATACCACATCTCCCTCCGTTACTGGAACACACATACACACTCTAGACACCTAGCACCCAGATCCAAGGCAAAATCCTACCTACATCCCAATACCACTATATGAATACATTTAACCTTCCGCTCGCCCCTGCCACCAGCGTGCCTCCACACTGCCACCCTGAAACTGAAAGAATGTACACCATAAACCTCAACATACAATGCACTAATATTCATCTTAGCCTTACCCGAGACACCATCTGCCTGTTCTCTGTAGTGCACAACTATAATCAACTCCCACCTACTGCTGTCAGAGGCACTACCTCCCAGCACTTCTAAACCACAGAACATCCTTAGCCTTAGTGGTGCTTACTACACACAGCCAAAACACTGCAATCAGAGATGCTACCTCGCTGCACCTATCTCTAAAATGGAGGCGCTACCTCCCAGCACTTCTAACACTATGCTACCACCTCACTAACCTTAGAGGTGCTTACTACACACAACACTGCAATCAGAGGCGCTACCTCCCTGCACGACTTAACTGAAACAAAGACGCTACCTTCCCAACTCAGCGGCATACATCCAACTCCTGACGTACCACTTTCACATGTTAAAACAGAACTTAACAACACACCTCTCTTCAATAAGTGTGAAGTTCAAACCTCAAAGTCATTCCCCATACTTATACAGAAATATGACATAGAATGATACTTCTTCAAATTTTTGCATTTGTACAATCGCTTTAGCACTAGTAAAATACAAATGCTAGTCCATGGAATATTTGAGTGCTCAAATTCTATAAGTCCATGTTGTTTACACAAACAACCTAGATCCTAAAAATCCTCAAAATGTTAAACTTGCCCACTCACTCCAATAAGATCCAAATTCATACCCTTACCGAAACACTTCATGCACTTCATCCTTAAACCTTTGCAATAGCACTATCACCATACACCATACTGATGTATATTAAAGTCCATTAGTCCATTAACCTATAAATCCTCAAAATGGTTAACATTCTAACGTAACATCGACCTTAACATTTGCGTTTAAATCACGTTGCAACTCTCACATACTCTATTCCACCTTTTTGTGCGTTAGCACCAACCACATCAACATACCCATCATGGCACTTCATACTTTGGCGTATCACCAAATAGATATCACATTTCAAAATACATATCTTCTTACAGAAGAGAATTTCATTAACGAAATCCCCTTAACTTGCACTACCGCAAAATCGGTTTACATCCCAATGCTGGTATAGTCCACATCTTTTGCTTAAACCTGGCAACCTTTACATTGACTACGTAGCACGTCGCTCACCATACTTTCCCAACCTGCAAATCTCACCTTTTTTCGTTGGCCGCTTCTAAACGCCTCACTAACAGAGGCAGAGTGGCATACTTTCATCACAAGACACCTCTAAATGCCTCTCTACCTGAGGCGACGCAGCCTGGGTGATCGCTGCAGCATCACCTTCAATCGCTTCCGTATGCCACCACATGACAGCATCACGTTGCGCCCACCAAACAAGGTCCAAACACTGCAGCACTCACTGTCGCAGCCGAACTCATTGCACGAAACACCGTACTCGGGACTCTTTCGTCGACGGGCTGCCCTCGCACCTTCCAATTCTGGAACACTACACACGAAGTTCCAAAGCATCACCATCACCGCTGGTCTATGTTGTGTCATCATCATTCAAAATAGCTCAGCAGGGCAGCATTGAGCTCCCTTGATCAATGTTCGAACTCCCAAACTTGCTCCTTTCGCCATGCTTCTGCAGCCATCCTCGTCGCCATTGTAGTAAAGTACGCTCCAGGCTTGCTTAGGTTACTTCTTCTTAAGTTTATTGCCAGTTCTTCAGTTACAGTAACACAGGACACAAAGACAGCAGATAGGTAACAACACAGGCTCCCATCACCCAGGCAGCGAGTGACCAACTGGCTCTGAATAGAACACTCATCAAGGCATTCTCTCACTCATACATCAACATTCCACATGGCAACCACATGACATCACCAGGCACATCACAAGCCACAGCAGACTCAGACAGCACTATATAACAGTTGTCTTGAGCATGATGCATGCTTGAAGAATGGGGGTGCTGTGGTCTAATTTTCCTAAGCTGTGAAGAGGAGTGCCACAATGTTCTTAATGACTTTTAGGTGCATAAAAGTAGTATCTGGAACTCCTGTGAGTATGGTTTTCACACCATGAGTGTGCAAGATTACTAAGGCTTGGGAAAGTGTTGTGGTCAGGGAGGAAGGTCTTGCCTTTGAAGAGCTGAACAAACAACATCATGCTCTTTGTATCTTAGTGACAATGTGAGTTTTGAGTCAGAGCTCACACTTTGTGGAAAGCCAAGAGATTCTGCACTGGGTGTCCGTTTAGGCATGATCCATCAAGATTCATGTCCATCTGCTACTTTTTGAATTGGGAATGCTTGGCAGGGTTTCCTAAAGGGAATGGGTTTCATCTATGTTGGGATGGGTAAGTTTGTGTGTCATCAATGAACTGATTTAGCATGATATTGGTTCTGTCAAGGAGTTCTCCCAGGGTTTCCATGTATAGGATGATATGCTATGATAAATTAATTATAACGTGCTTAATACCCAAATGTTTCTATGTGAAGACCCGGGGATCAAACCTGTGTTGCTCTGTGTCGTCTTGCTTCAAAGGCAAGCACGTTGCCCCAGAGCTATCCTCCTGAGACTCCTGGATGAAGAACACAAGTGAAAGGATTGAGGCTTGTTGGAAATCCACATGTTACTGAATAGTGTTGGAATCCGTTGGGGGCCCTTTTAGACAAGGTGATGTCTGTTGGAGTGTTAAGATGTAAACCTCTGCAGAACTGCAAAGTCCATGTGGTGTTGATAATATTAAAGAGGACTTCATGGTCAATAGTGTGGAAGACAACATAGAGGTGGAGTAGAATGAGTAAGAATGGGGTGTCTTTGTCCATGATCTTTAGAGCAACATCTATACATTGAATGGTGTAGGCCAATGTGATGCATTTTGTTTGAAAACCAGATTGGTAGTTTTGTAGGAGATTGTCCTGGGTGATCCTTCTGTGCAACTGGATGGCGACAGAGTTCTCAATCCCTTTGTAAGGTTAGATGTGTGTGGACTGATAGTCAGGAGGGTTATCTGAGTCAAGTGCTTGTTTCTAAAGCCGGAGGAAGATATGCCTGTTTTTCAGTGCCTTTGGGAGGGTGCCTTGTGTGAGGGATGAATAGATGACATTGAACATTGTTGCCAGTGCTTCACCTGTCCTGGCCTTCACAATGGAAGTGGGAAATATGCTTTGGAGGTGTCCTTTTTGGAGACTGTCTGTTTGAAAGCAGCAAGAGTGTTGGTGAGGTCTCCTGAATTTGCTCCATCTAGATATATTGTGTGCTGGTATGGGTGAGATATCTGTGGTGTGTTTGAAGCTGTCAGGTTGATATTATAGTCTATCTATCTTGTCTGTGAATAAGTTGTTGATGGAGTTGCATTACGCTATGGATTGGGTTATTGCAGGTATTGGCATCATGTTGATACAGAGCTACACTCTTTATAAGATCGATCTAATCTTGTTGGATGTTTCTATACTGTGTTGTTGAGTGTTGAATAGAGGGTTATCAAAGCGGTGTGGTGTTCTTGTTGGTCTAATTTTCTCCAGCCCCTTTCTTGGCTGAGGATAGTGTGCTTGTTGTAGACTAGTTACTTTGTGGAGGGTTTATGGCGTTTGAGTTGAGGTTTAAGTGGTGCATGGGTGTTGGTGTTTCCAGTGTTTTTTTGAGGATCTAACTGTTTACAATTTCCAAGGAATCAGGTGATTTTTGCACCAAGGCAATGTTTGCTCTAGTGCTAATACTATTCCGTATTAGCACTAGGGCAAACTTTGCCGTAGTAAGAAAATGCTGTGAAAATGTATCTTTTTTGCACAGGGGAAACTGTTCCCTAGTGCTAATACGTGCAACTGTGCACTTGCACCGGAGAGACGTTTCTGCAATCAGTTCCCTGGTCTTAGAATCTCACGAGAATGCCAACATAGTTGTACAGACATGATGTTTTTCAAACCTGGGAAATAATGTAAATGCTGAAGTAATCTAATAACTTTTAAAACTGCTAGCTGTCGTCCAAACACTCCCCACCCCCAGTCACACGCTCTCTGGCATCGTGATTTCTGGCCTGACTCATTGGGACAATGCCCCTCTCCTAGCCTCTCGGTAAAGAGCTCAGGGGTTAAGCTGCTACCCTCAGGTTCCAGAGATGGACGGATTGCAAGAGTTTGTAAATCAGGTTTTTATAAACTGCAACTCCTTAAGAAGGTACGTCCTTTTGTCCCTCTGCAGTTTCGGGCACCGGTATTACTGCTTCTATTGCGGGTGCTTTGAACTAATGCAATGAGCTCTACTTGGACTAACCTGATTTTTTGGTTCATCTTCAAGCCCTCCAAAATGCTGCTGCGCTTTTGGCGCTAAATGCTCAATTCTGTGTTGGGCCAATTATTAGTTAAACTGCATTGGCTTCACTTAAGAGCCAGATTAAGTTCAAGACACTGGGCCTCATTACGACCCGGGCGGTAAGTACCGGTCATTACTGGCATGGCGCAATTACTGTGTCCGTGCTGGCAATAGACCGCTAAAAGCGGCCCATTACGAGTTCGCGGGCACAAGCTTTGCGCCATGCCGATAATGACCTCACCGGCATGCTGTAAAAGTCCGAAAAATCCCCCTCTCCGGCATCGTCTGTAGTGGAAATAGCTCCTCCGGCATCTAAGCCATCGGCATCAGCCTCCGGAGGTGCGGAGTCGCCCATAAAACTACAACCATGGGAGGAGATATGAGCCACCACCATAGGCACCAAGGCAATAGAGGGAGTCAGGGACATGGAGCGAGGAGCCCCGTCATCAGCCGATGCAGGTAGGTGTCTCAAATGAAACAATGCTAATACCACCACGATGATGTCCACCTGAACTGACAATGATGTAGAGCAGGGTCCACCAGACACATAAGTACAAGACTGCCTACAGGCAGTGCAGAGCATCACCTTGTCCACATGCATAATGCACCCCATATGTGTTGCAACCCAGACGCCTCCATGCATCACCCACCCAAGAGTGAGGCAACCCATATGTCACTCCCCCCAATGTTAATCATCTACCATTCCATATCAATGCAGCCACCCCAATGCATGCCCGATGCCTGTAGACCCATCACTAACCCTCTCCCTCCTTTGGTCCCCCCACAGGCACACATTCTGACAGTGGTGATGAGGACACCGGTGCCACACCACAGAAGAAGGCCAGGGCCGAGGAGGGTGAACACCGCCCCTCAACCTCAAGGGGCAGAGGCCAACCTGACCACCTCGGAAGGCCATAAAAATCACAGAGGCCACAGCACCAATGTGCACCACAGCCCCCACAACAACACCCACACCAGCCACCATCACCCAGGAGACATTTGCAGAGGGCACACCATCGGCTGCCAGCAGCACAGTCGGTGAGACAGCTGCCACAGCAGCCATATTGGACGACGAGGGCGACGTACAGCTGCATGGTGCAACACCCGTCACAGGCCCCCTCCACTCACCACACCTATCCCCATGCAGCATGGTGGACGGCAGCATGCACGGGCTGTCACCTGGAGATTCATGGCCGGCAAGTTTCAGCCCCACGCCAACTGTGCCTGATGACCAAATCATGGTGGAAACGCCTCACACTTCCACCCCAGTGACAACCACCCAAGAGGGGATCATGGCTATACAGAGGCGCCTGGAGGAACTCACAGGGCTGTTGACGCAGCATATTACCGAATGTACCCATGCAAGGGATGACATCAGGGATTGTGCTGCATCCATAAAAACAGCCATCGAGTCCACTTCAAAGGACATTTGCGCGGAACTTGCAGCAGTGCGCCACGTCCTCTCGGAAATGGTGGCAGCAATGCGGGACATGCATCCACCGCAGTTCCCAGCACAATCTGGACCATCATCAAATGCCAGCTCTACTAGGACCAGCCCTGTGCGTCGGTCTAGCAGGAACCTGTGCACCTGGTCCTGGAAGAGGGGGAGGGCAGTAGGCACAGCCATGCATACTGGTGCCATGTGGACTACTGGTGAGCGCTACTGCACACCATGTGTTGGGAAGTCAAGGGAGAGGGGGGAGAGGGTGTGTGGGGGAGTTGAGGGTGGAGGGGGGGAGAGGGTGTGTGGGGGAGTTAAGGGGGAGGGGGAGAGGGTGTGTGGGGTGGAGGTCTTGTTCACTTTATTATGGTTCTTTAAAACACATTTTGGTGACTCATGATTCACATGTGAGGACATTGCTTATTGCGTACCTGTGCTTTATTGGTGAACAGTCTACAGTGTCCATATCCCTGACACACCCAGTGCCCCGAGTGCCACATCCATGTCACACTCCACGTCCATGTGTGCTAGAAACATTGGTTGATCAGAGTCTGACGCATGTCATGTCCCTCCTGTGCATCGCTGCCTCCCTGAGGTGCTGCCCCATCCCCACCCTCCTCATCGTCAGGTGGTTGCAGATCTGCATCAGGGGGCAGAGGCACATTCCGTCTGATGCACATATTGTGTAGCATGACACATGCCATGACGATCTTGGCCACCTTCTCATGGCGGTACAGGTGTGCCCCACTAGACCTGCTGAGGCAGCGAAACCGTGCCTTCAAGAGGCCAAATGTCTGCTCAATAACCACACGGGTACGTGAATGTGCACAATTGTAGTCCTCCTCGTGCCTGTTCTGTGGGTTCTGGACTGAGGTAAGGAGCCACCTCCTCAAGGAAAAGCCTGCATCACCTGCATGCGGGCAACGATGTATAAGTGTAAGTCTTCACATCATATGTGACCTTGATCAATGGCACCATAGCATGCATTGATTTCCTGATTGCAACCACATTCCCATGCATGAATGGAGACACACGATGTGACTGCTATGTGTGTATTTCTCTTATGGACTGGTGTGCGTGCCATCGACTAGTGGGCGCAGGGGGGTCCAGTTCCTTGTAAGTGCTCATGCACTGTGTTAGTCCTTGCCGGTTGTTTCCATGATCTGGCTGATGTGCAGTAATTTGTATGCTTTCATCCTGACACCGTTGATGTCAGCCTCATGATGATGTCACCATGGAAAACAAATGGTGTAATGCACTTTTGTTGGACCCCTGTGTCAGTGTAGTGGTGCATTAATGTATTTGGGCCTCATGTGACTCCTAGTTACACAGTAATGGGGGACTGTCCTTTCAGTTGATGGTATTTGGTGCTGTGTATTGGACATAGGAGTTGCTTGTAGCCTCATTGTGTTGAGGGGGTTACAGTCTGATTAGGTACAGTGCACATGTAGATGGCAATGGAATGGTTGTGACACTGCATCATTTACATGTTAGGACAGCTTTCATATTTCATTATGTAGTCAGGTATCAGGTCCAGTCTGGGCTGCTTTAGGGTATAAGCATGGTCCATTCTCTCAGGCACTCGCAGCCATGTGAAGTATGCATCTCTACCCCCACCATCTCAGCCAGGTGAAGTATACATCACTAACCCCCCCATCTCAGCCAGGTGAAGTATGCATCTCTACCCCCCCATCTCAGCCAGGTGAAGTATGCATCTCTACCCCCCATCTCAGCCAGGTGAAGTATGCATCTCTACCCCCATCTCAGCCAGGTGAAGTATGCATCTCTACCCCCACATCTCAGCCAGGTGAAGTATGCATCTCTACCCCAACACCTACCCACATCACATTTCCATGGGCCTAACATGCGACTCACCGAGAAGCCAGGATCTCTGCCCTGCATGTCGCTCCATGTAGCGTGGTATCGTGGAGTTCCGCAGGACCATTGAATCATGGGTTGATCCGGGGTATCGGGCACAGCAATGTGTGATGATCTTGTTTGAGTCACATACCATTTGCACGTTGATTGAGTGGTATAGTTTACGGTTGCGGTACGCTACCTCCATGGCATGTGGGACCACCAATTCCACATGGGTGCAGTCGATGGCGCCAATGCAACCAGGGATGCCGGCCAGTGAATGGAAACCAACTTTAGTGTTTGAGATCTCCTGGGCAGACCGTGGTAAGTAAATGTGGTCAACTGTGTTCTTCAGGAGGGCATCAAGCACTTGGTTCAGCATACGTGAGAATAATGGTTGTGATATGCCATGCATTTGCCCTACTGTGTGCTGGTAGGTACCTGTGGCAAGGAAGTGGAGCACAGACACTACCTTCAGTAGGGGTGGGATGGCCGTGCGTGATTCAATCAGGCTGACAATGTTGTCATGTATCATATCCACAATGGTGGTGATGGTGTCCCGGTCCAGACGGTACAGGGTGTGGATCTGCTCAGGGGTTAGGTTGAATGGACTGGCTCGGATGCGAGGGATTGGGTCTGCCTGCCTGGTGGCACTGGCTGCACTGGTGGGGTATGCTAGCCATGCCTCGCTCTCCTTCTCCTCCTGCGCCACCTCTGTCCTGCCATTTGTTGTTGTTGTTGTTGTTGTTGTTGTTGCAGCAGTTCTACAGCAATCATATCCTCCAGCCCCAGCATTGCTAGTAGTATTGGAATCATTGTGGAGTGTGACTGGGTGGGGGAAGGGGTGGGGTGTGCTCCTTTTGTGCTGGCCCAGTCTGTATTGCCTCCACCTGTGCTGATTGTGTGCACCTGTGGCTGTTGGGAACACTGCACATGGCCGTTTACGGGTGGTCCATGATGCCGGAATCAGCTCCATGCTGGTAAGGTACGTTTTGGGCTTCAGTAGGGCGTTGTTTGCATGTACGCCTGACTTGTGATGTTCCTCTGTTTGCGCCATGCCGGTATTTGCGGCATGGTTGGTCGCGTACCCGCGCTCCTGGCGCTATTAACGGCACTATTAATTATGGTGCCGCTAATAGCGGATAATCGTGTCATAATCGGCCGGAGCGGTAAGTGATGCCGGTAATCCTTTACCGGCATCGTTGTTCACTTTCTGCCCGGGTCGTAATGAGGCCCACTGTGTCTGGGTGATCGTGCTTTCTTTCATGTAGGGCCCCCTTTCATACAAACTAAACTGACCCCCTACTTGCTTGTGTGTTCCCTACTATCCTTTTCTGCCAATCTGCTGGAAATCCCTTGGTTTTGCAAAGCTCAAACTGGAGGGTGGTATTTTTCAATGCTCGCCCCAGTTCTGTGGAATTCTCTCTCAGGTCCTTTGAGGGAGATTCCGGATCACCTTCGGTTTCGCAGAGCACTAAAGACTTTTTTGTTTTAACTGATTTAGGTGTGTTTCTTGTCCATACGGTAGTGTCTGTTTTTTCTTGTTCCTCTTTACTGGGTTTGCTAGCGCTGAGATGCCTTTTTTGCTGTGGTGTTGTGCTTTATGAATCGGTTCTATGTGAAAAGACTTCATTTTAAAGGTCTCAAGAGAAAAAGGCTGATTTACAATGCCCTATTTTCTTTAGATCATAATAACAGCATTGCAAAGGTCTTTTTCACTTGAGACCTCTAAAATGCGTTTTAATAAAAAATATATTCAGCAGGTTTTGCTCCCCGAACACCCCATTGTTCCTCCCTGCCCCACATCCGAACCCACCCCCACCCCAGCTCTCTCCCACTGGATTTGAGCCCCATCCCCCTACCAAACCCCCCACACCCAAACCAAAACACATACATAAACACAACACAAAAACACATGCACCCACACACCCATTCTCCTCGTCCTGCGTTTCCGGGTCCCATCGTGCCTGTCAGTTCCTGCGCGCACTCATGTGCGGCGGTCATGACAGTTCCATTTAGAAAGACTGCTCCATGCGGTCACGGAGCAGTCTTCTAAATCATTTATTTTCGTGAAAGATATTTTTTAACATATCTTTTCACCTAGAATGCATATATCTCTTTACATTACATTACAAAATGATTCAATATTATTAGAAAACATACACACCTATGTGTAATGGCTGTGCTACATGGTTATTTTTACTTGTCCTTTGGCCATCTTGTTCTTTAGCCTTCTTCTTGGCCTGTGAGGCCAGGACAATCCTTATAAGGACTTTCAGGGCCCAGGAAAGCAGAAGCTTTTTGCAGGCTACTGGCGGGCTGTGTGTGTTTGCTGGCAGGATGTGGGCTGGGACTGTCTGATCCCAATCCATAAAGTGGTTTCAGTGTGTCAGAGTGGTATGCATGGGTGTTCCCGCCAGTGGTCCTAATTGGACCACTGCTGGGGTGGGTGTGTGGGCTAGTCCTGCTATTGGCTAGTGGCAGTTTCGGCTCTTACCTGGCTTTTAGGATAAGGAGAGGACCCCTGCACCCATTCTTCACAGATACTGGAGTAACCTGAAGGACTCCTGTCTAGCTGTGAGACCCGTTAAGAGACTGGAGAACCGACTGAAGGAGGCCTGGCAACCAACATCTGCTGCTGTCCTGGTGGACCCCTGTCTTGCTCTTGATCTTCAACAGTCCTGCAGGGGAGCTGTGACACCTGTAGTGAAGGTGTCTTGATTGCCTATGATTAGGGGTGACCACGAGCCTCTTATCTTCGCCTCATTTGAGCATGTGAAAACAGACTCCTAGACATCAGTCACTCATGTCAAAACACATCCTCGGCTGTGTCTCCGCGCTAAAAGACAGGTCTGCCTACGTTCATGTGCTCATCAACATGATTAAACGAGTACAGTCAGGAAGTGCAACGTTCTTAGACTCAACGAGATTCCACTCTGACAAATTGCTCTGATTTATACACTTGACACATGAGTTATCAGGTTACTGCATTTAATATGAGCCCCTATCCTCTGAGGATTCTTATTCTCATTAAACAAGCTAAAGCAAAAGCAGATATAACATAACATCAAACCTACAAACAATATTGCCATGTGGGTAAAGAGCATGTTTGAATGTGTAAGTAATAGAACAAGTGATGGTTTAGTTTAAACGCATGGGAAACCTTTATCTCTTATTAAGCTATGCTACACTATACGCCATTGTTAGGAAAGATTTCATAATGGTAGGTAATTTTCCTTCCATGTGGCAACCCCCAAACTTTTTGCTGTTGTTTTACACCCTGATCTAGACTTTGCCAGAGAAGCGCAGCCTTCCGCCACACTCCTCTGGGCTTTCGCTCACTTCTTACATGCCCTTAAGACAGTCAGTACCGGGAGACTTTGTTTCCCTTAGTCCTTTCCTCATGTTGCAGCTTTTGAGCAACATGAAACAAGAGTGCACGGTAACTTACATGTCCACGCTCTTGGGTCTCTAGTCATTCCAATGGCCCTAGAAACTCTCGCTGGACTTATCATGAAATGTGCAAGTGTGTCACGGACGGGACTGGTGGCAGCTATTGTTTCTTTGTGTTTTGAACCCCTTTTTTGTCATGTTAACCGCGCTTCCTGCCTTTGGCCCAAATGGGTGGCCTGGCCTCCAAAATGGCCATGCCACGAGGTTCTTTGTCCTGTCCGCTGACCGTCTTGCCTCTTCACCTTCCCCCAGGTCGAGCTGACCCGGTGCAGTCCTTATTTGGTCATGCACTTTCCCGCGAAACACAACGCTTTTGCGGGCTTCTGCACGCCTTGTGTGTGCCTCCAGGATGTGGGCTGGGATGTCTGTTCCCAATACACATCCTGGATGCCAGAGAATCTAGAGTGTCTTGAATGCCTGGGACCACCGTGGTCCGTGATAGGTCCACGTATGGTGTGAGTGTTTTGTGAGCAGATCTCCCATTGGGTCCTCTCCGTTTTGGCGTGAAGGGAACTCTGGATAAGAGGAGGCTGGAATCACCAATACCATGTCGATCTCCTGAGTTCTCACGAACAAAGGATAAAGGAGCCAAGTATCCTGCAACTAAGAAGCTGAGTCGAGGTATCGCTGGTGACCCGCTGAAGGTTTGGCACCCTGCACTGCTGTCGCCCTGTGAGACCCCTCTGCCTCTGATCGAACGAGAAGGCCTGTACTGACGCTTTGACCCTTTAGAATAGTGGGAACAACTATTCTCGGCATCTTCACCAAACCCTGTACGTAAGCCTTCGGAAGCGTCCCTGGGCCATCCAGTGGACTGACCAGCCTACACAGGAACCTTGCTCTGTCACCGCCGTCTGGTTTACTGCTAATCCAGTGTCCTCGGCACTCTCACACGATTCGTGCACTTGGCATTCCCAGGTCTGAAGTGAGACGTGTGCTTTGGGACTGGAATACCTGCGGGTGCCGAGTTGCCCTTCTGTGGTAACAAACCTGTGTGTGTTTGCTGCAATTGGGACACCCTCAACCCTGACTCCTGCTGTCGCGGAATCTACACGGCGTCGAGACATCCTGCTGATCGCATCTGAACCTGCCAGTACTGAAATGGAACCACAGAAGCCTGGGTCTGCCTGCATCGGGCACTGGTGAGTAATCAATACCCTAACCGGTCGCCCTCTCACAGGAGCCTGTGGCTCTCCACCGCTGTCGTAAACAGCAACCCTTTTCCGCACTCGCACCCTGCTTCTGCCCACAAGTGGAGGCCGCGCTTGAGAGGCGGGGAACTGTTCATCATTGTTTTGTTCACCTCTCTGAACTGCCTGATCTCCCTGAAGAGACTCTCCTTTGCCCGTTGGCACCCGCGTGTGCAGGTACTTTTGAGCACAAGGCTCCACTCTTCATAGGGCTCGGACTTCCTTCTAGTTAGATGGCCTCTGATGTCGAACTGGGTCTAACGATTACTTGCACTGCCTGTTTTCCTCCCCATCTAGGTGGTCTGCATATTTCGTGCTTCTAACTCTTTAGACCCCTTGGTCTTGTATATATATTGTATTGCATTTGATGTGTTGGTTTATTGGAGTTTTACTGTGATTCTTTACTATGGTCGATGTTACAAAGGCCTTGTAATAAATGTGTCTATATTTTTAATATAACACCTGTCTGGAGTAATTTGTAAGCGTCATTGCTTTGTGTGCTCATTGCGGGCTTTCAGTCATTCTCGCCCCTCTTGAGACCTAGTCTGGACCGCCGCCATCTCTACCCTGGTTGGTCTGGCTTGTCCAGAAGTTACCCTGTTCCAAGAAACTAGGCTGGCCTTCTGAACCTCTGCCCCTCCAGGACACAGTTCAGAAATCCATCTTAACAGCCATCAGTCTCCATGCACACAGCAAGCATCCACTTGTCACTCACTTTTTAGAATGCAGTATGCTTCAAATGAAAGACCTCCTTCTGGGGTTGGCAGGTTCCGCTTAGCTGGGACTGGCTGTCTCGCTCGTATGCTGCTGCTCTGCATTCCTCCCCAACCTCTCTTGTTGAAAATGGACTGGCAAGTCTGCTGGCCACCCTTTCTCTTCTTGTGCTGGGATATATATTCATCAAGTACAGTGGCAGCCATGCACATGTGGGTTTGTCATATTCTCTGTTTGGAACAGTAAGATAGCTAGAATGTCACTTTGTTCATTCGAGGTAGAACTCCTATGTGAAACTCTGTTAAATTTTTTTTGCATTTCTATCTACCCATAGTAAGTGCTTTCACTGTAATCTATGGCATTTTGTGAAGTTCTGCAAAATCACAGCATCATATTATTCTGCAAGCTATCTTAGCCGGCTGTCTGTTACCAAGGGATATCTTTCTCACTTGTTACCCAGTGCTTCCCATGGTACCCTATGGGCTTTGACTTTGCAAATGTGAAAGATGCTTCTGTTCACATCTGTCAATTTCCTGTTCTTGACTCCTTATCAGATAACACTTAACTGTGTGAAGGTAAAAGGTTGCTGTCATATAACACCTAATTGTGTGAGGTTAAAAAGGCTGCTAGCTGACAGTGTTGTGGTTGGCTGACATGTCAGAGCAGAAAACACACCATTTATTTTTTTTATTTTTTTATTAGTTTACTACAAACGTTTAAAAGATCTTTTACAACAAATGTTAATTAAAATCGTCTGTATAATCCTCAGTTAGTTACATATATTTGCTATTCAGTAAAGCAAGGTCATCCTCAATTCCACTGAAACTCAACGAAAGAGAAAGAGGATTGCACAAAAACTAAGAGATGCAACCAATTGTAATCATTAGGGATGAAACACATAGATTAGTTTCATCTTTCACTGGATATAAACCACACATTGTAGGCTTGCTGACTGCTAGAATGTTCCATTGTTCACAGCTACCAGTTCTTTGCCAGTTAGATTATGTCACTCGTTGATTTCATGTTCTCCCAACTTCTTATTCAGCTGGTTGAGATAGAATATCAGTGCAACGGTTAACTTAATGCTCTATCTGTTATGAAGTCTTGACCACCATTTCTCTCCACTGAGAGTTGTATATTTGGTGATTTCAGTCACCAGATGTTTAGTTCTTATCTCTTGAAGTTCAGGACAAAACAGAAATAGGTGCTTCAATGTTTCCTCAGCTTCCTTATAGAATCTACATTTGAGATCGTCTCCCAAGACTTTTTTCCTCAGATTTTGTATTTCTATAGTAAGAAATAGGTTCTTTCTGAATTTCAGAAAAGTTGTTCTCATGTATTTACATGGGAATTTTACCATGTATTTTGGTAAGCTATTAAGTGCTTTAGACTCTACGGCTTTTTGCTTCATGCACACATGTTGTGTTCTCTGGGTAATTGTATCGATCCAGTCCTGTTGCCATAGTTTTGTTTAACAGCATTAAGATTTTGAAGTATAGTTTCTTCACGGAAATGACACTTCAAGTTTGCATCCACTTGTTCAAGAGTGTATCATGTTCACTCTTTCTTGGCGTGTTCAGAATCTTGAATTGCGGCCGTCCATCAGCCCCTAGGACCTTTCTCTACATTGTCATAGTTTTCCATATGACTCTTGCATTAATGGACATCAAGCTCATTTCATATCGCATACAAGTGGTGGGGAAGCATTGTGGTAGTTGTAAAATTATTTTCCAGAAGCGGTGTTCGCATTGCGGCCATATTGTATGCGAACATCCAAACGAGGCTTCAGCTCTGCGTATTAATGACGGTATGACTTTGCTCTTGTAGAAGCTTATAACAGGCTTGAATGAAAATGTACCGAACTTATTATGTATCCTTGCTCTTGTGCCGCTAATTGTTTACATTTGTGTTTGTAATGCACATTTTACCTTCTCCTTTCTCCTTTCCCAACTTTTCACTTGGTCCATTAGCTCCTTTTAGATTTTTTAGAATCAGGATCTCTGTATTTGTGACATTTATTTCCAGGCCATTGGAGTCAATATAATTTTTCAAAGCTGTTACCCCTGAAGCCCTATTGGTGTAACATCAAGAAGCACATTGTCACCTGCGTAGATGGTCCAACTCAGGTGGTTTCTGTTGATTTTTGGCAGAAATGATTGAACTTTTTCTCGGGCAGCTCCAACGTCAACTATGCGAGCACCACTCTTTCACTCCTCTTGAGGTCTTTATTGGTGTTTATATTCAGCTATTTTGGTGTAGGTGAATTTGGATTTGGGTATTGGAGTAGAGTTCTTTTATAGCCATAATTAAGCCTATCGGGCAGCCTCTATTCACCAATGTTGACCACTGAAGCTCTTGATCCACTCTGTCGAAGGCGTGTGCCAGATCTACAAATGCCAAATACATAGGTTATATTTTGGGGGATATCTCCCTGTATATTTCCATTGATTAAATTCATACTTCTGGCATCCATTTATTCAACCATGTGGCTTTAAGTGCATTCAGGGTCTTGTTGTTAGTATTTTTAAGCATGAGGTGTGATTTGGTTCCTAATTGGTCGATGTTCAAATATCTGCAAAAAATAATGTACAGATTAGAGTTTTTACACAAGAGGTCATCCAGTAGGTCTCAAATCTCATCAACAAAGGTCACTCTCACTGTCGCTTGATGTTGCCAGTAAACGTTGAGGATATGAATCTTCATATTACTTTCATGTGATGCTTGTTTTAGTTCAAGAGTGATTAATTGAATTTAAGAGATTGATTGCATGTATTTATTATTAGAAAGCCACTCTCACGCTTAACTAAAGTGATTAACACAGAAAACAGTCTACCTTTACTCTGTGTGATGGCCTGGTTTATCGCAATTTCAAATCCATCAACACATCTCACATGATTCAAGGACATTTGAGGAAGCCTGGGAAAGATGGGTGAATCCTCGGGTAATCAACATGCCCATTGTAATTTGCGACTGGGCCACTAAACATGAGCTTTGCCCTTTAGAGCTCAAAGCTTTGGCTACCCAGCTCCAGGTGTCATTTGGTTTACTTATGGCCTTGGTATCTTTAAGAGTGCCATCACACATCACAGGTGCGTCATTGCCTTGAAATGGTATCTTTATTTGCTTTGTTGGTCGTGGGGTTCCCAGAGATTTGTTAGACTCATCTTCTTCAGATTCCTCTTCAGAATGCTAGGATATCACAGAGCTTTTTTCTGTTTTGTTCAGGTTTTTCTGCCATTCATCATTTTTTTGTGTCGATCCCTGGTTTTTCTTATCCTTCACAGCCGTCTGCATCAGAATATCCAGTTCAGGTTCTGTGTTGTTAATTTACAACACTTGAAATACTTCCTTATAAATGTCATGTGCACTATCTATGATCGGGTCACATATCGTCCTACAGTATAGGTGAATTACAACTCGATGGATTTATTAATGAATTCCACTCTCTATATATCATTTTACTGTATTGAATTTAAGGCTGGCACATAGTGAAGTAATTGCAGAACATTGTAGGTATTTAGAATGAGACCATCTCGCCCTGGTCTGACTTGTTCCAAGAGTAGGTGATGCCCAGGATCTTACTTTAATCTCTTGGTCAAGTTCATTCTAGATTTTCTCAGCTGCCAAGCGGTTGTCGATTCTCCAATCTTTCTCATCACATTCAGCGTCACCTGCTTTTCTTTTATATGCTGATCTAGAGAGATCCCTAGGCGTGATGCCCACCTCCGAAGATCTAGAATTAAATGCTTCTGGTGGATGCTGCTTCCCTTGTCGATCTCGAAGTGCAGTTACCTGTTTGAATACAATTGTTTATTTCTTTGATCTTCAATTGTACAAAATTCGTCCTTTTCCATGGTTGATGGAACCTCCCCATCACTTGCAATGTACTTCTTTGGTGAGGGCGACATAAAGCACACTATGTTTGCCATTTTTTAACTTTTTTAATTTACCACCATCGCTTTGGGCTGTGGTGAACATTCCTGGTCGTTCTCTGGGTCTGATCACAGGTTAATTTTCTCGTCGGGAGGATTCACTTCCTCTTCCTCTACCTCTTAGTCATTGGAATTCTATGTGGATAGATTCATCAGATCCTCTAAGACTATGGCCTCTTTTCTCTCCAATGCAGCCTGGCTCTTACTTGTGTTGTTCTTTTCAGTGATTTTGTCTTTTTGTTGATCGATTACTTCAAGATCTTCGCTTAGCCGCTAGGTGGTTTTGATTGACAGACTGGAGCGTTACATTTAGAGATTTTATATTCCTCAGGAATGTACATTAATACTTTGCGTTCATCTTTTTTTGTTTTGGCAGATGTTTAGTTTTCTTTTTGCTTTTTGCACGTTTCTTGGTGCCTGACACTGGTTAAGAGCACATATTTTTTTGATTTTCTCAAATATAGGATAAGTTTCATTTATCATTATTGCATGATTCTCCAGTATAGATGCAGTGAATGCAGGATTTATACACGTGCTCTCTGCATTTGCCGAGGTCGATGGAATTGCTTCCTGTGCAGTGACTAGGTGTTTTTCACTCGAACGCTCAGGTCCACCAATGTCGCCCACCACTTCAGCCTGTTCCCTGCTTTCAGGGATGTGACTACCAGCTGCCTCATTTTTTTTGCTAGAACGGGATCCCGCTGCCTTTGTAGGACCATCACTAGGTTCCTGATCTTTAGGTTGATTGACTGTCGATTCAAGGGTAGATCACCGGTGGGACTCTTCTCACCATTCACATTACTTGATTTTTGTGTTTCAGTCATTTCTTGGCACAGGTGAAATTTCCAGGGGCATACATTTCTCTTGGCATATGTTCTCTTTTTAAAAAGGGCTTCTCTCACCACCTCGGCTAATAATCTTTTGTCATTGCCATCATTTTTTTGCATATCCTTCAATAAGGTGATGCTGTTAAATTTTTATGGGTATCTGGAGAGGCTTGATGTCTCATTTCCGCGAAGTCCTTTTCCAACTTTGTAATTTTTGAGTTCATTACGGCCAATAAAGTATTCTCGTCCCTGTAGTTGCTGTTAAGCTGCTCATATATTTTTGTCAGAGAGAGGCAGAGGCTATGGTCGTTGCGGACATGAGATTTGGCTTAAGCTCATTGACCACCCTTTCTATCATTTCAAGCATATAGGAGTTATCTACTAGGTGCTTGATATTTTCGTGATAATGGTCGTCTTGGCTTGCTGTTTAGCATATAAGCAGATGTTGTTCATTTGATCCTTTTTGTGAAGTCATGCTAGCTCCCCTCATATACGTAGGTCTTTTATTTTTCGGTAGCTCTGTTGTCACCAAATCTCTCTTTTGGGAACAACATAGTGTCAATAGGGGGCTCAAATCAACCTGCCTCCATTTCATGGGTTGTCTTTGCCTCTTGTGACATGTTTCCTCTTCCATTTCCGATGGGATCAGCAAGGTTGTGTATTTCCCTTTCCTGAGTAAGTGCCAAGATCTGTTTTTCAATATGTTTCAGGGTTTCCGAACCCATGTAATTGGCGCCAAATTTTGCATTTAGAAACACCAGATCTTTAATAAGTTGATCCACAACTGCAATCGAGTTGCTGCAATTTTTCGATTGTGTTAGACTTGAGTCACAAGGGCTCATCCCGTTTAGTACAAATGGGTTCGATAGACCTCCAGATTTAGCTTTGCATTTGTGGACTGCATTGCAATTTGCCTCACAAACTGCGCCAGCACTGGGCCAAACCTCACAATCTAGGCTCTCAAATGATTTGCTTCCAGTGGGTGCATCTACGTCAGCCAGCAGGGAGCCAGCAGATATATTTGTTAATGAGTCTGCCTAGCTGGTTGTGAGACTTTCAGATTGTGTTGTCATCTGACGCCGCTTTTCCCTCAGTTTCATAGAGGAGGCAGGGTCGCGATTCCCATCATTGGCTTCCAGTGTAGTAGGGGCATTAGCGGATCCTATGCTGTTGTTCCACATCTGGCCTACTCCCTGTCTAGGTAGCTTACAGTTAGACATTACAGATTGTCCTTCTTTGTGGGGAGCGACAGAGGAGCCTCCCTTTTTCTGCAACCCTTCAGGCAAGCACCCTCAGCTGTGGAATGTTTTTAAGGGGCCGTGCAACCATTCTCTCAACTATCTTCCACAGGGCTGGGGTAGGGGTAAGGGTAAGGGAGCAAAAGCCACCAGCCACCAAGAACCGAGGATCTAGTTGACTCTTTAGGGCATGTTCCAAGAAAGGTTCATTATGTCTTTAATTCGCACTGATAACACATCAGTTCTGCTTTGATCAGCTAACACTAACATGAAAGGGAGGGAGGGCGCATTAGAATAATAAAAAGCATTTTAGCTTATTGATCTTGCGTTTCCCCTCGAAATGACCCCAGACTTCTCTTCGGAGTCAGTTTGTTCCAAAAACTTGCCATCAAAATTAAAGTCAAATTCAAAAGCATGGCTAACTTCGTGCTCGCTTTTTCCCGCACACCCCACTGCACTTACATGGCTTACTTGGCTTAATGTGTTACTTCTCACGTTGTCAGCCATCAATGATAGTTGGGCAGGATGTGATACATATTTGCAGGGGTGGAGCTGAGAGTGGTTAGTGGTTGGGTCATGGTGTCTAAGCTCTCCAGAGCCTTCTTTGTACCGCACGGCCCACACAGAGCACAAGGAACACTCCAGCATACTCAGCGATGCTCCACGTCCGGGTCGGAGTTTTTGTAAAGTCGGCTCCTCCTCTTCAAAAGAAATGGAAAACACACTGCTCACAGTCCCCAAGTGCAGCGGGACGAACACGCACACTCCGCATCCTGGTTACTGGCTGATCTGCAGAATTTACAAAAATGTGTCCCTCAAGTGTTGCACACGTTGTTTGCATCATTAAATTCTATGTTAAAGTGTTGTGTCTGTCTAAAGAACACCTTTTATGGCTACAGGTCCTATGAGCTATGAAAAGCTGTCTTAAATTAGTTTGAGTTAATGTCACCACCTTCAAGCCAGTTATCATAGATCAGAGATATGTAGCCCTGTGAAGCCACCATTATAAACTTCTAGGCGCTATATTTGCGAAACAGGCCACTTTTGTCGGTGGCAAAATGAAAGCATACACATCCTAGCAATGGTGAGTAATGATTACTGCATGCAAAAGTAAATGAGTTGCTTGGTGAATAGATGAGCGCCTAGAAACATATTGTAGGTGCTAGGAAAACTCAAATGAATAAATGCATCACACTTTGGAGCAGTTAGCGGTTATGGCTAACACAAGCATAAATGAATACATGTATTTAACAGTGAGGTATTCAGGTTAATTCCAATATTCTGTTATTGGAAATAGCTAAGACAACATGAATGTTTGTATTTAATGTGGAGTATTTAGGTTAATTCAAACTCCTTAATAGCAATAGTTTCAAGGTAAGACCAGGGATTCTATGGGAACCCATTAGAAATGAACAACCAGCATACATTGGCTCTTGACTTTCTGACCCAATGTGCTTTAGAACATGGGATCATGAGCTTATGACCACATGTGTAAACTGTCCACAGTTTAAATTGGTGCTCCTTGTGGTAGACCAATATGTGATTGCCTCTGTTACCCACAGTGATTTGCAGGTGGAGGTCATCCAATACGTACATATAATGGATGCACAAGCTTGTACCTTTAGGTATAATGCAGTATATTTTCAGTTCTGTGGACCCTGATTGTGATGCCAGTAGTGGCAGATTCCGCAAAATGTCAGGCTTTCTGAACTCAGGGTTTGCTGCTAATCTTCTTTTGATGTGTGTTAGGAAGCAACGTGGTGAAGGAAACTACATTTGTATGTCAGATTTTTGCAAGGGCATGAGCATTTGCTTATTATGCCATGCACTCCTGGAACTAGAGGTATCCATCACTTGTCTTGCATGTGTGGCTCCCTGGGGTCCAGGATTTGAGAGGAGGCAAGCGGTCCTCTTGTGTCTGACTTGAATCAGGCTTTGCGATTGGAGGCTCAGTCGTTTCACTTGCTGGTGTATTGGTCTCACCAGAGACATCTGAACATACTCATCATTTTCGTCATTCTCTGAGTGGTTTCCTTTTCCTTGACATGCTCCCATGGCGAGCTTTGGCTTCTGTAGGTGCTTCAAGGAAATCACAGTCGGACACTTGAGGGAAGAATCTCTGGATGACGCACACGTCTCTGTGCATGGAGAAAGTTTTGGCAAGTCATGTATGCCACAGTGCAAGTCTGGATGATGAAACTCTGACTCCCACATTCTTGGCAAGAAGCGTGATTCCTTGGTGCACACCAAGCCTCTGGCAATAGGTGATATGGTTGACTTCTTCCTCATCAATGAGAAAATAAAATTTTTGAAATTGAGCACATTGCTGGTACCCAAGGCGTCTGCATAGGTCAGCTTGGAACTGAAAACGAGTTGCCTAGAAAAGCTTCATTTTGCAAGCATTCATAATTCAGTGTCTACAGCAGTATAAAAGCAAAAGTCCAAGTATTAGCAGCAGTTCACACAATGCACCCTTTGTTGAATAAGTCAGTGTTTTAATGTACTTGTCCAAAATGCTCAGCCCTTTTCAAAGAGCTTTTGTTACAGCCTTTGCAACCACAGAAAAAACAGTATCATGACAGTCAACTGTGAGCTGTCGATTAAAGAGTGCATGGCCTCTTCCATTGTATCTTCAAACGCTAGTAGAGATGCAATCTGTTTGACTGTTGCTTCCAGATAAGACTCTTCACTACTGGACACTCTAAGATGCATGTTTTGCAGGCGTACCATATGCATGCCCAATTTTGGAAATTGGAAGGGTCTTAACTTGAGACTGGGCCAGTGTAGGAATTTGAATTGTGATGGCCTGGGTGGATTCAGAACAAACCCACAGACCTTAACTTGTGCACTCGCAGTGACCAGGGTTGGAACTTCAATTGCAACATGACAATAGGACTCATTGAATTGCACAAGATACAAGCCAATAGGTAAGCTGTGTACTTGACTGTGAAAGAATGCAATTGGTGTAACATGAAGTGTGCATTTAGTGTTACTGTCACATGAATGTATTGGCACTGCATGCTCACAAACCATGCGAGTGGACCATGGGCATTCACGTAATGAGTGGAGGGTTATTGCAAGACTTGAAGATGACACACACATGCATATGAATAAGGCACTGCATAATCCTCCCTGATCCAAGTGTCATTAACCAAGTGCACTTTACCTCAGGAATGCAGTTCCTGACATACCATTGAAGGTGTCGTTTGAAGAGGAATATTTAACACATCATTCAAAATCTAGTTAGTCAATCGTGAACCAAGGCAGATGATGCTGCAAAATGTTTTGCAAGTACACTTAGCAAAGCGAACATAGACCCTAACATTCCCTGGTGTATTGGAATCTTGGACTAGTTAAGTGCATTCATTTGTTCTGGTCATGAAATTACATTACAATCTAGGACTCTGTTACCACAGAAAGACTTACTGCAGCTTCTTGGTCACTTCTAATCATAGACAGGTCACCAATCCCACTACATCTGTCATGATATCCCTTAGTGCATAGAAGCCATGCTCTAGAACTTGGTCATTAGAATTTGATGCATGTTATCCTAGTAGCACTGCCTTACTTTCAGTCTGCAGGATTTGCATTATTGCTTTTGATGCAGTGTAAGTTTGACCAGTTAATGACGCTTGTCCCACCTCACAAGGTACTCTAGGGTCAGAGGTGGTGAAGATAGCTCATCTCCTGACACACACACTCTTTGTGCAGCTCAGAACAGCATCTGACTGCATGATAGCTGTCCAATTATCTTCTTTTATGAAGTTATCTAGAGATTGAATCACCTCACTCAGGTGATACTGTGAAAGCATTCCTTGGCACAGCTTACCTATGGATACCTATGGATATAGCTTGTCTCAAGGAAGAGTTATAGGAATTCCAAGCCCTATGTGGGCCCACATTGGTTCCTGCTCTTCATTTATTGCATGTGTTTGCTCGCACTGCCCATAATACCGTAATACATAATACTTCCTGATGCATAGGTAATATGCTTGGTGCCATTGTGTTCTTTTTCTTCTCTATAGGACACACTCCAGAACTCACCTGCTTCCCTCTTCCAGTCTGGGTAGATGCTCAAGTTCCTATTACTTCAAGTGGTCTGGAGCTGTGTATACTGTAAATAATACATCAAATGTGTGCATCTATATGCCATGTCTAATATGTGAACACTTTTAATTTGCCAAATCTGCTGACCCTAAGTAGACCATAGAGCGACAGATTCCTGCCACATTTGTTCAGTCATGTTTGAAAAGTAATCTCTGTCAAAAACGACTGAATCTGCAACATACATGTGTGGAGGGAACTTATACTGATTTTCAAACATGTAATCCCCTGCTTGGTATGGTCTCATTGAAATATATGGGAACTGTGCTTGGAATTCAGGACTATCGGTTTGGAAAGGCACTGCACAGTGTTCCCATAAAGTGGATTTGGACCAAAGGATGGGCTCACATTTGACAAGTATAAAGGCATTGTAATATTGCACATAACACACATGGGACCCCATCTCATGGAGATCCTGCACATCATAAAAAGCATCAAACAACACATTTTGCGTAAATGTCTAGAACATAGTTCTTAACAGTTCTCTATATGTTCAGGACACATGATTACTGGGTGCAAACTGTCTGGATTCATCAATAACAGAAATAGTTTCAACTTGCAGCTGCTTGGCTGGGCCATTAAACGTCTTAAAATGATGGCATCCACACATGACCCATGGTTAGTGGAAATATTTGTATTGAGGCTGGAGTACCTGGATCTTGGAGGTCTATTTTCTCTAACATGTGTGAATAACGTAAAGGCTTTAGAGCCACTTCTTTGCTTGCAAGTCGAGTGGAAACCTTGCTCAAAAAATGCACTGAAGTCAGTGAGATGAGAAACACAGTGAGGCTCAGCCACAGTATAAGAAAGTATACTGCCAGCATTATATAACACAATTTCAGAAATTTTGTCCAAAATAATTATTTCATTATGTTAGCAACCAGAAAGTCTTTCTGTGTCCAGATTGGCAGACCTGCAGTACTTCCCTGAATTCTGGACTTGTAGTCAAGAGAGTCATATTCTTCCTCATCTTACACACCAATCATCATCATTTGTTGGATCTCCATCTCTTCTGCCTCTTTGGGCTCCTCGTCTTGAAGAGGATGATTGCATGGAAACATTGCAGTAACCATCTGGAGTGGTTTCAGGTGATCCACAGAAACTTGTCTGGTGCCTCTATTGGGTGGTATTGTTGGCAGGACAGCAGTTCTGGGACATTTCAATCTGATTACGTGTACTGCTGGTCTGTAGGATGGGCCAAACAGAGTCTTATCATGGACCTTCTCCAGGACCCAATCTCCTGCTTTGAGAGTGGTCTCAGGACGGATCTCAGCAGCTTCCACCTGGAGGGATTCCCTCAGCAGCTTTGTCGCCAGCAGTTGCTCTAACCTAGAGAGGGGTGTGGGGAGAGTGTGCGGATCAGGCATAAACATCTTTCTCCCAAACACAAGTTCAAATGGAGTCTTAGCATTGCATAAAAACTGGCATGGTAAATTATTTAAACTTCTGATTACTAGAGGCAGGTGGTCTACCCAGTTACCCCCATTGAAAGGATGCACGTAGTCAGGTGCAACTTTGAGTGGTTTGCCCTTCGTATAAGCCCATTTAATCTCTGGATGATACAGGTTTAGGAAAGTGCAGCTTTGATCCCTAAGAAATAAATGCCTTTCTCCGTGCCCGCCCTGCAAAAGCTGGACCATATCATCATGGAACGTTTGAGTTGCTGTCATAACTACTACACCCCAGAGTGCCTGTATGACTGATTTGCAGTCTGCTCTCTTTTGAGGAATCATACAGGTGAACGTATTGCACAAGTCCACTATTACTAGAAGATATTTGTACTTATTTATTGCTGGTTGTGGGACTATATGATCCAGATATTGACTTCCTTAAGGCGAGGTTGCCTTTCTTAAAGGAACCTCTTTAGGTTTTTTGCTGTGGTCCACAGTTGTCCTCAGACATGTGCCACAGTTTGCTACGTATACTTTAATGCTGGCCACAAACAACTGTCAAGGAGCAGCTGTGCAGTTGTAGTAACCTAAATATGGGTAGATGCACGTCCAGCATGTGTGGCTGTTCTTCGCTGTTAGCGATTAATCTTTGAATAGGATCCCTCTTTTAATAGGAATTGTGACTACAGCTTTATTGTTCTCAATGTCATAGATATAATTACTTGAAACACCTTGGCCTGGGTATAGTAGACAAACAAGCTTATTTTATTTCCTCATCCATTGCAGTTGCTGAGCGAGTTATGGCTGCTTTTGATTTTTCTCACTGGGTGCTCTTTGGCATATTTATCTGCTAATGCATTACCAATGCTATGAATGTGAACTTTAGTATGTGCTCTTGTGTACATCACCCATAGTAAAGGGGAAGTTTGTTTAAGGTCCCACACTTGTTTCCAGAGTTGCATGGCAGCAAAAGTTGTATGCCTAATGTCTATAAAGTCATTTTGAATCCACCAATGCAAATCATTGTTATAAGCCCTTACAAAGTAATTTGAATCTGTGATTACTAGTGTGGGCTTCTTTGAGTCTGCTTGGTGCAATGGAAGCAGCAATCCATGCAATTCAGCAGTCTGGGCAGACCTGCCTCCAAGATGCTTTGTTGCAATATCAGTATGTATAAATGCTTCTTCGTGCGTAAAGTGTCCTACCACTGCTGCACATGCAGCTGCATATTTGAAATGTGTTCCAACAGCTGGTATGGCAGAGCGATTACAGTAAATTATTTGGAAAAATCAAACAATTGCATGTCAAGCAGTGAGGTGTCTGGTTCTGTATCCATTGTCCAAGTCAATTGAGTCATTATTTTCAATTCTGCTTTATAATGATAATTTATATCTGCTGCATGTTGAGATGCTGACCATTGAATCCATCTAGTATGTAATGCCTTAGCATTGGGCACTCTAGCTTTTGTGGCAGACTCAAGTTGAGCTGATGGTGTATTTATGTGTATAGATCTATGCACCACCAAAGGCCTTTCTTTCTGAACGATCATCTGAACTGAAAAGTGAACCTTTTCCTCAGGTGTAAATCTTAATTTAGGTGTGGAATATACATGTGACGTATATGCAATTGGTTTGTTTTCCCCTAGATTACAAACTGTGTATGTGAAAGCATTACTCCCACCAACAGATTTATTTCTAAATCTTTTTTCTGTGTTTCTGTCATTAAGTACAGAATGTGAGTGTGTTCTGGGAGCCAATGAGCTGCTTTGAAATTTGTTTTTTATCAAACAATGCAATGGTTTCACTAGCTCAGCAAAATTACACATCAGTGCCATACTTTTGTGGACTCTTCCTTTGTCTTCTGTCTCTGAAATAATAGTTAATAGTCTGTTCGTCTAAACTGGGTCTGTCCCCCAGGTTTGCAACTGTGAGTGTCTTGCCACTGGATTAAATCCCTATCTCCTGTAAGTTTCTCATTCTTTAGTTCATTCTCTGGGTATTTTAATTCCTCCTTCGGTGGAAGCTGTTGTCTGTATGTTCTACCACCCCTTTTAACTTAAAAATATCCCCTTCCTTTTGAGGGTCTCCCTTCCTGATGGGTATCCTTGTCTGGTTTACTATCCTTGATAGCCTTCTCTGTGCCTCTGCTTGTCTCCCGCCTAGGTGATCTCTGCCTAGTGATTGATAAGTGGATGTCACTATGTCCCCAAATGTCTCCCTTTTTTCGTGTTCATTAAACTGGTACAATTTTCGATGAACTTCTAACCTTGCAGACGCTCCTTTCAATAAGGGTAGAATTATGCTCAGAAAAATTTGATAATTATTGGATGCTATGGACAAGCCTAAGTTCATGGTGGCAGCAGCGCCCTGTGTTCCCATAATGTCTTCCAATATTGATGCTAAAGATGTGATATTTGGAGTGCCTATCAGCTGTAAATAAAGCCAGATATATATTGAGATCCAGCTGTCACAGCTTGCTGAGGGCTGTGTACAGCCAGAGGGAAGGAACATGGCTAGTGTCCTATGCCTATGCTGTTGTGTAACCTGGGGATCGGTGGCTTGCAGCTGCCCTAGCTTTTCTGAATATCACTTGGGTATGTCCTCATTTCTGGAAGGGCCATAACCCTAATATAATTCTCAATGTCTGTAGCTGCACTCCTCCTTGGGCTATCTGTACTTGTGGCTGCTGGGTCATGCTATGCAGCATATTACAATGCAAAGTACAGTGTCAAAATGTGCAGCCAGTAGTTGATAGTCTTTTTGTAAAAATGTGCCTCTGCAGTTTGGCAGTGTTGGCAGTATTTGTATGGGTTAAAGCCAATTCAGGAAACTGGTATGGGCGATATTGGGTGGTGTTTAAGTCTCCCCTTATCAGGAGAGTTGCATACACTTTATTTACCGTGTTGGCTGGGGTGTTCAAGCAAGTGAAGAGCGATTCAGCGGGAAGTCCTCCCAGTTGCACAATCACTAGTGTAAAGTTTATATTAATCCCTGACAGTGTGATAATCTGAGCTAATCGAAGATTGCTGTTCTGCAATGGATGGGAATATTGATTTCCTGATGGGCCATCTTCTCTACCCACTTAACCTCTTTTGATTAAAAAGCTTTTTAAATAAATATTATTGCCTGGTCTATTTATCGTGACTGGGGCATGTGGCTATTATTAGCATAGCTATGGTCATCAGTAAGAAGTCCTTTCTATCTGGGGTGCCACCTGTCTTGATTGCTTGTGATTAGGCATGACCGCAAGCCTCTTATCTCGACCTCATTTGAGGCACTGAAAACAGATTCCTGGCCATCAGTTACTCATGTCAAAACTCACCCTAGGCTCTGTCTCAGCACTAAAAGACAAGTATGCCTAGGTTCATGTGCTCATCAACATGATTAAACATATACAGTCAGGAAGTGTACATTTCTTAGACTCAATGAGATACCACCCTGACACATTGATCTGAATTATAATCTTGACACAGGAGTTATCAGGTTAATGCATTTAATATGACCCCCGATCTTCTGAGGGTTCCTATTCTCATTAAGCAAGCTAAAGCAAAAGCAGATATAACATAACATCACACCTATGAAAAAGATTGCCATGTGGCCAAAGAGCATGTTTGAATGTGTAAATAATAGAACAAGTGATGGCTTAGTTTAAACACATGGGTATCCTTTATCTCTTATTAAGCTATGCTACACTATACACCATCAGTCTTCATGCACACAACAATCATCTACCTGTTACTCACCTTTTTGAGCATATTGTGCTTCAAATGAAACAGCTTGTTCTGGGGTTGACGAGTTCTGCATAGCTGGGACTGGCTGTATGACTCGTATGCTGCTGCTGCTGCTCTGCACTCCTCCCCAGCCCCTCTGGCTGGAAAATGAACTGGCAAGTCTGCTGGGCTCCCTTCTTCTTCTTGTGCTGGGCTAATATCCATCAAGTAAAATGGGAACCCTGCATGTATGTGTTCATCATATTTGCTGTTTGGAACAGGGAAAGAGCTTGTCACTTTGTTCGTCTGAGGTAGATCTCCGGAAACACCATTTCCTGGTTGTTGACTGATCTGCAGGGCTTACAAACCCTTGCCCCTCAAGTGTTGCACACATTGTATGCATCATTCAATTCTATGTTAAAGTGTCTGTCTAAAGAACACCTTTTATGGCTACAGGTCGTATTAGATATGAAAAGCTGTCTTAAATTAATCTGAGTTCATATCAGAGGGAACATCCATTCCTGACGTCTGCTCGGTACCCTGTGAATAAGAGCCTTCAGAAGTGTCCCAGGTCCATCCTGTGGCTGACCAGATCTTAGTCTGTGCTACAGTGCTGCCGACGTCGCTGCTCTGAGTTTCTTCCTGAAACTTGGGGATCCTCAGCTTGTCCTACAAGACTTACCTTAGCGAAATATCAGTGTCCTAGCTTCAAGGTGACCCGAGATAGATAGGAAAGTCTGACCATGACAAGTGAGGCTCTTTGTGTCTTCATGCTGTGGTGGCCACCATCCAAAATTGCTTACCTGACCCCAGTCCAGTCCTGAGAGGAGTCCTGCATCGAGTTTTCTTGCATTCTTCAATCGAGAGTCCTTGCACCAGCAAATCTAGGACTGCGACTGACGGCGGGAAAAGCAACTTTGGACCCTCTTCCAACGACCTGCCAAGTCTGGGGAAGAATCAAAGTATGGGGGTAAGTTACAGTGGTTCTTACCTGCCCCTATATTCCTTTAAAAGTTTTCCTAACTTTTACAAAATGTTTACTATACTTTGGTTTTACCATAGCTTGCTGGCGCAAACTTTCCGATAGTTGGTGACACTACTATTAGTTAGAATACAGGGTCCCCTAACCCTTGGAACTGTTCACTGGACCCCAGAGACCCTACCTTCCTTTTTTCAACATACACTTTGTTGGAACGTTCCTCAACATTTGGGCATAAGGCCACAGACAACTTAGGGAAGGACAATTGAAGTTAGGGTTAGGTCTCTGTGGACTATTGGTGCATAATATAATCAGTACTTTCCTTTACAGGGGTTTGATTTGTATTATGCCTTCGACCAGTCACTGTGTATATGTAATCTATAATTAGTGTTGTGTGATAATTCTACCTGATAGTAGTCATTTTTCATAGTGTTGTTTGGACATAAAAAAACAACTGTTATTATATACATACTCTCTAAGTGTAATCTGTGATTCCCATTGTGAGTACTCATTGTGGACCCTTTACAAGATCACCACCTCTTGAGATTTAGCCTAGACCCTTGTCACTGCTACCTTGAACTGGTTTGGCTACAGCTATCCGGAGTTGTCTCTGTCACAATATAGGTTTGCCTTCTATACATCTGTCCACCAGGCCAGAGTATAGAAAATCAGTCCTAACAATCTTCATGCAGTGTCAGCTGTTCCTCCTCTGGTGCCCACCCTCCAGTTGCCAGTGCAGACGTCAGGTTGACACTGAGCTTGTGCTTGGTGTGATGGTGAGATAATTCCAGCGCTTGATGACCCGTTCCGCTGTGTGCATCTCCACCCCTAAGGCATTTATCTGTTCTGTGACATGCTGCAAGTGCACCATACGTTGGGTGACTGTACGTGTGCTACCCCCAAATAGGCTCATGTCAGGATGGTGATCGGTCACTTAGTCAATCAGGATCTGGAGCACCTCATCAGAGAAGTTCTTCTTCCTGTGCAGAACAGTGTCCTGTGCCATGTCTTGAGGTTGAGCCTCTCCACGAGTGGCATTGGGGGTTGGAGCTACCCATATCTGGCTGGAATCACTTTGTCATCTAGATGCCGGGGAACCTTTGGACTCGGGTCTGCAATGTTATCCTGGGGTAGGGATGGAGTGATGGAGTGTCACCACCTCTTCCTGACCACCTGGGGATGGGGCAGGTGTATCACCACCACTTCCCTGACCAGCTGGGGTTCGGGCAGGTATTTCACCACCATCACTGCCACCCTGACCCCTTCTGCCCCTTTCCCTTTTGGGGCCTTTACAACCATGTCACAGTTGTAACGGATGAATGGGAGGCACACCAAGGTATTGCCCTGGGCAATGTGAGTCAGGGAACAGTCTATGTGATGTAGGATGTAGATGAGTGGTCCAGCAAGGCTCAAATGTACCCCAAATGGGTAAATAAGTGGTGGCACCCAATAATACAAAATGTGTGCATGCGACACATGGAAAGCTTCCAAAAATGAAAAGAAATGTACGCGATATGCAGTGGCACCCAATAACACAAAAAATGCATAGGCAAAACCCAGAAAGCTTCCGATAATGAATAAAAAGAGGTATGCGATTCGCAGTGGCAACCACAAAAAGTAAAAGTGCATACGGGACAGACCACGTGCTTCAAAAAGGGGGAAAGGAAAATTGTGTATATGTGCAGAAGCACAAGAGCACCCAAGAAAAGAACAGTATCCTACCTGAAAGGAACGGATTGTGTGCCCCCCCAAAATACGTGGAAACTACAATACTCCATCATCGTTCATTTGTGTGCACAGCCAGTGATGCATTTACTCATCCTTATGTATCCTCCTCAATGCCATGAGCCGCATGGGCACACTGCATGCAGAGCATGTCACATAATTTAAGCACTAAGGGCCTTTACTGTTTTCGGCTGCCTTTTAAGCTGCACACAGAAGGCCCACTCTCCTGCCTCTGTGCCATGTTATCTGCCTCCTCCTTCCCTGTACTGCCTCCAACGTTGCCATCTACTGCTGCATATCCAGTGTGAGTGCCTGCTGCCTACGTGCACTGTGACAGGGTGCCTGCTTTTCAGCCATTGCTTATGCTCCTGCCTCCAGCCTTGTGACCACCTCAGCTGCTCTGTTGGACTCCGACCTTCACATACCACCACCACTGCTCTGGAGCCCATCTTCAAGACCAGCCTACCCACCCACATCTGCCTTGGGGGTTGCCTTGTCCACACCATCGACCTCTGTCCACAGCGGCAACTGCATGGCGGCAAGGCAGAGGGTTGTCAGCTTCACTTCCAAAGAAGTTGACATCCTTGTGGATAAGGTCCTGTAGAATTATAATGCCCTCTTCAACCCAGCGATGCAAGGCGGCAAGGAAGGACGTCTCCAGATCTGGGAGGACATAACATCGACCATCAATGTGAAGGGGTGGCAGTCCGCTGCTACAAGACCATCCACAAGCCCTGGGAGGACCTCAAATCCAGAACCTTCGTAAACGCCCAGCAGTTCCGGAAGGCTGGTGCAACCGTGGCAGTGCACCATCCATGCAGGTGCTGCTTATCGAACAACAACATGTGGGTTCAGGCGAGGTTCTACCCAGAGCTGCATGCCCAGGTCTGCACTTTTCAACAACGTCTGGAGTCGGTTGGTGAGTAGGCGTGTGTTGTACTGCTCTACGATGCATGTGTGTTGTGCATGTGCTAGCATATTTGCAGTGACCCCCTTAATTTTGCAGCATGTATCTCTCAGTGACAAACATCTACATGCATGCCCAAGACAATGCTCCACATGTGTCACATCAGACCTGTGCAGATTCAAAATGCACTGTATTTTACACTGGATGTTGAAGTACATGTTTGAACATTGTGTACATGCAATGTTTCTTGGTCTGAGACGTCGCTGGATGGCAAGTGTGACAGTTGAGGATGTGTTGATCAGGTCATGTGCATGTATGCTGCTCATGTGGTTGTGGTGACAATAGCAATGTGTGACTATGCATCACTCACGTCTTGAGGTCACACGTACATTTGAATATTTTGTGTACTCAAGTTTGGGCATTGAAGTTACTGGGACTGTGATGTGATTGGTCATGACAATGCTTGTGCACTCAGAGTGATGTGCGTGCATGCCATGTGAATGTGCTTGTGGCTATGGCATGCCACGTGTCCTGTGCAGTTAATGCATGTATGTGTTGCATGCACGGGGGATGGGTTGTGTCATAGGCATGTTGTTTCATGTGATGGTGTGGAGAGGTCCCCAGGCAGGTGTCGGCAGGCCATGCTGCGAGTGATGCAAGTATGGTTGGCCACTGGTGGCCATAATTCCACTGTGTGTCTTGACCACAATGTGTCAACGGCTTTGGGATGTCACTTCTGTGTTCACATGCTTTATGTGTGTGTACATCATACAAGTTTTCTCCCTGCCCACCACTGTGCACATGTCGCATGTCTCCCATGGATGTGCAACAGGTTGCAGTTATGTCACAATGACCTACCCCTAGGGTAATGTGATTCATCTTGGTATGTGTCTGTTCTCTGACCACGTTGTGCTGTATTTACATGTGGATGTGTCATGGAAGTGTTTCTCATCATGCCTGGGTTATTGTGTCTGTTTGGATGTGCATTGCATGTCCATGTGTGTGGCTGTGGATGTTGCTGAATGTTCCATGGACATGTCATGTTCCTGCAAATGTTGTTGATGCCACACTGGCTTCGTTGCAGTACACTGATGTTGCTGTTCTGCGTCTCCTTTACCACAGTTCCTGCAGCTGATGAAGATGGCAGAAGCAGTGCTGTGGAGCATGGAAGCGAAGATCACTCCGTCAGACCTAGGCATCGGACACAGCCACTCCCCCGTGGCAGCTCATCCTCGGGGAGGGACGTGGCTGAGGTGGTGCCTGCACCATCCAGCGTGGCTGCTGGGGGTAAGTCCAAGGAGGTGGAGGTGGCAAGGGACTCCTCAGCAGCAGTGGGACCCTGTGATGCATCACAGGGGGCATCAATGGCAGAAGACACCCTGGAGTCATCCAGGTTGATGGAGGGGGAGGTGGAGGAGGTGGCCATTGCAGCCCAGCACATGGGGTCTGCTGGGGCTGTCAAGGTTGGGAGTCTATGCTGTGATCCAGTCCGAGGGACATGAGGCTGTGCAGGTGACCATGCAGGTGCGGATGAAAAATCCTGACCCTTGGCCAGGAGATGCAGGACTGTGCTCTTGCCGGGATGCCTCCACCCAGACCAGCATCCCATTGCTGACTGAAGTGTCCATCCAGGATCAGGTGCTGCCCCTGCTGGCCGGGCTTACAAGGCGGACTGCACTCATTCGCGATGATGGGCAGGCTGCTCAATGTCTGCTTGCCCATCATCACAATGAGTTGTACCTGGTTGTGGCCTTGCTGGCTTCCTCCTCTGTCATAGGCCATCCTCCGGGGTGCCTTCTAGACCACATACCAGCAGGGCCCCCTGTGCATGAGTCCCACCCACATAGCATCATCTGGTGGAGCTGACATCCCCGCCTGAGGTGTGAGTCAACTGTACGGCAGCTGAGGTGGTCACTGTGCCTACCCAGGCACCAAACGGGGCATAGGCAATGGATGGACAGCAGGCACTGTGGCAGCAGGTAGCAATGATGAGGAGGCATTATGTTGCAGGGTAGACCACCCTAAGGATGCAGGTGGAAAGTGTGAGGCAGGAGGCTGAAGTGAAAATGATGCACTCAATGTCTTGCATGTTCAGGAAATATGAACGGCAGATCATGGAAGAGAGGCAGCAGGCACGGGAAGCTAGAGTGATGATGGCCATGGCTGAGGTTGTGCTTCATTGGGCATGGAGCGGGGATGTCATTCTGGAGGCCACTTGTACGGTGGCGTGGAAGGCTGAAGCTCAGATGCTGTCCAACCTGAGAGCCCTCAAGGAAACAACAGAGGCCCATTAGATGGTGGAGGATGTGGTGTTTGACTCAGCCCTGGTAGAAAGCTTTAGAGAGATTGGAGATGAGGACTAGCCCGCTGCCTTTGTATATAGTTATTTAGGTGTAGTTTTCCTTTTTTCATTTAATATTTTCCACAGAATTTGCAGACTTACCTTCCCTGTTTTTCCTGTATATAGTTATTTAGGCATATGGTTGTTTTGTAATTTCATATTTCCCCCGGACTGCATGGACCTTCATTCCCCATTTTTATTGTACATATTTATATTCAATACATCCTTCAATGTGTTCTATTCCACGCTTCATGTAGTTCATTTGTGAGTCTGTGTTAGTCAGAATTATATGCATTACCCTTTGGGAACACCACACACAATTAAGACTACAAGTGACAGTACAAATTCACCTTTGGTACAATCCTGTACTAAACAGTAAAGTGGTAGCGATGGCTGAGCAGCCAGACTTATCTCAAAAGTAAAATGAGAACTATCAATAGTTACACAAAGGACAGCAATTACTATGATTCAAGCAAACTCTGACTCAAGGTGTCAGAGTAAAAGAATATACATTTATTTACACATCAATTATAAAACATTTCACTAAAGTAAAGCAGTTGAAAAATTACAGTCTTAATACACTAAACCCAATAGATTCTGATAAGTTAAGCTGAAAATGAAGTGTGCGAAAAATGGCACTCCAGCAATTTAAAGGGAGAGAAAGACAAAGTTAGGCAAAAGTTGAGCAGCACCAACAAGTTAGTAAGCAGGGCAATCTAGAAAATGTAACTACAGTGAGAAAATCAAATCAGGGTCCCTGGGCCAAAGTCAATGGACCAAATGTCTTTCCAGAGGATCACACAGTTCAGGGTAGTTTGCGGCTATGTCTTTGCCAAGAGTTCAGAACGAAGTTGGTCAGGTGAAAAGTTACTTCAAAGAATAGAGAAGGACAAGCCCTCAGATTGGCAAAAGATTTCACACACTTTCACCGCGGTCGGATGGGACGAACAACCGGGTTTGAACAGTACCTTAAATGGAGAAAAAGGCTGTAGCTGAGGCAGACGTTCCTGGAAGGTCCTGCAGGCTCACAGTTCCTGAAGCGACTGTCAGACTAGCACGAAGTAGGAAGACTGGAGGGTCCTGCGCTGCTCAGGAAAGAAACCAGCAGCAGAGCAAAGCAATGAATAAAAGGTGCGCTCCTTAAAACCCAAGCAGGGACCGTTCCTCCTGGCTATCCGGTTCACTGTAGCAGTGCACTGCAAATTTGACCAGACGAGGGAGGCCTGGCTTGCAGTTGGCCCCACCAGCTCAGGGGGAGAAGATTCCTTGCAGATCTTCCCTCTCATCGATGTTTGGAGATTCGGACCCGCAGCGGACCGGGGGTTCAGTCGTGGTAGAGGTCCTCCTCTGTTCGTTTCTTTTCGGTTCTTTCGATCTAGTGGTGACTCTGCCTACTCAGTCCCAGAGACCTGCTTTCTATGCAGTTTTCCCCCATTCACACAGCCTGGCTGTCAATCACACAGGAGGGTGGCTGTCCTGGCGGGACAGTCACCTAGCCAATCAAACAGGAGTGTGACTTGGGTTACCAAGGGAACCCATGGCAGGGGTCCAAAAACCCCTCCCTCACATCCTGCCTACCCAGACTTTCAGGCACCTAAGGAGGGCTTCTGTGCAAAAGCCCACCAAAGTTCATCGAACAAAGGCACCAAACCTGATTTGGCGCGCAGAGTAAAACACGAGAAAGACCTTTACAAAAAGAAATGGCAAATAAACCCAGCTGGAACCAAATGAAAACAAATATGGTCCAGCGGGTTCAAGTTCGAGGCTACGAGTCTAAGATAGTCTAAAACAATACCAAGGCTATTTAAAATAACTGTGGTAGAAAAAGCGGGTAAATACCACTGCCACCAGCCAAATCTTGATGAAAAGGGAACAAAACAATATTCCATGAGAGCATGGGCAATTCTCAGTCGCACTGTTCCCAAGAGTGCACTATATGCATGTGTTGCAAGTAATTGAAGAGAGATGTGGTTATAAGTCCGTAGATTTATTTGCAAAGTAGCCTGACACGTGTTTTGAGTCTAAACCGACTCTTCATCCAAGGCTGTAAATGGGCGATGGGACCTAAGATAAATTGAATGAAGGACATTGCCAAAAAACTCTCTCACGGCTTCGCAATTGCGGTAATTTCAGCACAGCAGGAAAAGCCAAAGTGATGTGAAAGGAAGCTGCTTCCTTTCACATCACTTTGGCTTTTCCTGCTGTGCTGGGAGACAGTAGTCAGTCCCAGAAAATGGAGTCTGAGTGGGAAGTCTGAAAAAGACAACCCTGTGTCACTGCACTGAAGGTGCTGTGTAACACACAGTAAAACGATGATGCCTATGGAGTAGGTGAAGCTCCACAGTCTATGAACACAAAAATGTTAAACACACACAGCAAAACACATGTAAGAGTGGGAAAAAAGGTTCACACTCTTACCAGGTGAAAAATAAATCCTAGAAATCCAGCAAAGCTGCTGAGGGACTCAGTAGGTAAGGGAAACAGTCTGTAACTTTGATAGTTCACTTTTCAGCCAGTGCATCTCTCCATTGCAAGTCATGTGTCTTGTGGTGTGCCTGTGTGTGTGTTGTTGTTGTAATGGTTGCGGCTGGAAGGATGCACATGTGCCTGGCATGTGGGGATGTGTCCATCAGACGACTTGGTCTGCACTGTGTGTTTTCATTTGCATTTACATGTGCAGTATCAATGTGTGTTTGGCATCAGTGTGGTTGGGGTGGAGGGATTTGGGCTCACTTGCACATTTGTTTGTCATTGCTGTGGTTAAACCCAAGTCATGCGGACATGCCCACCAGCATGTGCAGTCATACACTGCCTGCTCTCATGTCTTGCTCCACCTCTGCAACTGGAATGCATTTGTGAGCCTTGTTTGTTCTTCCTTTTTGGCAGCACACATTTCCTATCTCAGTGAGTCCTTCACTCTCTGACTGCCCTCACACCATGGGCCTGACTTGTTCTGGTCCCTGACAGGGACTTTGACACCACTTCCACCCAGATCACTTGTTCTCTGGCAGTGATGCACCTGGTCATTATTTGTGGATCTGGACGATGTATGAATATATTTACTTCTGTCCTCAGCACACATTCTGTTGGTGTTCTTTGATGCCTTTGCAATAGCCCATGGTCAACAGTCACATGCCACTTTGCATTGAATTTACTTCTCACATTTTAATTGAGTGGCAACAGTGTTGCTGAAGCAATGTAGTACTGTCTGGCTGGGGGCGTCATATTCCAGTGTGCCAGGGAGTCACAGCAGATGCTCGGTCCAGGATTGGTCATTAGTGCTTCCTGTTGATCGTGTTGGTGGTGTGCTTCATGGTGGAGGCAGACAACAGAGGTTCAGGTTAGTTGCTGTCATACATTGAACTGCATGCATGGGAGACTGTCTGGGGGCTGCCTGGGGTGGTGTCACAGGTGATGTGGGCAGCTGGATGGTGTCTGGACTTGAGGGGGTTGCCGGGGGCGGTACCTGGACTTGAGGGGGCTGCCAGGGTGGTGCCTGGACTTGAGGGGCTTGCATGATGTGGTTTCATAGATGATGGGGGCTGGTGGGCGGTCTTTGGACTTTATGGGGCTGCCTGGAGGGGTGTCAGAGGTGAAGTTGGCTGGCAGGTAGTTTCTGGACTTGAGGGGGTGCCTGGGGTGGTGTCAGAGGTGAGGGTTGCTGCCTGGGGTGGTGTCAGGACTTGAGGGGGCTGACTGGGGAAGTGTCGGGGATGAAGGGAGCTGGTGGGTGGTACCTGGACTTGAGGGGGCTGCCTGGCTAGTGTCAGAGGTGAAGGGGGCTGCCTTGTGTAGTGTCAGCGGTGAAGGGGGCTGGTGGGTGGTGTCAGGATTTGAGGGGTTGATGTCCATTAGGGGTGTATGCCTGCAGATTTAGTGGTGTGGGGGGGTTAATTTGCAGTTTTGCTGTGGTTCCTTAACATGCAAAAGGAGCCTGCATGTTTTGTTTGCGGGTGCCGCATTAGGTTACGAGGGAGCCTGTGTGGTTTTGTTGGGGTGTGTGGCTTGGGTTCCTGTTTGCATGGGGGCGTGTGGTGGACATTCCTTGCACAGCTGCATCCCCTATGAATGTCTGCTGGAATTGCACGTTTGGATCCATGAATACGTCGAGCATGCAAATTTACTTAATCATGCAGACTTGCACACTGTCCTTCTCGGTGCACAGCCATTGCACAATTTCTGGACACATTTCCATGAATTGGGTCCCTAGTTGTGAAATTATAGTCTCTCCCATTGCTATTTCGGTGGTGTATCAAAGTTAAATTGGGGGAAAATACTGGGAAGACATTTTAGTGAGAATTACAAGGGAGATATGCCAGAAAAGATAGCAAGTGTGGTAATCTAAACAACAAATTCAAACAAACTGGGTTAGGGAGTATGGTCTGAGCAAATGCAAACCAATAATGAGTACAAAGTGCTATACATAAAAGAACATGAAATAGAGAAAACAAAGATTTAGCACAATTAAGTTTACTAGTTCTCTATTTCCTATGACTTGTGAGGTATACATATCTATTTGAACTTCTAAACTTCTTATTTTAAGAATGAAATAATTACTCTACAATAAAGACCCCCGATTTGAGTAGGCAACCTGCAATTCTAAATGTGTGATATTATTTGCCTGTTACTCTGTATGTCAGCTCTCTAATTGTTATTTCATTGCATCCTTAGGGTAAGATACCCATGTCTGAAAGATTTGACATTATGGATTTAAAAATGACTGTAATGGACATCATTTTAGGTGCCACAGAAACCACAAACCAAACATTGAAATATGGACTACTGCTTCTTTTGAAGAATCCTGACATTACAGGTAAACATTGAATACAAACTCAAGGTACACTGAAAAATATTGATTCGGACCTGGACCATGTTCTGAATGAAGTATCTAAATCATAACCTCTAGTCTGGATACCATTATTGTATATTATGTTTAATATAATGTCTGCCACTTGTAGCATGCCCTCCTTGTGGAGATGTGTATAGAGGGTTTTAGGACAAGACCGCATTGCAATATACCTATTGTGCCCAAAGACGACATGCAGAGGTTTTTTGTTGTTCACAAAAGGATACCCGAATGGGCATTGAAACATATCATCAGCTCTTCATATAAACTGCATTTACAGACACCAAGAGGCACAGTGGAACTATGTTTGACCCTGCACCTATGAGTAGCTAGCATAGAGGTATCGGTGGCCATGACAGCTAAACCTTACCCAATCTGGCAGTCAATCAGTAGAACTATGTCATTGACAACTGCACACACCCCTAAAAAACCTTTTTCACATTTAGGTATATGACTTGAAGAAGACAATATGTCCTTATTATAGGAAATGTGTTATTAGACATAGCTACTTTTCTCTTCAGTGTTTGTCAACAAGGTAGTACTGTTAGCTCTTCAATATGGGGCATTGTCAGGTGTCCCCTAAATACAGATACAATAACCAAAATGGCAAAAAAGATCCACTCAAATGATACACTGGTGAGGCAGCTTTGTGATTCTATAAAAACTTTCCAAGTGGTTCTGGCAAGTCACTTTACTGGACAATGTGTGGTGAACCTGACCTGGAGGTTCTGTCCAGCTCTTTAAGATGAGGTAGCAATACCCTTTAGGTGAATGAGGATGCAGAAGTTACTCAAACATCAATAATCGAAACGACTCAGGTAGTTAGCAAAAAGATAACTGTTTAACATAAATTATCTTAAATAGGAAGTACAACAGACATTAATGGATGTCTCAGCACATAGTTTTTCAATGCATCTTAAAAAAAGCTTTCTTTCATTAAAAAAATCATTATTGATGATGTCAACCTACGTATCTACTAACGTCATCCTACCTTGCAAACTACAAAAACCTATTGGAGAAAATGATTGGGTCTAAGGGAACATCTAAGTATACATTCCATACTAGTCTGAGAAAGTGATAGGCTTCTTAACATCAGTTGAGGCAACTAAGCCCGCCCCTCAAACAGGTCACTATGAACGTCACTAAATACACAATTCCCCATCGGTTACACAAACTATAGGGCCCTTAATTACGCAGCCCCCTACCATTGGTTGGCACTCTAACCTCTGTTAGTAATTCTCCACCTATGTTAGCAGCACGCAGGCTGGGATTCTAGGTGCTGGTGAGCTAGTCTTAACCATCATTTCCCACCAAATAGCATATCATCTATCATCACCTCGGTGGTCTGCTCTCAATTAGGACTTTGAACTTGTCCTTGTGAGTGTTCTTTGCTCTGGAGAATTCAGGGGAGTGAAGGCATGCTCTGCCTTCAGGCGTAGGTGTGGACGTCATGTTCGTCCAACTTCATCCTTCCAGTTGACTGAAGACCACAAAATCGAGCTCTAGTGCATTTAATAAACTATTTTCTAATAGACCTCTGATGTCTTCCTTGTTTTTGTCCATGCCTCCTGAACAGGAGTTTCGTTCTTTCACACTATTTGTATCCAATGTCTGCTCACCCCAGCCTGATACAGCCTTGGCTTCTTGAGGCTCAGCCAGTCTCGAGTCAATGTTATTCAACTATTACTTCTTTTTAGGAGTTAAGCCATAGTGTTAAGTTCCTGTTCCTGTTAAGTCTTCTTTCATCGAGAGACAGTAAAACCAACATCCTTATTTTTAATTGGTTTTACTCCAAAAAAACGCAAATAAAAAAAATTAATGTTTATTTGGAAAACAACACAAAAAATAAACCAGAATGTGTGGAACCCTGAAGGCAAACTATAGTAACTTAACACTATGGATTAACTCCTAAAAAGAAGTAACAGTTGAATAAAATGGACTTGAATCCAAGTGTGATACGATGATAGGGAAGATTTGAGGTATTGATTTCCAATCCAGGTTCTAGTTTTGTGGATACTGCTCATTCAGTCTCACCATTCTGAGATTCACTGTTGTTAATTCAATTGGTTTTAACTGCGACACACAGAAAAAGAGGCCTTCCTTTTTTAGTCCAGCTCTGCTGTAATACTTATTGGAAACATCCATTCTTTACTCACTCCCATATATATATATTCAGTAAAAAAACTTTGTTAAAGGGTCATTATGGTTAAGTTGCTCTACTAAAAACCTATCCAATTCAGTAAAAAAACGTTATTAAAGGGATGTTACAATTCCAAGTAAAAAAGAAAAACCCCTGAATTCGCCAGTTATGGTAAGCTAAGCAACCATAACTCTCACCACCACCGTGCACTGCTAAGACTAACACCCAGGACATCAAAGATGAAATCACAAATGTCCAGAACTTTGGAATGGCTGGACGAAATGAGTGAAGACAGTGATACTAATGGTAGACACTACATTTCTCTAATTAAGCCAATTAATAACCATTACTTTATGTGTAGTTAACATTTTTTTGTAACAGACCATACAGACAATAAGTATAATATACCAAGAGAGACATTAGAAGATCCTCTGAAATGAATGGAACTAAAAATGGATATGTTAATGAAAAATGTCAATCTTCTAAAACAGTTTATTGAGGACCACATTGAAGAAAAGATTAAATATCACTGTCCCACATGTACCTGTTCCCTCTCTCCATGTCCCAGCCAACTATCCCGAAAACCTGCCCAGCAACAAACAATGAGACTTCCATCCCTTCCTCCCCTCCCATACATCATGTCCAAACCCCTAATTCCCCTGTATTTGTTTCAGTTTCCGCTTCCCCCTCTCTTTCATAATGTTTATACTGTTAAACAATAATAACATTTAAGTGTGTTCTTAGTATATATCTGTGTCTTATTTATTTTTTTAAAGGCAATTAGGGTGGCCGCGGACAGCACGGGTGTCTGTTATGTCTGCAATTAACCAAAATGGGGGTGTCCGAACGACACTATACCTGTCCGTACTGTGAATAATTAAAATGGAGGTGTCCTTAGAACACACAAGATGTCTGCCTGCCCGAATCACCCAAAATGGGGGTTTCCTAAGAACAACCCCCTGTTTGTAATGTCCGCAACCAGAATGAATATATCCGTAGAACACATATCCCGTCTGCCTGTCCACAAAGGTTTGACGCACATTTATTTTATTCGGGGACTTCAACACTGTTCGTAGCACACCCGCGCACATGCGCATCACACACTTGGGTCCTACGAACATCGCGTCTGTCCGCAACTGTCCGCCGCACATGTGTCACACTTTTAATTAGTTCGGAGACCCGAACTCTGTCCGTAGAACACCCGCGTCCATGCACACAACTGCCCCACGCTGAGTCTATATCCTTATTTGCGGACACTGTTCTGGCCCCTGAACATTTAAAAAGTGCTTTATGAACAATCCAAGATATTTTAGAGTAAATGTTCATCATTGCACAAGTCCCAGACAATGTCCCTGCCAATCTACATACTGTTTGGAACTTTTTGAGCCCTTTCTTGGTATTCTATATGTATATGACCAGCACGGGTGTCCGCGAAGCACGCACCTGCACTCCTATAAAAGGCCACACCCCAGAGCTGATCCTCATTCTGCTTTTGGATTTCCAAGATTTACAACAGGACAATTGAGCAGGTTGCTGTTCTTGGTTCCTGGTTCCTGCTTCCTGGCTATTAACCTTCCAGATGGCATCCCAAATTGCTTCTGCTGCTACTACCTCAGCATCAGCACCCCCACCCCATCCATTACCACCATGTCCCCAAGGGCCTGCAGAGGGGAACAGGCGTGAGGATGCAGAGGAGAGTGATGAAGAGGATGAAGAGGATGAGATAGTGGAAGTCCCTACTGCTAGCACTTATCATGAGTCTTGAGTGTGGCCGTTATTTACCACCATTGATGGAAAGGCAAAAGCTGATGCGAGCAAGGTGATCTGCACTCAGTGCCACATGGTGCTGAGTCATCGCAAGCCTGGTTCGTATAGCGATGGTACTACATCAATGAAGCAACACCTAAAGTCGTTCCACAATGGGGCTATTCGTAAGGTTATAGCTTGCGATAAATGTAGTAGGTTGAGTTCCTCTGCAGCATTCTCCGTTTCCGCTCCTGTCACCACAAAAGACACTCCTGTGGGACTGCACATCCCTCAGCTGCCTCACAGGCCATCTGTGATGCTGTTGACCCTTACCTTTCAAAGGTCACAATATTGTGCATGTACTGCGACGCAGTACTCTGCAGGGAGAGAACCTTTGGAGTGCTTTCGAGGCTGTGGTCAAGGAACATGAGCAGGTCTGTGAACTACATCAATAAGTCCTTCCTATCTCCACCTGCCCTTTCTTATCCCTGTGGTTGGCTTCCCTTCCTTACCCTCCTTTCCAATCCTTTCCTTGTGGGTCGTGTTTAAAAAAAAACTAAAAAATAAAACAACAAAAAAAAGCTCTTTTCAGAGCCGCCTTTCACAGTTTAAAAATAGAAGTGACAAATAAATAGTCCAGGGCCCTGTGCATTTTTTAGAATTCCTTAGACATTTTCATTTTTTTGAGGGACTGCCCCATCAGAACCATTGCACTTTTCTCTCGGAGGAAGTGGTGGCTCGGAAAAGATTCTTTGGGTGGTGTTTTTTGGTTTTTCAAAAACTTCAAATGGTTAAAACCTACTGCAAAATGGATTGCGCTAATTCCAAAAAAGGTTGCAATGCATTTTGTATATTTCGCAAAATAAACAGATTGCCAGCATACGTAAGATGTACTCCATCTCTGCGAAAAATGTGTGTTCTACAAAACATAATATTTTCATTCTGAAAAGAAGATACACCAACATCTCTCAAAAAGGCACAATCAGCTTTTTTAACATTGAGCCTTGCTTTCTCCATTTGTGGACAAAATGGAAAAGAACGCAACTTGTCTCTGCGCAATACAGGAAAAAATGACTCTGGAGTTTGGATACATGTACATGACTTTCCCAAGTCCTTCTTTCATTGCAAATTGCAAAGAGATTCCAAGCACATGTCCTAAACTGTTCCCTCTACAATGAATAATAATAATGTCTGGATGATGCTGTGTCACCAAAGAAACACAGAGAGGTAAAAAATCCACTCACGTCATTCCACGCACTACATGCCAGTGCAGTTCCACATGAGAGAATCTAAAATGTGCAGCCACTCCACAGCGATCCACATGCACCTCCAACCAATTTATCCACGAATCTTCCAAAATCCAAATATACTGCTTTCTGAAAGCTTTCTGAAACACAACAAAAGTATAACGAAAGTGCTATAAACACACATGCTCACTAACTTCTTTCTTTTACAATTGCAGTGAAGACCACTCTCCTGAAAAGCAGCAGTGTCTGAAGAATGAACAAGGACTTAAAAGAAACCTACTCTATCCATACAAAAAGTAAGTACAATAATAACATAATGTTAAACTGTTACTCAAACAAACTAGCATTTTAGTATTGTAGAACAAACAAGTGAATTACCCTTATTAGTGCTTCCCCTTACCAGTTGCATACTTTATATTGTCATCTGAAGCCCAGTATAGTAACACACAAATACAAGAATTCCCAACTTGATGTAGCTGCCCATTGCTCAATCACACGCCTCCACAATAATCCTCACCATCATACTCAACACTCATACACAAAGCATGCATACACTGCACAACAGCCCAACCCACACTTTCTTTTTTTTCTCCAACAGACCCCAAAGAATGCCTACCAAAATGCAACCCTATAGAAAGCAATGCAGAAGCAGATCAAATCAAAATAAAAGTGTCCAAAATAAGCATCAATCCGTAGCAGATTTTGTACAAAAAGTTCAAACAAAACAGCTAATACAGTCATTAAGCGAAACAAAACAAGCTTCCAGTACAGAAACTTTCCCTCTTCTATCAAAATGTAAAACGAAAAATAAAGTGATTAACACGACTTCAGCTACCACTACTGCTAACTCTGCACCTATGAATGAATCTTGATGTAGTGGCAAGTAAGCATAACAAAAAAAAATATTTTATAAAAAATGTTCCGCCACAGAGTCCTTCAGACCCTTATAAAAACAGGAGACAAATCATGCACAACCATTAAAACCTACCGTAGAAAATGAATCCTATAAGCTCTCATAGACAGTGCAATCCTTCTCAAAAGGAAGTTATTTATTTTAGTTTTAAACAGAATGAAACCACTAACAAAACTAACTTTAAACTACAAAAAAGACTTCTCAGTAAATGGAATATCAACAAAAATAGCTTCTTTAAAATCTGTGGAGGTGAATGGAGTCACACCACGAGCACAGAACCATATTTTAATGAAGAAGCATATAAACAAAAGCAAACACACCCAATTGCCATACATAGCAGTGGACGAGGGTATGAAAAACTTAATAACACCATTATGGAACTAGAAACTCTGCTCACAAAAATGTCCCCAGAAAACTCAGTATCACCTCTCCATTCTATTGAACCAAAATGTCCAGCCTACAAATGGCCGTGCACATCAATGTGTGACATTGCCAAAAATGCTTTCAAATCTTTACACCAGTTCCTCAATCAGTATGTAAAAAGCAAAGACAAATTCAAAATGAAACTACTACAAAATATGGATGCCTGTCCAGTCCTAAAATACACAGGACTACAAGGACATTCATTAGCCTGCATTTCAGGAATTATTTGCAAAAGCACCTTCCATCATGATATCAACACATCATTCAAATATAAGAAATCTGTCCATAAACTGTACTATGCTAAAAGTCCTACTTAAGCACTAGCCAATTTAAATAAAAATCTTCTACATGGTACAGCCAAACAACTACTCAAAGAAATAGAGCATATCCAGAGAAAATATTTTGGAAGTGAAAGACACTTACAAAATGCAATAGCTTTACAACAAATTACAACTACTGTAAAAATAGCAACCTCTATTAAACACATACATAAAGAAATACTAAAGTTTAAAAGTACCTCTGTTGAAGAACCAACCATGTGTGTGTGTGTGTTTCCGCAGGACTTTTTATAAAAGTAGCACAAAGACTGTAGACATAACGTACAAAATAGAAGACAATGAAAACTCGAAATGGTTCCAATTAGCTCTCTATCTTATAGCAGAAAACAAATACGACATTACTGACCCCTTCATACTTTGCAATTACTGCACTGCAAAACTTGACAACAACTGCAACAACTAAATTTATATGAGAGAATCATAATTCAAACAGTGAACCCATTTCAAGCAATAATATGCCTTCAACCAAAAACAGCTAAATGACCTCCCTCTGAATTAGAGAAAGGCATTTGTGGCAAAGTAGTTTATTTACCATTAGATCTCAAAGAAAATGTACACACTCTAGGAGTGAAACAGCCAATAGATCAATCTTCAATTGTCTTAGTAAATGACGTGCCTACAAAAGACAAAAAAATATGGCAACAACTCATCATTAGACAAGCCCTGCAATATCTAAAAACAACACTAAATACTACAAAGAAATTAATATGTTTAAAAAAACTGCTAGAAACCATTGAAATAATTCAAGAGTCACCAGAAACTGGTCAATTTCAACTTTTAAATCCTGATACAGAATCCAGTATTTTAAACCATTATACAATTCATCCTTTACACTCTAAAGACAACTATAGATGATGCACTGGAAACGTACCAAATGCGACAAGCCAAAGGATCTCCAATCAGCATATGGGAAAAAAGTATAGAAGCATGGGCCTTTCCTCTACTCTTTCCTACTGGAAAAGAAGGAAGGTACGATGATAGACCCACACCGATAACAGCATCAGAATATGGCTCTTTACGAAGGTATTCTGATGACCCCAGATTCAGACAAAATGCGGAATACATATTCCACCTTCTTTTTGAAAGTGAACTAGCAGTTCTATGCTACGGAGTTCCACACACATTAAAATCATGTACCCATTTTCAAAATATGTCAGCTATGCTATTATTATAAAAATTGCAAGAAAAAGATGAGATTTTACAGTCAAGTATTACAAATCTTTTAGCAAACATGTGTGGTACAAAAGAATACTAGTTCTGACGTCACAGAGATGTAAGCTGTATGATAAGAAACCTTAGCCCACCCACTTAGTTTGTTACATTAAGTTGTGCAGAGTATGCATGGGAAGCGTTACACGATTCCCTATGCATAGCAAACAAAAACAAAACAAACATAGATATAAAAACACCAGCACAAGATATTTCATTCATCGCTTCATAGCTATGCTATACTTTATTTGTAATAAGACTGTTCATCCGGTCTGAGAAGTTCAATACTTCTTTTGGAGAAAAGAATACCAAGACAGAGGAGCACCACACATCCACGTGCTATTATGGATTAAAGATGCTCCTAAATTTGGTCAGGACTGTGATGCCACTGTTTTGCAGTTCATTCAAAAATATGTCACTTGTGAAATACCTTCACAAACAACACATAGTGACCTTCATGCACACATTTTACAATTTTAAAGACATAAATGTGGGAAATATTGTTGTCGCAAATATTTAAAAAAAGGGATATACTACATGAAATGCTGCTTTGGTTTCCCTAGACCAGTTTCAGCAACAGGACAAGTAAACAACTTCATGTCTTCAGTCAGACATAGTGTAAACGGTAAATCACCTAAGAACACATATTACATAAAAAAGAACAGAAGAATCAAAATACATCAATGATTACAATGCAATCATTGCCCTCCAATCGAATATAAACATAGATGTGCAGTACATTGCAGACAATTCCACTCCAGTTGCACAATAGGTCACAGCCTACTCAACCAAAGCAGAGAAAACAGAGTGTCAGGTCCTCTAGGATGACATATCATCTGACAAAACACGATCACAGAAATTGTGCAATTAGGCATAAAAATACACTCTCATAGAGAATGTGGGTGCTATGAAGCTGCAGACCATTTAACCGGTACTGCCTTGCATTCAAAATCTGACAATATGATATGGCTAAGTCTTGGGCCTGCTAAATCTAGAAAATGAGTTCTCGAATCATATGAGGACATAAAAACAATAGCCAAATATGATCCCAACAGCCAAGGCATTTTAGAAAACAATTTACTAGACACATACTACCCAAACAGGAGTACCACTTTGGAAACCATGAGTCTCTATCACGTAGCCAAAACTTCACATACAAAAATAATATTAAACCAGATGAAAAGAAAGGTAGATACAGAGTTGTAAATTGTGAAGGCAGTTTAGTGAAACTTACCAAATGCAGCTTAATTAATCATATTAAGTTACATTAAAAACTCCTCAACATAAAGAACTGTATTACATGTCCCTGCTACAACTTTTTAAACCATGGAGAAAAGAAGAAGAGTCACTGGATACATATGACTCCTATGAATACGCTTTCAAACAAATGAAAGTACTATAACAGACGCAAACTTTACACAGCACCAACAATGTTTCACAATAAACAGCAACATGAAGAAGAACTCCAGGCCCAACTACAAGTGGACACTCCCAACAGTAGTCAACCTTCTGTAACAGGAAGCCAAGAACAACTTGGGCATCCACTAATAGCAAATGATGCAGAATTAGCCATGAGAGAAGTAGAAAACACCATGTGTCAGTAAGAAAAATCTACAGAAGACTTTGTTGTACTGAAATCACAACTGAATAATGAGCAGCGTAGCATTTTCCAAGAAATAACAAAACAAATTGAACATGGTGTGCAACATGAAAATAAAAACTGTACCTGACAAGACTACAGATCTATACTGCTATATGTGAGTGGTGAAGCTGGTTCAGGCAAAACATTCTTAATCAAAATCATCAGCAAGTTCCTCCAACAATTGACAAACAACAAACTGTCGGCTGTTGTAACTGCCCCCACAGGTTTAGCTGCCTACATCATAGGCAGTGTCACTTTACACCGATTGCAACTCCTTCCAGTAGAACACCAAAACAAATTACACTATTACAAACTTTCCACAGAAGCTGTAATGGAACTACGCAGAGTTTTCAAACAAATGAAAATGCTGCTAATAGATGAGGTGAGCCTGGTCTCCAACCTTATGTTGGCTTTCATTCACCTCAGATTACAAGAGGTCCTCAAAACAGACTACAAAGAGCTCTTTGTAGGAAAACACATTATTGTTTTTGGAGATCTACAATTGACACAAATGAAAGATTAACCTATTTTTAAAACCGTAGGGCAAAACTGTGCCATAAAACGCTTAGCAGCATAGGAAATGTCAACCTGGCCAACATTCCAATACAGAGAATTAACAAAAAACATGTGCCAGTCTGCAGACCTCACATATACCAACATTTTAAAAAGTGTTAGAGACGGTGTACTATCTCAAGAAGCACAATCAATATTAAAAACCAGGCACATCCGTGCACTCTATGGCCATAACTCATGTGCTACTGATGTCATGGAGCAGTTAGCACACAAAAATGTCAATTGTATGTCCTTGATGCCAACTCTTGCAGGCTGTTCAAAATTCAATGAAACAATGATAAAAAAAAGAAATGCAACCAATAATTGAAATTTGCTCCACAGATAAATTGGACGTACATGGTATGACACTACCCTTATGTCAACACGCCACAACAAGACTAAATACCTTAGAAAACTCTATTTCCAACACAGATGGATTGGAGAAAATATTACAATTATCTTTAAACTGTAGAGTAATGCTTAAACGTAACCTTGACGTGGAGCAACGACTAGTTAATGGAGCACTTGGTACAATATTCTGTTTGACAAACTATCAGAATTTAAAAGGATGGAACCCTCGACAGCCTGCTTCCTTCTTTTCAAAGACATGTATCTACGCAGAGAACAATTTTCACTAACTTTAGCATACGCAGTTACCATTCACAAATCACAAGGTCTTACCCTAGATAAAGCATTAATAGATATTGGTAGCACAGTCTTTAAAGAAGGCATGAGCTATGCAGCACTATCACACTTACGTACACTTGACGGGCTATTTCTAATCAACTTTGATGCAAGTAAAGTAAATGCAGATATTCCTTGCATTCTATAATACAATAGGCTACGTTCACTCTACACCCCCATCTAAAAACCTATCCTTTTCAACAAAAAGAAAAACATTGTAAAAGAAAACAACTTCAAACTGAAACAATACAGGATCTCACTGTAATTCCTCCAAAGAAAAAAAAAAGAAACAAATACTTCATCAAGTACCACAACCAAAGAAGAATCTGCTGGTCAAAGTAACTGAACTACTTCTTTAAAGAAGCAACACACATCCAAACAAATCACTTTGACACAGAACTGTCAGGTCCATTCAAATTTTCAAATACAATTTGTGTAAATTGCTACGTAAACCTAGCAATAAATATTCTATTCCAATTGCCACCTACTTTTGACAACATTTACTTACACAGTACAGACCAATTGTGTTTGCAAATGTTAGCCCTTCACAAAAATGCAAACAACAATCCTGACAACAATTACAGTGTTCATGGAATAAGACAAGAATTGGGCTACTGTGCTGGAATGGTCAAATTCACTATAAACTCACAAGAAGATCCAAAAGAATTTCTAATGTACTTACTACAAGTACTGGAAAACAAAAACATACCTATAAATGAAATCTTCCAAATTTGATACATTCGGAAACATACATGCCCTCTCTTTGTGTATGTCTCCATATCTAACTGTGAATCCATTCCATTCTGCAACTTGTACAAAATGCAAACCATTCAGATTATGTACTACCTGCAAGTTAGATAATCACTCCACCTTACAAATACAGACACATAGTAAATAAGTAATAGTAATTATTTTACGTCACAATGCAGATGGTACCAAAAACAATTGTAAGCTGACTGGATTCACAAATGGCCAAGTATCACTTGGTAAGAAAACCTGCACAACAATGCAGGTCACTACACTGCATCTATAAAAAAGAATTGTGGATTGTTCGAATGTAATGATAGTACAATTACTCTAAAGCAGAGATTAACAGCAAATCTTGTAAACGCTTACTTAATATTCTTAAAACCAAAATTTAATGCATAATCTGTGTATGAACATAAGCAAAACCTCAACTTCATAACTGTGCACAGTTAAAATACGCCAACATGTATCTAACTGCCTCAAGATTCTTCAACAAGCACACAGATAAATAAATGCCACTAAAATCAAAGAAGAAATATACAGTTAGAATATGCTAACAGGTATCTAACTGCCCCAATAAATCTGCAACAACCCAAAAGATACATGAATAGCATAAAAGTAGAAATAAACAATTAGACTATGCCAACAGGTATCTAATTGCTCCAAAGATCTGCAACAAGCCAACAGATAGACGATGAGCAAGAAACAAGAAATAAACAGTAAAACAATGAAACAAATATATTGTACCACAACATAGAAGTTCTTTTTTATTTTTTTATCCAGCATGGATTTTTTTTCCCCACAGACCCAATGATTTAGAAAACAAACACGGAAACTGAGCAAATTGCGGAGTACACTGGTTTGAACTGTAGTACTTCTAAATTACTAAATATGAGGGTAAATAAATACAGAAATGTCTATTATGCAATGCAATAACTCATTATGAACTACCTACTCTAACATATGATCTTTTCTTTTATCACAGAGATCGAAAAAGTGTGTCTGGTCCAGATACCCATGTCCTGAAAAAACTGAATACAACCACAAAAAACTCAACCAGTAAGTATAAAATAAATGGAGTCACAAACACTGCTGCATAACACACCCATTCAAGCAAACATCTAACCATACACCACAATCCAACATGCTTACTTCCAAGGGTATCTTATGATGCAGTCCTTGTTACAAACTCTACAATCTTAACTGCATAGCCTAGCCAAAACTTCACATACAAACTCTACAAATGAAACAGTACACAAACTTGTGGGTTGTGGATATTTGATGGGTGTTTGATTCTATGGGTGTGTTATGCTGCGGTGGTTGTGATCAGGGCCTAGAGTCTTGGGTGTAAGCACCCAAGACTCTAGGCCCTGACCACAACCACCGCAGCATAACACACCTATGCTACCAAACATTTTGACTGTGGTATGTGGGTTGCTTATAGGGGATATTAATTACAATCAATGCTCTACTAACAAACCAAAACCAACATCATACTAAAGTAAAATAGCTGGTAGTGCATTTACTATGTCCGCGGACAGCCGCAAAGACCGCGGACATGGCAAACACATCAGAGACACCTGTCACCTAAACAAATACAGTATTTGACCCATCTCTTACTCCCCAAACACTGCCCAAGCACTCCTGCACACCAACACACTCCCCGAAATTGCATTTTGCCTCTGTTCGCCACCTTGCTGTGATCCAAGATGGCGGGTGCATCGAAACAATGTGATGCACCTCACGCCTCACTCCAGCCCAACGCCGGACACATTGCATGTCCGCAGACATGACGCAAGCTGATTAGCCAATCGGTGTCCTGTCCGCAGAGCGAACAGGGAAGTGTGTCCGCGGAGCGGACATAGATATCACACATTTTTTTGCCTTACATATTGGTCATTTAAGAAAAAACTTCTGGATGGATTTACACCAAATTAACAAAAGCATGCTTTTGGGACTAGGTGACTGCTCCTACTGCAAATTTGGTGGAAATCTTCCAGCAGTTTGAGCTATAGGCATGCACAATGTTGTTTTCCCTTTATGTCTATGGGAAGAAAATACATTTTGGAAACCCCCCATATAACTTTTCCCCCCCAGGACCAAACCTCTACAAAATTTGCAAAATAGTTCAGAGTGGGACATATACTTTTCTTGCAAAATGTGGTGAGGATTCGTCCAGGGCGAGCAAAGTTATAAGCCGCTCAAAAAGTGTTCTTCCTATGGGTTTAGCAACCTAACCACAACTACATGGCCGCTACCGCAGGCCATGTAATATGTTGGTGCATGCCACAATCTATTCACTTAAAAGCTAGCCTCAAGAATACTTTGTCTGATTGTGGTTCTTTGCATATTTACACGTGTAAAATGACTTGATATCTTCATCAGTTCTGTAGCATGAGTTTCTTCATCTTGATCCCAAGATGCCACTTATCTTTGATACATTCTTGATGCCTTATAGAATATCTGCATTCTCTTGTCTCTCGATCTCATCTATATATGTCAGCCTTACTTCATGTGATGTCACCATCATTCTCTTTCATTCGTCTGTCCTATTTCTTCTGGGATTTCTTCAAATGGCCATCATACTGTCTCGGATGCAGGTTTGGTTTTCTCAATGGGAACCATGCTTCCAGGATTCTCCTTGGTATCTGTATTTTCAATGGTTTTGCTCATGTCTCACAATCTGGTTCCCGACATATAGGCAATATGGGTGAGGTGGGGGTGCTTGGCTCCTTCTCTACACTGCCCCCTCTGGGTGATTCATCAACCACTCTCCCATCATCCTTCATATTTAGACATCCTTGTCTTAAGAAATGCTTCTTTGGGATCCATTTCTTTATGACTCCCTTCAGGCATCCATCTGCATTCTCATCCTTATTCCAAATCATGAGCATGCACTGTCCACTTGGGCTGCAATAGAACCGCTTTACCACATACATCTTATGTTTCTTTGGATACAGCAACTTTGTTCCCTCTGGTGCATGGATGTTTGCCTTCACAACGTCTCTGATTTCTTCATCTGTCAAGTCCCTGGCATTCCATCCTGATTCAACACTGATCGTGATTTTCATCCCTATGGCTTTCTTTGCTGTCTTCTTGCATTGTGAGAGTATTATCCTGATCACACAAAATCCAAGCAACACCAACATGATCAGGGCTCCAAGGAAATTGAACATATCTGCCATCCACTGTGGAACCCAAGAAAAGAGCGATCCAAACCAGCTATCATCAGCAACGTCTTCCACTTCATCTATCACCTGGATGAGGAGCTTCATCAGCATCTCTATGGCCTCTGTCAAGGTGCCATTCTCATCATCATGAGAAGGTATGAACATGCAAAATGATTTCTGATTTTTGCACAAGCACCTCCATCCATGGCTGTAATCATGCCCAGGAGGTATCTATTCTGAAGAGACATCAGTCGTATGGCCCTCATCTCTTCTCTGGTAGTGTTGAATACCTTTATGGTAGTGTTGATTGTCTGCAGCAATTCCCATCTGGTAATCTGCAGCCATTTGGTATTTTCTCCAACCTGGATTCTCAGCATGAAGATCATCGTGAATATTGACGAAGTCTGGCTAAACAGTCTGTGTTCATAAGGGATGGAGTTAAAAGCTTCTACTGACTTGGCTGAGAAATAGTTCTCTCTCTTCATTCTACTTATCAACTCCACAGATATCTTCTTCCTCAGATGAGCATCTGCTTTCAGGAAACTGTCAAGACTTATGTCACTTTTAGGAATCACCAACACTGGAACATGGACATTCACTAGTGAGCATCGTCCTCCCTAATCTTTGGGTAGCTTCATATATGTTCTGGATCCACAAGCCCAATAGGGATCCATAATCACTGCTGTCCCGATGTTCATTCCTTGTGCCTCAAAGATTCGACCACAGTTCTGATTCTCTCCAAATTGGCTTGTGCCATTGTTTCTGAAGCACAACTTTGCACTCTCCAAAGGTACTATCTGCAAGGGTCCTCATCTATCTTTGACCCAGGTCAGTAGCTTAGCAGGTTCAACCAGCCATAAAGATTTACATAGGAAGTTGTGCATTCTCAATAGTTGTCTGGTAGGGACCCATTATTACCCAGTCTCTGCAGATCACCACACTTTCTTCCCAACCATCTGGTGATAACACTGATCCCCAAATTTGCATCTGGCCTCTGTTTTTCCATCTACGAATGTCTTCTGCAGATTTTCCTGGACCCTCCAGTCTTCTGTTTGCTTCCCATCTGATTCCAGCTCCTTTCACTCCAGGCTGTTCGTATCTGATCACGTGATTCTTAGTATGCGCCCTATTTCTTTTCTTCGCGTCTTGGACATAATCATCTTTATCTTTTCCTGTCCATTCAGTTGCCCATTTGAGATAGGCTGTGTGACCCATGAACTGGCCTCTTGTGTGACAGAATGCTAGGTGTGATATGCAGTGTGCAGTCAGGCAGCTATTTCAATAGCTATGAAGATCTTGAACTTCCCCATGCTATAATGCAGGAGTGCACATACAAAGCCTTCCCCTGGTTGAGGTCCTCCTTCCCACTTCATTCATATGCTGATACCATATGTTATTCCCCTAGTGTGGTGTACTGTCCAGGTAATCATTCAACTCATGATAATCCTCCCTACTATTTCTCTTAGGTCTCATTATTTTCTCATCAGTGTCTACAATCATCTCATGAAGTGTGTCAGCATAATTCCTCCTCACTGGACCAGTCATAGAAACATTTGTCTGTTTGCTGGGTGTGTTTACATGTGCTACCTGTGTAGGTTTGCTCTTATACAATCTCCTTCTTTGTATTTCCTTTACAACCTGTTTTTGGTGCTCAAGGACAATCTCTACAACACTTTTTCTTTTTTTTAAAAGAAAGATGTCTGGTGACATTTGTCATAGGACCAGGCAATGTTATACTGCCTACTGGAATAGGGATGATTACATAGGGTCTCGGTTGCTTAGAAGTTGCCACACCAGTACCCTCCTTCTGCATTGGAGGATACACAGGAATCTCTACTCTATTTGGATCTAAATAGTAAGCTGTGTGTACTGTAAGTTAGAGCAGTATCACTATGAACAAAATGCAAGTGTAAATCCCATACAAGTAAGCCCACTTTTTACACCAATAGCTTCTTGCACATCGTGGACATCACTCATTGTCTGACATGATGTTATTGCTATTGATGCTGCCCATTCGTACTTTATTTTAAGGAAGGAAAAACTGATTTTTAATTAGGTAACATCATGCAATACTCTGGAAGCTGCTGAGTCAGCTCCACAAGTTCCTCGACCAGCTGGCTGCCACTGACGATAAACAAAAGTTCCCAATGAAGATAACAAATTGTCCTTTCACCAGATGACATGAGGATTCTCCTCCAGCATGAAAAAAGTGCTTTAACCACTAGACTTTTGGATTTTTTTCCTCAAACGTCTCATTCAGTTCTCAATGTTCTCTCAGAGTAAAGGTTCACCTGCGTTATTATGTCTCTCAGTATTTGTATTCTTCCTCAGATCTCTCAAGAAGGTGCGGACATCAGTTTGTTTCCCAATGAGATGTGGGCATTCCTCAATCAGATAATAAAACACCAAGCCGACCAGTCTATGCACATTTTCAGCCGATAGGGGCATTTGTTTCCCCACTATACTCAGGTGAAACATTAAAAGAATATCGAAGCTTAATACCATATAATAGAAATACGCCAGTCACGAGTACTAAAGTACAAGCACACTTTATTTTAACAGAACAGCTGTCTGGCTCTCAACACACTGCAATGTGTGCAATCAGACACTGTGAGATGAGAGAGTGCTGGACATTTCAAAAGCACAAGTATTTATACAGTTTACTCACAATCCCAGACACATCATCTAGCCCCCCTTCATGTAACATATTTACCTTGGGTACATGGCCTTTCCACAAAATTAATACATGTTTAAACATTTTTTGAATAGTTTGTTGTTGTCTGTTGAAAACAGTGAAAACAAAGTTTTCTTCAAAAGCACATGTTCAGCTATTCATGTTTCTATTTTGCTATTTCAACGGGGAAGACACTGTTGGTACAGATGGCATCTAAATACTAATTATTTCAGCTCTTGTTTAGCTCCAAGTTTTCCTTAGTGCAGGAAAAGAATCCACCTTAGCTACTTCAGCATGTTTATCTACGCTGACACAGTACAAAGTAAACTCTGCCCTGCTGCAGCCGAAAACACAATTTCTAACATGGGACAGAAAGCAGGAGTTAATCGAAATGGCGGATAACTTAAAATGGTGGCGTAGTCAGCCTATTTCAGGTTCATTCTAATACGATTTACAGTGCGCTGCGAATGTGCTTAGGCCAATGTTAACTATCAGGTGGTATTCATGCAAAATATACTTTTACAAACGCTCCTTTTGGCCTAAGCCAAGAGCATTACTCAAACATTAGAATCATCCGAAAACCATGTATCATCATCAGAACATCCTGAATCGCTATCTTCAAAAACATTGATCGCCATTAACTCCTTTATAGTGATGTCCTGCATTACCATGGCATTAGTAATATTTACGGGCATATGTGTCTTAGGTTCTAGTTTACCAACTGCACAACTTCCTCCTATCATTAAATAAATGACAGGGAGACACTATATGCAACAGCAGCAAAACATTGCAATGCCAAGGATCACCATTAGAAATGAGAACTGCAAAGATTTTCCAGCCCCAAGATCGTAACAAATCCCAGACCCATGTGCCAATATCCCAGTTTCCCTCTGGAATGTGTACTTCAGTATTTAAGGTGTGCAATTTATTAATTGCCATAAATACGGTGGCGGAGGAATCGGGTGCAAAAATACAACATGCAGAACCCACCATTTTGCACACCCCAACATGCTCAGCTAGAATGATGTCTAACACCATCCTATTTTGAAGAGCCACTAATCTAATAGCCTTTTTCTCTAGTGTTATGTTGTATAGGATGTCAGTGGTTTCATTGATGGTTTTCTCTTATACCCTCACCAATTTTCTAATATCTTGGCAGTTTATTATCTGTCCCCAAAATGGCAAAAAGGATTTAGAAATATCACCCAGAATCTGTGAGGGAGTGTCACCATCCTCATCCTGCATGGGATGAGTTCTAGAAACTTCAGCAGTGGTGGCAACATATACGCCTGGTAATAGTATACCTAAATAACAAGTACCCTCCCAATCTTTTGGCAACCAAGTGTATGCCTCATTACCGCAAACAAAGTAAACGGGATCTCCTACATATAGAAATCTATCTTCACTAGTTAGCACAGCTATGTTTGTACATCCCTCAATTACACATAGGTTGGGAACCTTCTCGTTGTATGCAAAATGGAACAGAGTTTGGACTATGGTTAACAGTATAGGAAGGAGGCTTGGCATCCCTATTACCTATGGGAGACATTTTAAAGGTAAACATTGATTGGAAAGGTCTGGAAAGTCTATGAGAAGGCCTAATAGAAGCAACATATAGCTTGCTCCTATTCGCAAACTGAGAACATCCTAAAGGTGCTAAAACTCATTCTTCAAACTCGTTGAGATTAGTCCCATCAAAATTCCCAGTGACACTGTTGTTCCATCGGCCAAAGAATAATGCCCTAAGCGAAGCATAACATGCAGTAATTAGAGGGAGTAGATGTACATACCAGCCCAATCGCTTTTCCCCATGTTGTGGCAGATGTGAACATATCCAACAATTGGTCTTATTCAGAATGGCATGAGTTGCGTTCATGATCATCAGGAGAGTGTTGTTATGATAACCCCTTATATGTTGGAGGTCTCGAGGATGAAGAGTGTGCAAATGCACATCAAGCGGTTGTGTGCTTTCTAGATACCAAAACCTGAATGTCAATGCAATTATAATACAAACTGTTATTGTGATCAGTATCCATTTGGTCCTCGAGGACCATGACCTTTGATGGGCGGACTCATTATCAATAAAATGATCAAGATCTTTTTTAGTACGAGTGGCCAATAAAATAGGCATAGTTTCTCAGCGTTTGTTAAAAAGCCTCACTGTTAAGATATTTTAGTACATCTATGGGGGTAATTCATGGATTATTTGCGCTGAAAAAAAGGGATTTGTGTGCCATTCTACCCGTAAATCTCCATTTGTTAAACAGGGATTTGTGGGAAGAATGGCACACAAATCCCATTTCTTTCAGTGCAAATAATCCATGAATTACCCCTGTGGGTGGCACTTGACCACCTGGCCTATCTAGATTGATGATAACTTTGACAGTCCCTGCACAGAATCCTAGCTGTACTTTCCTCTTCTATTTACATTGATGTAATGTCAGCAAACTCTAAATCTAAATCCTGTTCGGTGATCGCAGATTGTACCTTACAACTCCAGGTACTGAATGATCGGTGAACAAAGCGTCATTGATTCCTGAAGAAGATGAAGAAGCAGAAACAAAATCGATCTACGTTGAAGAAGAAAATGAAGAAGCAGCAATCTCCCCAGACCCCACAGGCTCAGGAAGAACTTTCGATGAAGAAGCAACAATCTCCCCAGGGACCAAGGTCTCAGGAAGAACTTTCATGACACCCTTGGTGTCGATCAAAGCAGGCTAGTTATGAGCGTCAGGATCATGAATTCCCTTCTCCTCCCCTTTGTCATAGTGCAGAGAAAAAGGTATCCTTTTCACATGTCTCGCGTGGATCCAGTGTTTCTTTCCGGTCACCCATACTGCGGTTTGCATAGCCAAAAGGATCTGGTGTGATCCTTTCCAACGAGGTGCAAGGCAGGTGCCCCTCTCAAAATTATTCACCAGGACCCACTGACCAGGTCAGAGTTGATGACCTGGACCCTCGTATTTTACAGGGAGGGCTGCTCGTACCTGTTGGTGAATCAAACACAAGTTTTGAGTCAACTGATCACAATAGCCAAACAAAAGCTGGTACTCAATTTCTTTCAACTTCTTGGGCCTCGGTGCATTCCATACATTGGCTTGTCTCCCCATAACAATCTAATAGGAGGAGAGCCCTTTCTTTGATTGTGAGGTCATCCGCATTGATAGGCTATTGGCAAAGTGTCAGGCCATGTCAGATTGCTGTGCGCACACACCTTGGCAATTTTTCTTTATGGCATTCCACAAGGCGGGCACTCTGAGCATTTCTGGCCGAATGGAACCGTTTATCAATCTTTAATCCTGTACATACTTGCAGGATGACAGCATCGATAAAATGTGGACCATTATCTGACCAAACTACTCTTGGCAAGCCAAACCTAGGGAAATATTCCCTAAGCATGGCCTTTGCCATTGACATTGCTGCAGCATCTTTCAGTGGGAAAGCCTCAACCCATTTGCTAAAGGCACAGATCACAACTAAGACATCTTTATAGTTTTGACAACGTTCTATTTCAATGAAATCAAAATGGATCACCTCAAAAGCAAGGAGAGGGACCAAAACTGCCCTTCGGTGTTGGTGTTCCCTTCCCAATGTTATGTTGCAAGCATATCATGCAACTCTGGACCAGACATTCAGCATTTTTCTGCATATTAGTGTTATACCAGACGGGATCTAACTGTTGCCAAATCTTTTTGGCACATATGTGTGTTGGGCCATGAGTCATGGTGACCATAGCAGTGACATAGGCATTGGGTAGCATCCATCTTTGCTTCTCATTATCCACCCAACATCCCTCATTATCTAGACCCGCTGGACCCTCAGCCCACTGTTTGATTTCCTCTGGAGTAGCTTCAGCCTGAATTTCTTCTATACAGCGAATCCCTTCGTCCATCATACAAGTATCAGTAACCCATCTTGTTGGATCACATACATACATCTTTGAGTGCAAATGAATAGCAGTCTGTTTGGCTATTCTGTCAGCAAAAGGGTTCCTTTTTCCTATATCGTCTGTCACTTTCTGGTGTGCGGCACACTTTATTATTGCTAGTTGCGCAGGAAGCCCAAGTGCCGACAACAACCAGACTATCAGAGTGCCATGTTGAATTTTTGTTCCAAATGAGGTCAGGAATCCTCTCTTATCCCAAAGTCGACCGCAATTATGAACCATCCCAAATGTGTACTGACTATCTGTATACATATTTACACTAAACCTTTCAGAAATTTCACAAGCTCTGGTTAGCGCAGTAATCTCTGCGGCCTGCACAGAATTATGTGGACTTCGTTAAGTCTCTTGGTTATTGCATAAGCAGCGGTGGATGTACCATCCGGAGGTTTAAAACAGGAGCCATCACAGAATAGCTCCCTTTGCGGATTCTTTAAGTTTGCATCAATTAAATCAATTCTGCCCTTAGTTTCTTGTTCTGTGATAAAGAGGCAACCACGTGACATTTCGACACTGCAATCCTTCTCTTGTGGAGAAGGCAATAGTTCCGCCGGATTTAATGAACAACATCTCTAAATTTGGATATGTGGAGCAAATAGAATCAGCTTGTATCTTGTTAATCGTGCTGATGAGAGATGTTGTGTCTGCGTTCTATTTAATAGAATGTCTGCATAGTGGGGTACCATTACGGTTAAAACATGACCTAAAACCGTTCCCTCACTTTGTTTTATGTATGCAGCAGCAGCAGCTACAGCTCTGAAACATCTCAGCAAAGCGCATGCAACAGGGTCTAACATTGAGGAAAAATAGCTGCACAGCCTATTCTTGCCCCATGTTCCTGTGTCAAAACAGCCAAAGCACATCCATCACGTTCATTCACATACAAAACAAAGCCTTTTTCATAATTTGGTGTGCCCAAAACTGGTGCTGAACAGAGCGCAGGCTTAAGCAAATCAAAAGCGTTCTGGCAATCCATGTGCCACAGTAAAGGCAAAGAAATATTCTTCTTTGTCAGTGCCAGTGTTTTTATCAACAAAGAAAAATGTGAGATCCACTTCCTACAATACGAGGCATTGCCTATTAAAGCTCTGATCTCTTTCTGTGTATTTGGAACAAACATATCAGAGATGCTTTGTATCCATTCAGGTGTCAGTCTACTTACCTACTTTGACAGGAGAGAGCCCAAATAGGCAACCTCCTGCTGACAATACTGAAACTTCTACAACTAAGCCTTATGCCCATGCTCGGCTAAATGAAAAAGCAGCAACAATGTGCCTTCTTTGCAAGCAGCTTCAGAATCAGCAGCTAGAAGTAGATCATCAACATATTGCAACAATGTGTAAGTGGAAGGTAACTCAAGCGTATCAAGCTGTTCTTTCAACGCTCTACTATAGATGCTTGGACTCTCAGTATACCCTTGCGCACACGAGTGAATGTGAACGAGCGTCCCCCTAGGGTGAATACGAACAAATATCTGATATTACCATGCATATGGATATTGAAGAAGGCGTTTTTCAAACCACAACACTAAAATGTGGAGTCGTGGCTGGAATCATAACAAAAGGCACAGTCAGAAACTGTGGAGCAACAATCTTATTAAGTGCACGGAAATCAATAATAAAACGAAAAGTAATCGCATTATCCCCTTTTTTGTGAACTGGTAAAATTGGATTATCACACACACTTCCTGCAATTTCCTCAATTACACCTCAGTGTACAAAATTAGAAATAATACTCTTCAAAGCCTGTTCACCTTCAACCGTAATCTTATACTGTGGAATATGCAGCAATTTAACACCTGGTTTCAACACCATTTTAACTGGTTCAATTTGTAAAATTCCAACGTCATTATCATTAACTGCCCATAAACATGTCGGAACCTTATTCAATTCAATTGGTAAAGGCATAGAAAAAAATTGTGGAACGCAAGTTTGTTGGGGCAAAATCGTTAAGTATGCGCCATTCGGAAAACAGTAAATCACAGCATTCCATTCATTTAATAAATTCAATCCCAACAATTTTCCCCACAATTGGTCATCAACAGAAATGGACAAGAATCAGTGAATGGTCCCAGTGAAATTGGTACCAGCCGAGAGACCAGACTTACCAATGGTGTACCAGATATCCCTACAGAAATGTTGTTCTGCCCTGACAGTGGAATATCTGGAACACGTGAATGATCTATAGAACACTTCTGTGGTCCTGTATCTATCAAAAAATGATGCTCCCTATTCCCCACCTTTATTTCAACATAGGGCCCTTTCTGATCGACAGGAATTGGTACCGGTTCCAGACCCTGCTTCGGGCTGTCGCAACGGAACAGTATATATCGTCAGATCCAAAAATCCTCAGAAAAATAGAAATTCGAAGGATTATCAAAAATATTCCCACTAGTAACACTCTGTTGCTGATTATCTTGTGATGGTGTCTGTTGATTCTGTGCAAACTGACTTCTACCAGGACCCCCTATCCAGGACTGCCTCTGGATCATCTACCCATGGCACCATACGTGCTATTTGATCTCTGCTGAAGGATCGGGCATTGTGCTCTCCAAATACCCTCCTGTCTACAATATGCACAATGGTTCATGTGTTCGGGAGTCAGTTGTACGCCACCTTGTGGTGTAAATGCACCTCTGAATTGTGTATTCCCACCTCTGGCTCCTCTAGCTATTTGCTGCAATAACACTCTAGTCTTCAGGTCTCCCTTCTCCTTTTCCAACTTCTCCTTCTCTGTATTAACCCTATTTTCATAGTACTCAGCCATGTGTAACACTTCAGATTGTGATTTCACTTGCTATGGACTCTCAGAAGTCAAGATCTGTGATTGGATTTCAGGCAATAATCCACGCACAAACTTATCAATGAACAGCCTTTTCCTGGCTCTGTACTTAAATCTTGACCACTAAAATACGAAAATACTTGCTCAAATCTGTTAAACTACTCAGTTGCACCCTTTGACTTCAATTGCATGCCAGCCGTAAGCTTATCCCATATGATTCTTTTTTCATGAACCAAAGTTTTTAATTTAGTCACTATTCTATCTTGCAACATCAATATCACCTGTGGCGATTTCTCACTGGCATTCCTTTCCCAATCTATTCGTACTAAGGCATCTAATGTATCACCCATCCCTGCCTGATCGTCTAGAGTTCTAATCTGCTTCCACAAATCAGCAGGAAGGATCACAGGAAACAACAAATCTATATCACCCAGCGTGACAACTGATGAACTTCCTGTCTAGAAAATGGAACTTGGGCAAACTGTGAGACATAATTTGCTTCAATATTAGTGGCAGGTGTTTCTTCTGCAGCATTAGCTGGAATCTCTTCTTTTGGAACAAATGTCGAAGGAACTTCCCTCATCGTCAATTGTAAAGTAGGCAAATCTGAACGTCTATTAAGCAACAGGTCTAAATCAAGTGACAAAGTAGTAAAAGCAGCATCGAGCGAAAATGCTCTTTTATAAATAACCATCAAATCTGCGGGACAACATTCCTTTCTCTTCATAAATTCATCTTTTAGATACTCTACCGTCACCTGTAACACTTTCCTTTGCATTGCCGGAGCATACTGACTAAACGTGTCATGCACTTCAATGGGAGAAATTGAAACATCCAAAATCCATTTTTAGAACATCTCTTGTGCAAAGTCGTGTTTCTTCACTCATTGGTTTCAATGGGAGAAGAAATCACTTTTGCACATATAAAGCTTGCAGTTCATTACCATCCATTTCATCTTCCTGTAATCTATGTAGCTCCTTTTTAAACTGAAATACCTTCTCTACATGCTCATATACATTCTATGCAGTGTCCCTTGAGCGAGCAAGGACATTCAAATCCCTAAATCCCTGTGGAAAATTCATGTCCGTTAAATCACTCCATATATCAACTAAATAGGTTTCCATCTGTTCTATCAAAATATTCTGCTCAGGAAGCCCCCCTGGTCCGAAATTGCAACTAAAACATCCGATTCATCACCCTCTTCTATGTACTTTTTAGCCCACGTATACACTTCTCTCTTTCTGCCTTTAGATACTGTGCCACAAATCACTATTCTTGGATCAGCTCCCACGCCGTCAATCACTACAGATGGAGCAGAACCACCTGACAAAGAGTCAATAGGTAGTGGAGGAAATAACACTGATGGTGCAGACGGAACTAAGGGGACGGCAACTGTTGGCAAAGGTGGAGGTGTAGGAGGGGAACAACAATGGGAAGAAGAGGAACAATGGGAGGAGGCACATAAGGAGGTAGTGCAGATGAAACAGTTCTACATTCGTTCAATAATTTATTAAGTAACTCATCTGATGTATGAACATCCTGAGAGGGAAATATCTTTTGCACATCTAGTTGAAAAGCCCTATCCATACTTCTAATGGATTCTGACTGTACCTGTTGATCATGCAACAATGCTTTCTCAACATTCAACATTGGCCCTCATTACAACTCAGGCGGTAAGGGGTTTACGGTGCCGTAAACAGCGCCGACCCTTACCGCCTGAGTACGAGGTCCCTTAGCGCCATGGAGGTTTTAACACCTGCTTTTAGCAGGTGTTAAAATCCATGGCGCTAAGGGACCATGGAGTTAATTACGCCACCGTAATTTACGGTGGCGTAATTATCACCTTCCCCACTCCCATTATGCCCTATGGGGCAAAATGGGAATGGGGAAGGGAAAATGGGAAAATGGGGATTTACCGCCCCGCCAAGGTTGGAATGGGGCGGTAAATCCGCCAACCACCATGGCGTAAACGTAGTTTACGCCATGGTGGTAAAGTCACGGCCCAGGCGGTAACTTACCGCCTGGGTCGTAATGAGGCCCATTGTGTCTACCTGAATGATTTTCTCTACTTCTGAGTTTCTGCATCGCTTCCTTCCTCCAATCTCTAACTGCACCAAATTTTGCAGGCCTAGCCTTTTTTCTCAACAATCCATATTCTAAATGCTCTGGGCTAGCAATGTCAAAACTACCATAGACTGGTCACTGAAGTTCAGAAACATGTCTGGTCTGTCTGTGCCAAATTTCATTAAATACGATAGTTCCTAGTCCATACTTACAATACATTGAAATAAACTGGCAACCCATCGGGGGCGCCGCTTGGCCTAGTTTCAAAGATTGTCTCTCTCTGCGGAATAATACCCTGAGAAAAGGATGACAATTTCCCAGGCAAATCAAATCACTTTCTTTACCTGGCCTTGTTTGTAATTGCAAAAACAAAACTGCAACCGATATCAGGACTTTTAAGAATTGAGCACAGCTCACCTGTTTCCAAAAAAGGCTTAATTTCAAGGAGCGAAAACAAAGAATTCTGCAAAAGCACATGTTCAGCTATTCATCATTCTATTTCACTATTTGAACGGGGAAGACACTATTGGTGCAGATGGCATCTAAATTACTGATTAGTTTGGCTCTTGTTTAGCTCCAAGGTTAGCAGGACAAACAATCGACCTTAGCAGCTTCAACATGCTTATCTACGTTGACAAAGTACAAAGTTAAGTTTGCTCTGTTGGAGCCAAAAACACAAATTCTAACATGGGACAGAAAGCAGGAGTTAATCAAAATGGTGGATAACTTAAAATGTCGGCGTAGTCAGCCGATTTCTGGTTCATTCAAATGCGATTTACAGTGTGATGTGAATGTGCTTAGGCCAACATTTACTATCAGGCGGTATTCATGCAAAATATACTTTTACACAGGAAGCTGAAGAACGTGCTCTATTATGGCTGCAAGCAATCTTCTCACAATCATACCAGACTTAGGATCTTACAGGAACAGATGAATGCTAGTAGTTCTCCCCACAAGTGCAGGGTATGCATGCAGGATGAACAAAAAAACTGTAAGAATGATACGTGAAACTTTGTCGTTGGGCACCACCATAGGCACCTCAGAAAAGAAATTCAGTGGGAAAAGAATTGGGGAACTGCTCCCTCTTCCAGTCATCGAAAAGGAACTCCAAATCTGGCATGCTTTCCTTCTCGATCAAGACTTAAATGTGTCTCAGTCCAATGTCAACAAACACCTGTGGCTCAAGAACAAATAGCTTCCCTTAACTCCTTTTTTAGTGACTGAAAAGAGTGTCCTGAAATAAGCTACAATTCACTATACTCTTTATCTATTTATTCAACAGCTTCTGTGTCCTTCTTCCTCATCATAAACCTAGTCTGCATGTGCAGTGGTTCTTCCCTGATGCTTGCTTCCGACAGGGGAGGGGAGAAGGGGGTTCTCCAGCATAGATTTTCACATCTCCAAGAAAAATCCAAGCATGGCCTGCCTTGCTGCTGATGGTATCACGTCTTCCACGATGAATGGCCCATTAAAAGGTGGTTTGTGCCATCTCCTTGTAAAGTTCCTGATCAAGATCTGCTAACTGGGGAAAAGTTTAGGAAGACATAGTTCTTTAACTCTGGTTGATGCAGCATCTTCTTCTGTGTTCCATGCCCAACACCCCTTCCGCTTGAGCTGATCTAAAAAATGACAGGGATACTTGTAGTCATACATGTAAGATAATCACGTAACTTCTTTCCTAACAATTCTGCTGTAGTCTGGGCATCACTTCTAGTTCTAGATGGAGGTGTGAGGGGTGTTCTCATTTGACTCCCTGTCACTATTTCATGGGGGTAAGATGGTGGTTGGAGCCTGAGTGACTTCTCAATGTATGCAATGCCAGTGGTAGGCAAAGCAACCATCCTTTCTTCAAGGTAAGCTTTTATTTGGCTATTCTTTCTATAAGCTAGCCGTTGTGTCTCTCATAGAATCCATTTGTTTGCAGGTGATAAGCTGATGAAAACTTGTGCTTTATACTAAGCAACAAGCATATTTGCTCAAAGACTTCATTAACAAAATGAGGGCCATTATCTGATCTCAATACTTCACATATTCCCCATTTTAGAACCACTTCTCGTACTAAAGATTTTGCTGCACAGGTGGAGTCTCTGGGTGTGTACATAGACCATCCTCAATCCACCTCAAAAAGGGACATACCAGTACAATCATATATCTCTATCCATTGCATACTTGCAACATTTTGACATAGTCGATGTGGAAATGCTGAAAGGGACCATAAGATCTTGGAATAACTCCCCTACCTGTGCGCAGTGTGTGCCCAGCAGTAAAGTTTTGACATACAATGTAGTTCACTACATAAAATGCAACATGTTCTACCAAATTCGGTACAAACAATTTCTCCGCAATTGTTGGGGTGAAGCTCTTCTGTAGTGACTTGTGCAGGATAGTGTAGCTGTTCTAATGCCACCCTCAATAAGGCTACAGGCATCACCAGTTTACCAGTGCTGTCTTGTTGCCACAATACTTCGGAAGTGTTCAAAGAACATCCCCTCTGTGTCCACAGGTCTTTCTCATCCTGAGGCGCTTCCCCTTGAATCTCTAATAGCTGAGTCCTAGACAGGTCATTATAACAATCAGGCACACTCATCATCACCACCATGCTTTCATTCACATCAGGAGTGTCAAACATCATAATAATGTCTGAACATGCAACACGTTTTGTTTCCTCATCTGCCTTTTGATTTCCGCATGATATAAAGTCTGCTCTTTTAGTGTGTGCTGCGCACTTAATGACTGTGATGGCTCCTGGGAGTTGTAGTGCTTTAATGAATCTGACCAATAAGGCTGCATGCTGCACTGGAGTACCGTCTGCTCGGAGCTAGCCCCTACTTTTTCCAATGTGCTAGCCTTGTGTGCACTGTTAACATCACATAGGCGGAGTCACTGTACACGGTTACTTCCTGGTTTGCCTGTCTCTCAAGCGTGATAATCAGCGCCACTAATTCTGCAGCCTGTGCCGAAAAGTCAGATGGTAGTCATGCACTGATCAAACTCTCCATTGGCCATGTGCTTCACCACAGCAGCACCTGTATATCTTTGTCCATCATTTTGATTAATTCTGGAGGAACCATCAATAAAGAGAATCTCTCCAGTTGCCAACGCATTATCCTTCACCCTCAGGAGATTCTTTATAGTTCGAGCAATTATGTGCATGCTCGTCCTCTGCCCGTGGTTCTGCTACAAACATGGCAGGGTTCACTATTCTGCATCTGACTATTTTGATCTCTGGATTCGATATGACCAAAGAGGGCAAACAAAGCATGTTCAACAAATAACGTCATGGGACTTCCCATTACTATGCTGGTAGCCTTCTCAATGGTGAATGTGGCGGCTGCCAAAGATTGTTCACAAGGAAAATGAACCCTCATTACTGGGTCTAGAATCCCACTGTAATATGCAAGGGGCTTGTACCCCAACGTGGTTCTCTGCGTGAGTACAGCTGTCATAACAGTGCCATCCATGTGCGAAAACAAAAAGAATTCATCCGCATAATTGGAAATCCCTAAAACTGGAGCTGTGCAAATTGCCTTTTTCAACTCATCAAACCCTTCTTCCATTTCCACAGCCCAAACAATTTTATCCTGATTTGTCTGCACTTTCTTCAAAGCTTGCAACAAGGGCCTTATATATGAACTGTAATCAAAGACCCATGCTCTTACCTAGTTACACAGTCCCAAAAATCTTTACATGTACTTTATCGTGTGTGGCTTTACTGTCTTCATAATAGCCTCAGCCCTCTCCGGAGTAAATTTCTTTCCATCATACAAAATTAACTGGCCTATGTACAACACTTCTTCTTGGCAATACTACAATTTGTCATTGTCTACTTTATATCCTTTGTCTGCAAGAATAAACATTAGATGAACTGAATCACGTCTGCACTATTCCTCTGATATGCTGCAGACCAATATGACATCCACATACTGAAACACAACACTTTCTAAATCAATATTGCTTAAGTCCATCTGTAGACCTATATTGAAAATCGATGGAGACTCACTGTACACCTCGGGCAGGTGAGTACTTTTCAGATGAGTTTGTCTGAATGTAAGTGACGTCAGATCCTGTGGATGGGATTGAGAAAAATGCATTAGTCATCGTTATCGTGCTTTAACAGGGATATTACATAAGATTGTCGCAGGATTAGGAACTAGAGGGAACTCGATCTCTACAATCTGGTAAATCGGTTGTGTAAATCTTACACTAAATGCCACACCCCCCTTTGTCTTTTTTCATAGGATAAATTGCGTTATTACACAGTGACTTTGATGTCACTAGCAGACCCTGTTTCATCATTGTGCATATTGTCTTAAAAATACCTTCATCTGCCTCTCGATACACGGGATACTGTCGTGCTTGAGGTAAAATTGCTCCTGGTTTCAATTTAATTTTTACTTCACCAACCCCCTTCAATAGGCCTAGGTCATAGTGGCCTATTGTCCATAATGAAACTGGCACTTTCGCCATGTCGTTATCAAAACACTTGGGGCGTTTCTGTGCTAACATCATTTTCTGAGGAACCTCACGTTTAATTGCTCTCACCCAATAAGTAATACTCATTTCGAATACTACTTTGTCATCTAATGGATGGTCTCCAAATATATCCTCATCAGTGATGTCTCTCAATCTGTAACCTTCCAGAATGGCAATCACTGTGCACCATTGTCTGCCTTCATAATCAACTCCATCAAGCATAGCTAATTCTCCTCGCACTAATGCTGCTTGTAATTTTAAAGCAAAGACTTGCCCTTTCTTTTCATCCATAGGAATCTTTGGCAGAAAATGTCCCCTCTCATATACATGAGCGTGTTGCACCCGTGTCTACTAAAAAAGGAAAAGATTTGCCTCCTATATTGACATCAACCCTCGGTTCCTCTTGAGGATTGGGCATCACTGATAGCATCAAACACATCAAGTCTCCCAGTAAGCTATCCTATTGTGAATACATTCTCATCACTGTGCCTGTGATTCCTCCAACAGTAACACCGCCTATTCTAGGAGTCATTAACTGACCTGTGCTTTTGCTCTGCTGTATCTGCATGGGTGACTGCTGTGACTGTCCTTGTGGCAGATTCATTGTTGCCTGCTCTATTTGAAAGTATTGTTGCATTCTCGGCGCTTGTGTTTGCTGCACTGACTGCTTTTGAACAAACCCATCTCCATTCTGTTGCAAATATGCAGACGGGTTTGAAGTCCCTCCTCTCGAGAATTGCCCATTCTGCACAAATCCTTGACTTCTACATGTGCAAGCAATGTGCCCTGGCATACCACATGTCCAACATATAGGAGGAGGTCTCCTAATTTGCCCCTCCTGCATGCCTTGACTACCGTTCTGTGTGTTTTGAAATCCACTTTGATTGTTCTGGAAGTTTCCCTGATTATTCTGGAAGCCTCTACCTCAAAGGCCTCCCCTTCCCCGTGGTGCAGACCCATTATTACCTTGATCAAACTGCCTTTGGTTATTCACCTGTGGTACGCTTGCTGCTTGCTGTTAACCTGACTCACCTCCACTAGTCAACATTGCCCCTTCAATGGCATGCTTTGATAGTTTTTTCTTGACTAACTTTACTCTTCACCTTTCCAAACATCGTCTTTCTTTCAATTCTTCTCTTGCAACAGCCTACAATAATGCGCAATGTCAGCTATATTTCTAACCATGGTTTTGCTTCAATGCCCACTAATTTCTTGAGCTGCTTCTGTACTGACTCTGGCAGCCAATGGCACAATATGTGATAAAATACAGGTATGGATTTCCCCCAAGCCTCTTGTGTCTCCAAAGCCCACTGCTCTTGGAAATTCTGAATGTAAACAAGAGGATCATCCCCTTCCTGCAACTTTTCCACCATTATAGCTCCCATGTCTGATGTGTCTGGATACAGAACTCTAAGCGCTTTCCAGACCGCCGCCGTACAGTTATTGAACAGTGTTCCCTCATGAGCAGTGTTTACCATAGTAACATTAGAATACCCTGCTCTTGACCAAACGTCATCAGCCCTTTCCCCAAGGATAGCGATCAGGAGACATTTAATGTCCCCTATAGCTAACGTGCTGCCCCCTGTCATTTTCTGTAACTATGTATCAATTTCCCAGTGCCAGAAGTTAAACTCAGGAGTTAACACCTTAAATTGTCCTTATCCATCTGCGGCCAAGGTATATACTGTGGCCTGGCTCCCCCCTTTTCTAAAAAAGGATACTGTGAAATCCCAAACTCGCATTTAACTCCCATCGTCTGTCTATTCAAAACAGGGACAGTGGCTCTGCACCTCCTCCTTCCTGGCAGTGACCATATCCTGCTCACATAAGGTGGCGAGTCCCCCCTCTCACCATTGGATCGCCCTCTAGGTGGATCCAGCTGTGTCAATGATTCTGACGCATGAGATATGAGTAGGTCTAGATCCAACCATCTTAATTCCTTATCCATTGAGAAACACCCTTCAGTGCCTCATGCGTTGCCTTCCTCCTCCCCACGGAAGGTTTATCTGTCCTTGTCTGACATATCCTGTCTCCAACTCGTGTGACTTCTTTCCTCTTCATCTTTTTTCAGAGTAAGTCTATCTAAAGACAGCTCTTCAGGCTCAAAACTACATGAGCCTCCCTCTTTAACATACAGCTGCATACTCTGAAGTCGATCATTTTTACCCTTCCCTTTTAATTCTTTCTTAGTCCTCATCTCATGAAATACCTTATCGATTGTGTCTCCAATACTTCTAGAGTCAAACTCATCCTATAGACTTGCTCTATACAGACCTGGTATTGGCTCATGTGCTGGAAAGAACTCTTCTATGTCTTCCCATGCCACTACTGGACTAGGCTTCATTGATTATTTTTCTCCACGCTGAAAATTGTGTGTTCACTTTCTCTTCTTTTTTTCTAGTTCATCATCAAATTCTCTTTGCTGCCTTGCTTCCTCTCTTCCTCTTTCTTTCTCTTTTCATTGCATATCTCTTCTCTCATTTTCCCTTCGTATCTCTTTGTCTTTTTGTCTTTGTATTCTTTTATACTTTAATTTCTGTGCCTCCTCTCCCTCTCTCTTTCTTTCTAGCTCTTCTCGGTCTTTGATTGCCCTCTGCCTATTGTCATATTTTCTTTGCTCATCTGCTCTTTCCTGTTTTTTCAGTAGCTCATCTTGATACAACTGCTTTGTCTTTGTCTATCCTTCCTTTTTACTCCATCTTCTTTGAAACTTTCCTCACTCTCTCAATCCTTTGTGTCCTGTTCGCCTTGATCTTCCCTTTGCTTTACGTCCTCAATGCTCTTACCATCGAGTTTGAGCAAAATCTGACCACCCATCCATTTGTTCTGTATAAGTGCTAACTCATCAGGCTTCTCTTTTTCTCCTTTCTATCTCTTTATTTACTGTCCTATATCTAAAGATGCACTTGGTCGATCACTTCTCTCCTTATCGGGTCTCTCCTTGTCCCTCGGGACCTTAGAGATTGCATCTCTCTCAGGAACTTTCTCTGGGCCCTCGTTGGTCTGCTTTACACAGGCAACTCATATTCCAGATTACTGTACCCTGTTGCTGCTTTAAGCCCACTTAATGGGTACAACTGGTCATCTTTCTTACTATCGCGTCTGCTTGAGGCAGACGGTGGGGGGAGCAGAAGGCTCCTCACCCCCCTCTTTGCATATATTCAATATTGAGTCTTCAATGAGTGAGTGAGGAGGTGGCTCCTCTCTTTCCTCCTGGTACATCTTCCAGAGCTCTAAGCTCGCTAATCGCTTATCTAACTTTTTTCCCATATATGCTGCATGCAAATATGTCATCATCTGCTGCAAAACTGCCTTTGATAGTGATTCACCTTGTGGCCATTGCATGAATATTTTATCTGCTGTACTCTGAACCCATTCTGCACTGTACTGCTCAAGTTTGGGTGCATGTTTTGGCAACTGTTTGCTGTGGGGCTCTACCGAATTGCATATTTAGTATTCGGCCGAATACCGAATAGTTTGTCAACTCTTCAGCCGAAGCCGAATATGAAGCTGAATAGTTGCTTTACTTCATAAATCATTTTCCAAACTTCAAAAACACACATTAAAAAAACAAATAAAGCACAATTTTAAATGCATCCTATACTTTTATTTCTCTTCGCTGTAATTAATGTAGCATCTTTATTTAAAGTATAAAAGTCAGAAATAAAGCAGTTTTAACCAAAATGAAGGGACCAAATGTATAAAAGATTGTTGCATATTCAGTGCCAGTTAAAGTAGGAGGCTTTGCAAATGCAAAAGGACTGCCTTTGTGAATCAGATGCATTGCATTCTCTATCCAGTTGGAAAGTTGATGCGGTAGAGTTTCGAAACTTCGTTACAGCTCACATAGAAATGTATATAATGGTTCATGTTGGCTCATGCAGGACACAAGTCAAGAGAAAATATGATATGTGTGAACTCCATCTCATAACTATTCACCCCACCCAGACAAATGCTGCTCTCTTTTCACTTATCCTAGCCACACTTTCTCACCAATACACAAACATATGAAACTTATAATTCCTGATAACATATCAGATAATGTTAAAGTCAGGACTCAAGTCCTTTAACAAGAAAAGGGGGAACTATGACGTACGCAATGGGAAGTGACATGACAGGAACTTAAAGAATCTATGCACATTTCTTTCAGTTTGTTTTTTCCAACTGAAAAAAGAGCACATTACCTATAAACATTTGCCAAAAGAAAAGATGTGCATGTATTGTTGCAGGCTAAGTATAAAAGATGAGCACCTTTTTTGTCTGAGAATCTGTAACAAAACAGCAGATTACAATATAAGATATTTTTCAGCTGTGTGATGGAAATTTGTCTTGTCTAATTCTATTCAGTTTTGGAAACTGAAGTCTATATTTGCCTTTCTGAGTTCATGTCACATGTATTCAAATGATTAGCAAGAGACTATTCGGTCAGAGCTGAATAGCTTTTTAGCCAGAACTCGGCCGAATACATACTCAAAGCCGAAGTTCAGTACACCCCTAGTTTGCAGAGATGTATAAGTGGAGTAATATCCTCCATTTTGACTCGTCACACTTGCCTGTCAATACTCACCCTTACACTTTGCACATTTCAAAAATATGTCTCAGAAAAACAAAACAATATGAGCGTGCATCAATCATCTCCAAACCCTCTATATCGATGTTTTTTACTTTCATATACTTTTTCACTAAACACCATCAAATTCTAAACAAATAAATAATGAATTCTTAAATCTTGTGTTTTCCTTTTCACGTCTATCAATTCCTCATTTTTTTTTCACCATATACAGTCACATAAAATGAACACACAAAAGGACATACTCGACTGCCCACATATGTCTCAGTCTTCGCTTCAAGATTTATCCCACCCAGTAAAAAAATCTCTGATTGTGATGAGAACCGTTCTCTTTAAACTTGCCTTTAGCCATGTTCGTTGTCTATGCCACCCGTAAATAGGGCTCTAGAAATGGTTCCTTCTGTTACGTCTTTACAATGCAGGAAACTGGGCGTACTCTTTATCATGGCTCCTTTCTTCACGATACCTCTTAATTGATTGGCCTCTCCTCAAGTCAATTATTTAATAACTCAATTGCTTGGCCTCTCCTCATGTCAATTACTTAATATTCAAACGTGTTGTTTTCAAGTTAATTTACCCCAACCTCCCTCTGTTAGTCGTGTTTCCCTTATCACTTTCTCCACTCACTGCCGATTCACAATTTTTACACCTCACTCAATTTTACTCACCATTCGCTTTTTCGACTTCTGACTCTCAGAATCATCCGCCTCTTTATCAGCTGCTTCAACTTTCTGTTCCTTCAGCTTCCTGTAGACAGCGGGAGGGAATTTTGTGGAAACTGGGGGACCTGTCTCTCCTGCTCCTGCAAGCCTGACAATAAAAATGGTTCTGCTATCTACAGCGAGCTTCACGTCCTTTCAGCCAAATGGCAGAGGTTGTGCAATATTTCCGGGACCCCAAAGCCTATTATCTCGATGGATTTTTAACCATCATCTCTGCTACCAGGTGAACTGGAGGTTCCATCCAGCCCTTTAAGATGAAGTAGCAATATCCTTGAGATGAATGGGGATGCAGATGTTACTCAAACATCAATAATCGAAACGACTCAGATAGTTGGAAAAAAGATAACTGTTTTAATATCAATTATCTAAAACAGGGAGTACAATAGACATCAATAGATGTCTCAGAGCATATTTTCTCAATACATCTTAAAAAAAGCTTTTATCTTTATAATTGAAAATCGTCATTGATGACATCAACCTACATATCTACTAACGTCATCCTACGTGGCAAACTACAAAAACCTATAGGAGAAAGTGAATGGGTCTAAAGAGAACATATATAGGAAGTATATGTTCCATACTAGTCTAAGAAAGTGACAGGCTTGTTAACATCAGGTGAGGCAACTAAGCCCTCCCCTCAAACAGGTCACTATGTATATCACTACATAGAGGACATCCCATTGGTTACACAAATGATAGGGCCCTTAATTACGGATAGCCCGACCATTGGTTGTCACTCTAACCTCCGTCAGAACTTTTCCACCTACGTTAGCAGCACGCAGGCTGGGCTTCCAGGTGTTGGTGAGCTAGTCTTAACCATAGCTTCCCACCAATTACCATTTCATCTATCATCACCTGAGTGGTCTTCTGGACTTTGAACTTGTCCTTGAGAGTGTTCTTTGTTCTGGAGAATTCAGGGGAGTGAAGGCACACTCCGCCTTCATGTGTAGGTGTGCTCATCATATTAATCCATCTTCATCCTTCCACGTGACTGAAGACCACAAAATCGAGCTTTAGTGTATTTAAAATACTATTTTCTAATAGACCTCTGATATCTTCCTTGTTTTTGTTGAGTCCTCCTGAACAGGAGTTTTGTTCTTTCACACGATTTGTATCCAATGTCTGCTCACCACAGCCTGATACGGCCTTTGCTTCTTGGGGCTCATCCAGTCTCACCTTTCTGAGATTCACTCTGTTAATTCAATTGTTTTTTAACTGCGACACACGGAAAAAGAGGCCTTCCTTTTTTAGTCCATCTCTTCTGTAAAACGTAGTGGAAACATCCATCCTTTACTCACTCCTATATATATGTTGGTGCATGCCGCAACCTATTCACTAAAAAGCTAGCCTCAAGGATACCTTGTCTACTTGCATTTCTTTGCATATATACACGTGTAAAATGACTTGATATCTTCATCAGTTCAGTAGCAGAGGTTTCTTCATCTTGATCCCAAGATGTCACTTATCTTTGATACTTTCTTGATGCCTTATAGAATATCTGCATTCTCTTGTCTCTGCATCTCTTCTATGTACGTCAGTCTTGCTTCATGTGACATCACCATTCTCCTCTTCCATTCAGCTGTCCTGTTTCTTCTGGGATTTCATTCAAATGGCCATCATACTGTCTCTTATCCAGGTATGGTTTTCTCTTTGGGAACCTTGCTTCCAGGATTCTCATTGGTATCTGTATTTTCAATGGTTTTGCTCATGTCTCACACACTGCTTCCCAACATATAGGCAATATTGGCGAGGTGGTTGAGGTGGGGGTACTTGGCTCCTTCTCGACAAACCAGAAGAAGGACTCAGACAATCCAAGTCATTTTCAGGGTGTTTATTAAAATAAATGAACCAGAATGCCTAACTAGCACTATCACTATCCATTCCAATTAATTGGCCCTACCACTTAGGAAAACATCTAACTAAAATGTAAACAGGAGGCTTTGTATATAAGCTTCAGAAGGACATGTGCCTGGCTCAATTTTATTTTTGATTTGTTCTTGGGTTTCAAAGTTCCTTTTTCACAACAGGATATTTGTCCCTGTCTTTGTATCAAATTAAGAGTTTCACTTTCTCCTACCATCCAGAAAAACTGTCTCTCGTTTTACAGATTTGCATTCCTCCAGGATTACAAGCAAAAACAAACATGTCCTCCTTCGAGGTGTTGAGTTTTCCCCAAGGTCCTGTGAACCTCATATAAGATATTTTCTTTCATCCAAGTTATTTCGGATAGGGTAGCTGTTCATACTATCTTATCAAAGGGCTGTACCTTGTTGCTTTCTCAACCTTAGTTCAAAGTGTTCATATCTCTGCTTACTCCCCCCTTCATAAGTGAGTTGCACACCCGGGTTTCTCAGGCTCCCGTTACCTTTACAGTTACCAGAGCCTTTACTCACAAAGTTCTTATTGTTATTGGTTCCACTTTCATGGTCTAATTGCACACTCATGTTTCTTAGGTTCCCTCAACCATGATAGCATTCTCATCTATTAATCACAATGTTAGTACCTTGTAATGGTAGTCTCCCTGATGGGTTTCTCAGGCTCCCATAACCTCGTCGGCTTTCCCCGCTGCTATTTGTCTCCATAGCTATGGTCAAAAGTGTGCATAGCTCTGGGAATCGGGCTCCCTCAAGTGATCTGGTCTCAATCCATTACTGGCCTACCAGCCCACCTCTGTTCGTTCATAGTCATGCCACCAGGTGAGACGTGGGTATTCCCATCTCTGCTCCTTTCTGACCTCAGTTCCTCGGTTAGGTAGAATGCCAACCTTCGGGTGTTTGGTTCACCATTTTCTAACTCTCCTTGCTGCCATTGACTCCGCCGCCCAGCATGGTTCCACCTCTCAGGATGTCAACAATATGGAAGTTTTTCTCTGCATAGCAGTTCTCTTCTCTCCCTAGGAGTTTCCTCTGTTATACACATCACAGGAATAAACAGAACTGTGCCCTTCTTCTCTGATCATGGCGTTCAGGCTGTGTTCAGCATTGCCTGCAGCCAATACATGAAAAGAAGGATTTTTGTGAAATATAGTAATTGTATGAGATGTTAAATCCTTTTCCACATCCATATATCAGACATGGTGGTTTGGACTGGGAGTTCTTGTCCCCATGAGGTGAGTCATTCCCAGTGAGGATTGACATGCTCAGACCCCTAAGCAGGGTCTTCTACAGAGGGCTTACTTTCCAAGCCTCAAAGCGGTGGCTCCCCTCTTTGAAAGGGGCCCCTAGGGGTCCCTCGTGATATGGAAACAAGGCAATAACCATACACGAAAAGATGTGCCAGACACGAGGTTCAAATTCCCAATGCTAGGGTTTATTGCAAGCAAAAATGGTCCCAATTGGCCAATTCTGGTCTCACGCCCCGCAACGTGAGTTTCCTAGATCTCGAGGGACGCAAGAGAGTGAATTACGTACATCAGTTACATATATACAAAATGCATATCATACAAATCAGCTATGTCATGTTTAACACCCTCCTTTATTAAGTTTCTTTGAACTCGGGATGACGATGGACATTTCCGACGGGTATGACAATTATGACACTTTCAATGTCTATTCTAGTAACAATGTGCAATTTAGTTGTTGAACAGAACACGGTGGTTCTGTTCTTGGAAGAAAGCTGCACACGGGGGAAGAGCCACATTCCATGCTTTGCTATCTATGAGGTACTATTAGTGTCCTGGGAGCCGATACGCTCTAAAGGGCTTTGCGAAGGGGGGCCGCAGGAAGAGCATAATTCAAGCCTTTAGCTGTTTTATTCTAACATATTCTGCCATCGTACGAGACTGGCTGGCAGCTGTGAAGTGATTAAATGCCCTGCAGCTCTCCCTCAAGGCTACAGAGAGGGAGCGTGGGCATTCCATTCTGGGCTACTCATGAGGAGTTTTCAACGAACTCCTCAGTCCCGCGACCTTGCCCTTTCATATTCAGACAACAATGTTAACAGTTGAGCAGAGTAAGCAGAATCCGCAAGAATTGCAAGTCTATATTTCTATAATTCGGTGCATAAAACGGTTGGCCTACGGCCATCAAGTTACGTCTGTCATTCAAATGAAGGGTATTCACTTTTCCAGATTGACAAACCCTCCTTTTGGCTGTCTACCAAACGTCTTATTCATTCATTGTATCCTCCTCCGATGAGGATAAGTCTGGGGTATCTATGTCTGAACCTTTCATGCTATTATGAGCATCATCTTCATCATTAATGTCTATAGCCATGAATTGTTTTACTGTTTTTGTTTCATCAGTGTCTCTGTTATTTTGGCCATGCGTTTGTTTTCCTCTCGACACCATGTGCATACATCCCTTAGTACATCCATCAGTTATTTCAGTGCAAATTATTGGTAAGCATTGTATGCAACAGCAACATGTTATGAATATACCAAGTACCATCATTAGTATCGAAATTAACTTCCATCCCCAAGACCGCAATAATCCCCAAAACCAGGATCCTATACCCCAACCCCCTTCTTCAGTAGAGAGTGTGGAACTTAGGACATGTAATTTCCGGATTGTTTTAAATATCATAGGGGAGTAATCATCTATATACACACAACATGCAGCTTTTACGAGTTTGCAAACTCCTCCATGATCAACTAATATTATATCGAGAGCCATCCTGTTTTGGAGTGCCATTAGTCTTATTCCTTTTTCTTCTAACGTCATATTCAATAAAATATCTGTTGTTGAATCTATTGAATTTTTTAATATTCTAGACAGTTTTCTTAAATTGTAGGAATTTTCTATTTGGGACAAGAATGGTATAAATGATTTGGCTATATCTATTGCTATCATTCCATCCTCGCTACTCCTTTGAGTTCTACCTTTTGTTCGTCTGGCTACTTCTGCTGTCTCCAAGAGGAACACTCCTGGAAACAGTAGACCTAGGTAGCATGTACCTCCCCAGTTCCTAGGTAACCATGGATATGCTTTTTTCCCACATATAAAGTAAATAGGGTCCCCTACGTACACAGGTTCTATTTCGTGCTTTAAACCACTGTGTTCAGGCAGTTGCTAAACATTCCTACTTTATAGGAACCCGTTTTCTGTAAACATAGGGGAGCAGTTTCGGGGCTGTGATCCACTGTATAGGCAGGGGGCACAGCATCTTTATTCCATTCATCCCTCATTTGAAATGTTATTACTGATGTTTCTTCTGCTGGCGGGGTTGGTCTATTCTGCCTATGTAATCTATCTAGTCTTGTTGTCTTTCGTGTATTCTTCCTCATGGGATCTGGTGAAAACACGCAAGCTTTGTGGAATATGGAACAACCCACAGGTCTCATGATCACTTCCTCAAATTCATTCATATTGGTCTCATCTAGCTGACCCGTATTACTCTTGTTCCATTTCCCAAAGAACATTGCACTCAATGATACTTCACATGAATAAACCAATGGTAACGGTTGTACATAACAGCCTATCCCTTTTCCACCGTGCTGTGGTAAATGGGCACAAACCCAGCAATCTTTTTCTTTCAAACCACATGGGTCATGTTCATGATGAGCAACAATGTATTGTTGCCATATCCTTCTCTATGTCTTTCTTCCATTGGGGGCAAAGTACCAGTGATTACATGGATCGGGCTTTCAGTAGCTGCTTTTGGCAAAAGTGTTTCTAATGGGTGCGCGGGCTCCAGGAACCATAGTGTAATATCTGTTTTTGTTGGTACTACCATACTTAAGAAACACAGGACCAATGTCCAAATCAGTACCTTATTCCTTTTACCATGCTTTTCCCCTAAATTTACAGTCTCTAAATCTATCATCTTTTCAGCAGGGGTGCAGGAGGAGGCTGAAACCGGTCTTGATTTGTTCTTCATCGTCCTTCTTCTTGCTGGCAAAGTTTGTCGCAAATGTCTATCGTTCTTGATGCCAGAAAAGTTCAACGAAAAATGTCACAGTTCAATTCTGCCAGCCCTTTCACAGCCTAAATCACCTATCCACTCTGAGCAAGATTAGTTGTTCTTCCTCCCACTGCTCAGACGATTTCTGAACAGTTTTTTTATTGATAGAGTACTATGTGCATCCAGTTTGTCCCGCTCTGGCTTAGGACACATGCACTCTATCAGTTTTAGTACTTATGTGCGTCCAGCTTGTCCTGCTCTGGCTCCTGACACATGTTCTTTTTATAAGCGCACCGAGGAGCCGTGAGTCTTGAATTGTCCGACTTGCACAACTCTCACACTTCTCTCCTCTACGCCCCTGGCTCCTACTCTGTCCGTGAGTGGAACCAAAGGCAAAAGAAAAGCACCAAAGACCTGTGGATCACTTTGCCTGTCGAGGCCACAAATTATACCGTTTCACTCCTGGTATTGTATGATCCGTGAATAGTGCCGTTGCACTTCCAGTATCAGGCTCAGTGTCAGCCTGTGGCACAATAATGGGTAGCAATGAGCGCTGTGGCAATGATGTAGTTTCTTTCTTTGGCTTTGGTGCATTTGCAGAAACTGGTGGGTGCCAATGGGGTACAAGCGTTGTTTCTGCTCGTGTTTGCAATGCAGGGTTTGTGTCGCTCGGCAGTGATGTTGTTTCTGCTGAACAACGATGGGGCACTTTTCGCCCTCTCCCCTTACTGGCAGCCTCCTCAGGCTCTGTTTCGAGTTTCACTTCTCTCTTGGGCTTTGTTTCAACTTTCACTTCTCGCTCAGGCTGATGCTGTGGCAATGCACTGGCAACAGTTTCTTTCATTTCTGAAACCGTTTCCTTTCTCTTGTCATCGGAAGTTGTCAGCAGTCCTGGGAATCTTTTGGCATGTGTCGCATGGATCCATGCCTTCCGTCCGTCCACTCGAATGGCCGTTTGCGTCGCCAAAAGTACTTGGTAGGGGCCACGGCACCTGGGTGCTAATGCTGTCTTCTGCTCAAAGTTCTTTATTAAGACCCAACTTCCAGGCTCCAGCGAGTGCCCCGGTCCAGTGTATCGCACTGGTAACGCCTCCTGCACCTGCTGATGAATCAAACGCAACTTCTACATTAAAAGGCCACAGTACGTGCTTAATATAGGATGCTCAACCTCACATAATCTTTTGGGCTGTGGTGTGCACCATATATTTGCCGGTCTCCCCATTATAATTTCATAGGGGGAGAGCCCAGTTTTAGCCTGCACAGACGTGTGCATGCACAATAACGCTAGGGGTAATGCATCCACCCAACTCAACTTGCTCACAGCACAGATTTTAGCTATCTTTGACTTTAAGATACCGTTATGTCTCTCAACGAGCCCGGCAGAACTGGGATGCCTGGAACTGTGAAATCGTTTCTCTATCTGCAGAACTGCACAGATCTGTAGTACTACTGCGCCCACAAAGTGTGGGCCGTTGTCTGACCACAGGACACGGGGCAACCCAAACCGGGAGAAATACTCCTTCAACATTACTTTTGCCGTTGACATGGCAGTACAGTCTTTGAAAGGATATGCCTCCACCCACTTGCTGAATGCACAAATCACCACTAACACATTTTTGTAGTTCTGGCACCTTTCCATTTCTATGAAATCAAAATGGATCACCTCAAATGGCAGAGAGGGTGGGCCAAAACTACCTACTGGAGTCATGGTTCCTTTCCCTACATTGTGTTGCAGGCACGTAATACAATTCTGCACTAGCCTTTCTGCATTCTTGTTTATGTGCTCATTTTTCCATACTATGGATAAATGCTGTACCATTTTCTTACCGCAAATGTGGGTAGGGCTATGCGCCATTGTAACCATTGCGGTTACGTAACAATTTGGCAACATCCAGTTCTTGGGCTCTTTGTCCACCCAACAGCCCTCCAAATCTAACTCAGCAGAGCCCTCAGCCCACCCCTGAATCTCTTCGGTCGTGGCCTCATCCTGCATTTCTTTGACTGTGGCAACTCCATTCTCTATCATACAAGATACTTCCTCAGTCTGTACTGTCATCATTTTATTTCCCAAATCTGTGGCTGTTTGCTTCGTAATCCTGTCTGCAAATGCGTTTCCCTCTCCCACTTTACATGTTACTTTTTTTATGCGCCTCGCATTTGATTATAGCTAGGCGCTTTGGAAATGTGAGTGCAGACAACAATTGCACAATCAAAGGGCCATGCTGAATCCTGGCCCCATGTGATGTCAAGAAACCCCTCTCAGCCCAAAGTCGGCCAAAGTTATGAACCACGCCAAAGGCGTACTGGCTGTCAGTATAAATATTCACGTTCAAATTCTCGGAGAGTTCACAGGCTCGGGTCAGTGCTATTATTTCTGCGGCTTGTGCCAAATTGTAGGGGATTCTTCTGCTTTCTACAACACTCTCTAGGGTAGTAATTGCACATGCGGCCGTTGATGTGCCATCAGGTAATTTAATACAAGAGCCGTCACAAAATAACTCCCCATCTGGCTCTTTCTGTGGGATGTCGCTCAAGTCAATTCTTCCCTTTGTTTCTTCTTCAGTGACCATTAAACAATCATGGGGTGGTGATTTGTTGTCACCAATTACTGCTATGGGCAGTGGCATTATTCAATGTGCTACACCTCATAATTTGGATGTGGGGTGCAAACAAGATGTGCTCATATCTTGTCAGTCTAGCTGAGGTGAGGTGTTGCGTCTGTGTACTATTTAATAGAACATCTATAGCATGTGGCACCATCAGAATTAAAGTGTGCCCCAATACCATTCCTTCTGTTTGTTTCACTGTCGCAGCAGCCGCTGCGACGATTCGCAAACATCGTGGTAGTGTGCGCGCTACAGGGTCCAGCGCGGAAGAATAATAGCCGTAGTGCCTATTTCTTCCACCTTGTTCTTCTGTCAAAACCGTCAATGCACATCCTTCACTCTCACTCACAAATAGTCTAAAGATCTTTTTATAGTTAGGAGTGCCTAAAACTGGCGCAGCACACAATGCAGCTTTCAATTGCTCAAACGCTTTCTGACATTCCTCATCCCACTGTAAAGGCATCACTGCATCCTTTTTAGTTCACTTTATCATCGGCTTCACAATCAACGCAAAATTACTGATCCACTGCCGACAAAAAGAGGCCATGCCTATTACAGCTCTCACTCCTTTTTGAGTTTTTGGAATAGGCATTCTAGAAATACTTTCTATGCGTTCTGGTGTTAATCTTCTCCCTTCTTTCGAAAGTAGTTAACCCAAATAAGACACCTCCTTCTGATTATACTAGAATTTCTTCAAACTTGCCTTTTGACCATGGGTCGCTAAGTGTGTCAATAATAATATAGTACTTTCTTTGCAGATCTCTTTCGTGTCAGCAGCTAATAACAAGTCATCTATGTACTGCAAGAGTACTCAACATTCGGGTAATTCTAGCATGTCTAGCTGCTCTTTTAGCGCTCTGCTGTAAATGCTCGGGCTTTCTGTGTATCCTTGTGGAATGTGTGTGAATGTGAATGATCGACCTCCTAGAGTGAACGCGAACAGATATCTACTGCTTTTATCGACTGGAATGCCAAAGAACGCGTTCTTCAGATCAACTACAATAAAGTATTCTGCAGTGGCCGGTATCATTGTCAGTATCGTTGTGACATCTGGGACCAAAGGGAATTGTGGGTCTACCACTTTGTTTAATGCACGCAGATCAATTATGAAACGATAGGGTACTTCATTGCCTCCTTTCTTGTAAACTGGAAGAATCAGGCTGTTACACATGCTACTTGCAATTTCTTCAACCACCCCCAATCTCACCAGGTCAGTAACAATACTTTTTAATCCCTTCTCACCTTCAACAGAAATTTTATACTGGGGAATTCGTGGTAGTGTAACACCTTCTTTCAAAGTTATTTTTGCTGGCTCTATTTTCAAGCATCCTACATCGTTATCATGCATTGCCCACAGACAGGTTGCTACTCTACTTAGCTCTTCTGGTAACGCTTTTGACATAAATTCCGTCACCAGTGCATTGTGAGGCCACATCGTGAGGAACACCCCAGCTGCTGTACAATGTATGACTGCCCCCAATTTTCTCAACAAATTTAATCCTAGCAAGTTCTCTCCACAATTTTCTGTCAAAAGAAATGGACACTGTTCCGTAAATGGTCCTATTGTAATTGGGACAGCTTCGGACATGGGGTTAATTACTGGTGTACCTGCGAAACCTACAGAAACATTCTTTTGCCCCGACAGTGGGATCTCCGGAACCAAGTGGTGGTCTATCGTACACTTCTGTGCCCCTGTATCTACAAGGAAACGGTGCTCCTTATTCCCGACTCTCATTTCTACGTAGGGTCCTCTCTGATTCACGGGAATAGACACTGGTTCCGACCCCTGCCGTGGACTGCCCTATCGCGAAAATAACACATCGTCCGATGTGTAGTCACCGCTGCTGCTATAATACATCTTTGGCTGTGTATCAAAAATATTCCCATTTCCCCCTCAGTGTCCTCCACTCTGATCATTTCTCTGTTGGCCCTGCCCGCCCTGATTTTGGTTCGAAACACTTTGGTTCAATCCCTGGTTCTGTTGCGCTTGGTTTTGACCATAGGATTGGTTTTGAATACCACCATTGGTATATCCCTGCTGCTGCTGCATGCTATTTCTGCTTGGGCCGTTTGACCCCTGATGTCCTCTATGAGGCTTTCTCTGACCAAACCCACCTCTATTCTGTAGGTGCGGGCATTGCGCTCGCCAGTGTCCTTCCTCCTTACAGTACGCACATTGATTTACTCCCAATGACACCCCGTGCATATTATTCAAATTTCCTCTGCCTTGTGCATTTCCTCCACCTCTATTGTATCCAATGACCTGCTGCAGTAACACCCTCGTTTTTAGATTTACTCTATCCTTCACCTCTCTTTCTTTTGCCACATTTACCCTGTTCTCGTAATATTGGGCTATGTGTAATATCTCACTCACCGGTTTTGCTGCCCAGGAACTTTCTGACGTCATTAACATATCTTGAATTGGTGATATTAGTCCCCTCACATATTTATCAACAAATACCTTTTCCCCGACTCTTTGCTCACATCCTGCCCACTGAAGTCTGTGAATACTCCTTCAAATCTATTGAAATAATCTGTTACTCGCTCATCCTTGCCCTGTAAACATGTAGTTAATTTGTCCCACTGAATCCTTTTTTCTGGAATTATTTCCCTCAATCTCCGCATTATCTGTTCTGGTAGATCTGCCATGCGGGTTCCTGGATTTTCCCCTACTTTTCTATTTTTGTCCTCCAATAGTAACTCCGCCCACGTGGCGCCAAAAGCCCCTACGTCATCTACCGTCCTCATCTGTTTCCATATATCTGCTGGCAAAATGACTGGGAAAATCAAATCTATATTGCTCATAGTAAGCACTGCTGATCTCAGGGTTGAATCTACTTCCTTGTAGAAACCTGCTGGAATTTTTCTTATATCGGGAATCGTCTGTTTTATAGTATTCACCTCTTGCCTGGAAAAGGGGACATGCACATACTGGGCGGTGAAATGGGCTGGTGTTACCTGCGCTCCTACTGTACCCGTCGCAGGGATCTCTACTTTTGGTACAAACGTGGGTGGAACCTCTCTCATTGGAAATGCCCCACTCACAATCCCTCCCCCTTCTCTTAGGTTCAATAGTATTCTTAAGTCCAGTGATAGGCCCGTTTCTCCTGTACTTTGCTTGAATGCTCCCTTGAATACCGCTAGTATCTCAGGTGGGCTGGCCTTATTATTTTTTTTATCCTTCTCCATCAAATGTTCAGCCATCGATTGCAGTGCCTTTCTTTTCATTGGCATGGAATATTCGTCAAATATGTCATGTATGACCATTGTTGGGATACTAGGATTCAACACCCACTTTATCGCTTCTCGTATACACACTTTCAGCTTGTCGTCCCTCTGTACAGATGACATTGAATGTCTCTGCTGTATGTATGATTCTACCGTCCCTCTCCCATCTCTTCTAATATCCCAACCCCTGTATCCAGGTGCAGCAAACATTTCGGCATATTGATTATCCAACTCATTTTTAAGATCAAAAATTCCATTCACATGTTCCTTTACTTCTTCATCTTTTATTCTACAACATGCTAATTGGTTCAAATCTAACAATCGTTGTGGCGGTAATTTGTCTAGTAACTTTTTCCATTCTCCCACCAAAAATGTCCCCATGCATTCCAACACTACCTGTCTCTCGTTGCTTCTTAGGTACCCATACAATGAGGCCAATGCTGCCGTCCCATCGTTTCCTTCTATGTACATTTCTGCCTCTTGCCGTAATTCAATCTTTCTTTCTTTGCTCGAGTTACCCGTCCAAATCCTGTTCCTTCAGCCCCGCCTCTCACCTCCCCAGTCTCAATTTCGACTTCGGGAGGGGCGGATGGTGCTGAATCTGTCTCTGGAGCGGGAGGTGCGGATGGGACAAATGACACAGGTGGCATCTGTGAAGGGCCTTCCTGGGTGCTGTGAAATTGCGTGTCTGCGGTCTGCGCTTGTGGGAGGGCTCGAGCTGTGGGTGGGGCTTGGGTTAATGCTTGCGTGAGGGGAAGTGCTTGGTCTAGGGGAGGGTGTACGAGAGCTACTGGTTGGGCCTGCGCAGTCACTACTAGCGTGTTTGGTTTCGATTCTGGTTTTGGGCCTCGACCCGTATTAGTTGACAAATGTTCCATTAATTCATCTGCTATGTGTAGTTCCCGCTGCGGGTATACTCCTTCTATGTTCATTTGCTCACGTCTCACCTTCCCGTCTTAGACTTGCCGTCCACTCCTCCTCCTCCTTTTCTTCTGCTACCTCAAGCTTTGTTTTGTGCCTACGCGCATGCTTCTCTCTACTCCTAAGTCGGAGCAGATGGGGAGCAGGTGCAAGTGGATCTAGGTCACCTGGCCTAAGCCCCGCCCACCTGGTGCCTTCTTGTTTGCAACTCTTTTTCACCACTTAGCAAGCCCCGCTCACCTGGTGCCTTCCTGTTTGCCTCTCCTTTTCCTACTTAAGGAGCCCTCCAGCCTCTTTTCCTTTGCAGATGGGGAGCAGGTGCAAGTGGATCTAGGTCACCTGGCCTAAGCCCCGCCCACCTGTTGCCTTCCTGTTTGCCGCTCCTTTTCACCACTTAGCAAGCCCCGCCTACGTGGTGCCTTCCTGTTTGCCATGCTTTTTCACCACTTAGCAAGCCCCGCCTACCTGGTGCCTTCCTGTTTGCCGCTCCTTTCCCTACTTAAGGAGCCCTCCAGCATCTTTTCCTTTGCAGATGGGGAGCAGGTGTAAGTGGCTCTAGGTCACCTGGCCTAGGCCCCACCCACCTGGTGCCTTCCTGTTTGCTGCTCTTTTCCAGCACTTAGCAAGCCCCGCCCACCTGGTGCCTTCCTGTTTGCCACTCCTTTCCCTACTTAAGGAGCCCTCCAGCCTCTTTTAATTTGCAGATGGGGAGCAGGTGCAAGTGGCTCTAGGTCACCTGGCCTAAGCCCCGCCCACCTGGTGCTTTCCTGTTTGCCGCTCTTTTTCACCACTTAGCAAGCCCAACCCACCTGGTGCCTTCCTGTTTGCCGCTTCTTTCCCTACTTAAGGAGCCCTCCAGCCTCTTTTCCTTTGCAGATGGGGAGCAGGTGCAAGTGGATCTAGGTCACCTGGCCTAAGCCCCGCCCACCTGGTGCCTTCCTGTTTGCTGCTCCTTTTCACCACTTAGCAAGCCCCGCCTACCTGGTGCCTTCCTGGTTGCCGCTCCTTTCCCTACTTAAGGAGCCCTCCAGCCTCTTTTCCTTTGCAGATGGGGAGCACGTGCAAGTGGCTCTAGGTCACCTGGCCTAAGCCCCACCCACCTGGTGCCTTCCTGTTTGCCGCTTCTTTCCCTACTTAAGGAGCCCTCCAGCCTCTTTTCCTTTACATATGGGGAGCAGGTGCAAGTGGATCTAGGTCACCTGGCCTAAGCCCCGCCTACCTGGTGCCTTCCTGTTTGCCGCTCCTTTTCACCACTTAGCAAACCCCGCCTACCTGGTGCCTTCCTGTTTGCCGCTCCTTTCCCTACTTAAGGAGCCCTTCAGCCTCTTTTCCTTTGCAGATGGGGAGCAGGTGCAAGTGGATCTAGGTCACCTGGCCTAAGCCCTGCCCACCTAGTGCCTTCCTGTTTGCCGCTCTTTTTCACCACTTAGCAAGCCCGCCCACCTGGTGCCTTCCTGTTTGCCGCTCCTTTCCCTACTTAAGGAGCCCTCCAGCCTCTTTTCCTTTGCAGATGGGAAGCAGGTGCAAGTGCATCTAGGTCAAGTGGCCTAAGCCCCGCCCACCTGTTGCCTTCCTGTTTGCCGCTCCTTTTCACCACTTAGCAAGCCCCGCCCACCTTCTTAGCCCTGCCTCTTCCTTCCTGCTCTTAACTATTACATCAAGGGCATCTCTCAACCGGGCGTCCTAAGCGAAGGACAGATTAAGAATAGGGTAACTCCTGTTTGGACCTGTTCGGAGCAGGAGGACCCAGGGGCCGACCCCCTGCTCAGACAGCAGGTAGGCATGCACCAACATGTGTTACTCCCTCTGGTCCCCCTGTGATGTTCCCTTGTGCCTCCCCATTATCGCACACAGGTGTTGCCTGTTTTGCTTGATTCTTCTACCCTGCTCCCCCCTCACCCCACTCAAGCCTACTTCTGCAGGAGTCTGTCCTGATACATTCTGGTTTCACCATCACCGTCTTGTGGCCAATGCTGGATTTGACTTTTATGGACTTCATTCATTCACGGTGTGTCACCCTTTCTCAACTCTCATGCTGAACTTCTTTTGCATCTTGTACTCATGGTGGCCCTGAATCATGCGGTTCCCATCTTCATCTTGTATCCTGGCTTGCAACATTATGCGTTACTACTGACTTCTGCAATTTTATTCACTCTACCCTCTTGCTTCTCCACTCTTTTCACTGCTTACTCTCTGTTCTCTCCTCCTTTCCCTTCTCCCTTTTCCTATCTCCTCCCCTTACTTTCTTTTATGGACTTACTCTATCAGAATTGTCCCTGGACCTAGTATGATTGCAACCTCGTCTGTCTCCTCCTACCTCCCCTTACTGGTTTTTCCTCCCCACCGCCCCTCCGGCACTATCTGAAATGTTGTCAGGCCAAATATGATAGTCACTTGTTTTGTTCCTCCCCTACCTTTCTGCACCCCTCTCCCTCACCTCTTGTTTTTTTTTCCTGATCTACCAGAAATGTCGTCAGGCCTAGTACGGTAGTCGCCTGTCTGTTTCCATTTCCTTCCCACTCTCCTCCCTTCCTTATCTATGTTTTAGCTCTTGCACTATCTGAAATGTTGTCAGGCCGAGTACGATAGTTAATTTCACATCCTTACTGTTCATGGCTTGTAAGAATGTCATTGTTTTTTCCCTTGTTCCCTCCCTTGCTTTGAAGCGCTTTGAAACACATTGTGTATAGGCGCTATATAAATAAACTATCATATCATATCATATCATTGCTTCCCTCCTCCAATCTTTGACAGTCTCAAAAGCTGTGGGTCGCGCTTTTTTCCTAATCAGCACCCTTTCTAGGTTATCTATCCTTGCAATCTCAAAGCTACCATTAATCGGCCACTGATGGTCGGGTTGCTTTCTAGTTTGCCTATGCCAAATTTCACAAAATATTATCGCACCCACACCATATTTTGCATACATGTCATAAGCCAGCGTTCCCCCAGGCGGTGCACTTTGGCCATATTCCAAGGACTGTCTACCGCAGCTTCCCCTTTGGTTAGCTAACCTTTACCTGGACCTCTGAATTTGCAAAATCAACACTCTACCAAAAATCAGGTTTTTATTTGAATCGGGGAATGACTCACCTGATAAAACAAGTCGCCTGTCCTAACGCAACCTCTTCCAACGTTGTGCCTGCGCTTCTCTGGCTTCTGCCTCATCTCGGGACCCTCGCCTCCTTTGCCCTCGGGCCCGGTACGTTGATCAGGGATCAGATGTGTGCAGATCTGCGGAAGGAATCTCTCCTCACTTCTACATGGCGCCCCGTACACCTCTTGATCCCGGCTCGATCGTCCCGTCCTCGCCGTTCTTCCGTCTTTACTCCGTTACAACATATACGATGGGGCAAGTGGGGGAGGGTCCCTTTTCGGGTGCCATCTTGAAAGGGGCCCCTAGAAGTCCCTCGTGATATGGAAACAAGGCAATAACCATCCACGAAAAGATGCGCTAGACACGAGGTTCAAATTCCCAATGCTAGGGTTTATTGCAAGCAAAAATAGTCCCAATTGGCCAATTCTGGTCTCACGCCCCGCGACGTGAGTTTCCTAGACCTCGAGGGACGCAAGAGAGCGAATTACGTACCTCAGTTACACATATACAAAATGCATATCATACAAATCAGCTATGTCATGTTTAACACCCTTCTTTATTAAGTTTCTTTGAACTCGGGATGACGATGGACATTTCCGACGGGTATGACAATTATGACACTTTCGATGTTTATTCTAGTAACAATGTGCAATTTAGAAAGTGCGGAGGCATCTTTTAGTTGTTGAACAGAACACAGTGGTTCTGTTCTTGGAAGTAAGCTGCACACAGGGGAAGAGCCACATTCCATGCTTTGCTATCTATGAGGTAATATTTGTGTCCTGGGAGCCGACACGCTCTAAAGGGTTTTGCGAAGGGGGGCCATAGGAAGAGCATAATTCAAGCCTTTAGCTGTTTTATTCTAACATATTCTACCATCGTACGAGACTGGCTTGCTGCTGTGAAGTGATTAAATGCCCTACAGCTCTCCCTCAAGGCTACAGAGAGGGAGCGTGGGTATTCCTTTCTGGGCTACTCATGAGGAGTTTTCAACAAACTCCTCAGTCCCGCGACCTTTCCCTTTCATATTCAGACAACAATGTTAACAGTTGAGCAGAGTAAGCAGAATCCGCAAGAATTGCAAGCTGCAAAGCAGTTTTAGACAGAAAGCAATGAGCAATGGTTAACAAGCAAAATGGCGATTCCTGCTACGTATAAAATGGCAGCTTGTTGGTCAAGCATAACAGTCTATATTTCTATAATTCGGTGCATAAGACGGTTGGCCTACGGCCATCAAGTTATGTCTGTCATTCAAATGAAGGGTATTCACTTTTCCAGATTAACATCTTGGTAGAAGGGACAAGTTGGCCAGATTCGTAACACAGTACTGTGGTGTATAATCATCCCTAATAATGTGGCATGTGACAAGTAGATATTCATTCACCTTATGAAATGCTGAAGATCTGCTGAATGTTCTTTTACTCACTGTGTTTTAGAGTGGTTCAGCTTCATCTCACTGAAGAGGCCCAACAAGGCTGAAACATATGTCTGGGGCTTCTGATGTCACTTTTGTTCAGAGGAGAATTGCTTAGCATTTTGCTGCTAGACTGCCCATGTGGGTGGGACAAAGACTGAAATGCAAATGGGTATTTCTCCTCTGTGAAGGGTACAGTGAGAAAAAACATGGTTGTAAACCCTCCTTGGTGGAAGGAATTCCATAGAACAGGGTATTTGACCCTTTCTCATTCTCAGTAGAGGGACTCCCACAATCATTTTCACTGTTCATTAGGAACCATCCACATTGAGGATCCCCGATAAAGTGAGGAGCTAATGCCATTGTCTATTCACCTCAGGCCTATGCATAGTTGCATAAGGTGGGTCAGGTGTTTAGGGCAACACACTCTATGTACTTGATGATGAAGACATAGGGCCTGATTCAGAGTTCCATGTAAAAATCGAAATGTGTTGTTCCAAGCTGGAACAACACATTTCTTACATGAACTATATTCTGACAGAGAAAGAATGTGGCGAAGGGAGATGAAAGCCTCGGCTTCTGCATGAACCCGATTTACGGCTTGGCAACAGCCCCAGCAACCATGAGGAATGCAGGCCAGCCACATGGAGGGGATTCTCCTTCCAGCAGCACTGGCTTAGCACGATAAAAAAGTAAGAATAAAGTACCTTTCATGTGCCTTTAAACTACACTGCACACGTTTTCCCTTTACAAGCAATGCATTTCTTAAACTGCAGCCCTACATTTCTAATTTAAGGAAAGTTAAAGAAAACGTTCTTAAACTAGAAAACTGACAGACTATCAAGAAATGCTTGCATTTATCTGCTAATACCGGTGCCAGAAAACTGGCAATCTCCTCCATAATGTCCTATGGGACTCCATGGAATGGGGATTTACTGCTCTTTCTGCCACCTGTAATATCCCAGAAAATCTGGGATATCAGGTGGCAGAAACGGTAGGGTCAGTTTGCATTTTTTTTTATGATGGGCTAATATATTGGGCCTAATTACGAGGTAGGAGGTAGCCATGGTGATTTTAGCACCATGGCTACCCCTTTACCGCATTCTGGATCCGGGTTCCCGAAATAGGGACTTACCGGGTCATTCCAACCTTGGAGGACCCGGTAAGTCCCCATTTCGGGAACCATTCCCCATTCCCATTCGAGCCCCCCAGAGGGCTCAATGGGAATGGGGATGGAGCTAATAACGATACCGAAATTTGTGGTACCGTTATTAGCTCTGTAGTCCTTTAATGAGTCCCTTCCATAACGCCTGGTAAAACCAGGCGTTAAGGAAGGGACCCGCTAAGGGACCTCGGAATAGGGTGGTAAAGGATTGCCAGCACCAGTGTCCTTACTGGTGCCGGTAATCCCTTACCACCTGCCTCGTAATGAGGCCCATTGTCTACAGTGCACATCTGGCTGTGAATGTGGCATTGAGGGCAATGGTTGTGGTGGTAGCTTTGTTGGCCTGGGTACTGACATTTTGTGATTTCAGCTACTAAAGGTTCAGTTTGAAAGACATTGTATGCAGGTTGATGATAATTCCTTTCTTTCCTTCCCGGCCCTGCAACTGTGACTGTGGGGGTCATTACGAGTTTGGAGGCAGCCATGGCACTATAAGCGCCATGGCTGCCTCCAAACCCGGGTCCGGGTAGGTGGAATGGGGACTTACCGGGGCATTCTGACCTATGCGGACCCGGTAAGTCCCCATTCTAAATACCTTTCCCCATTGCAATTTGAGCCCACATAGGTCTCAATGGGAATGGGGAAGGCCCTAATTATTAGCTCCAAGGACCCTTAACGGGTCCCACATAAAACGGCTGGTCAGACCAGCCGTTCCTGCCGGGAACCGCTAAGGGACCTCGGAAAAGAGCGGTAAGGATTTACCGGCACCAGTCTCCTTACCGGTGCCCGTTAACCCTTACTGCCCACCTCGTAATGAGGCCCTGTGTCCTCCTTTTCATTTGTATCATTGGTTCTCAAATTTTTTGTGTTGCTGCTTGCTGCATATTCGTTTTTGTTTGTCATGGCTCAATGCTCTAAATAAATTGTAACTCAAGGTAATTATAGTGTAATCCCTTCCTGCTTCAGAGGAATCCTTTGACGTTTCCACATGAACAACACATTTGTTTAAGTGGCATGCAAAGAAGACCTTCTCAATTACAGCCATTGAATGCACTCTCTTGCGTAAAGATTTCTGTGACTTGATTTACAAAAACATTTCTAAGATATGCTAGCAACACACATGTAAATTGGTCACCCAAATACAGCACACTCTGTTATAAACACTCTTATGCCGTATGCTAACTCCTCTGTTATGCCATAATTTATTCCCAGTCTATCAAGAAATAGCACATGGATTATGTCAAGGTGGTCATTGGGTTTTTCTCCTCACTGGTACTGAGCTCGCACAATTATTTACATAGGTCGACTTAATATAATTATTGCCTGCCGCCCAGGACTTCTAAAACCTTTTTTATGTAAAGAACATACGTTTCGACTGGCCACAGAAATATGATGTTCACCAAGTAACATCCACTTAATGAATTGTATTGCCATAAAACATTTGTAAACATTTTAATTGGCAAACATGTCTAGGACTTTCCATTAGTAAATGTAGTTCTCAAAACCTTTCTACACAACCAACAAGTATGAGTACTCGCCACACAATAATGACTGCAGACAATGAACTTAACCAAATTTAAACAGCCAGTCAGATAGCATAGCGAGTAGAGTGGTCACTTTGACATCCGTGCAGAGCCTGCCGTCACAGGTTTGATAAACAGCGCTCAGATACTTGAGGGTTTGTAGCGCTATATAAAAGCAAATTATTATTATTATTATTATTAATAATAATAATCACTTGTCTGCTGCTTCAAACAAACAAATCTGTCATTTTCTCCTCAATCTAACAAGCAATGACTTCTGAGAAAAGTGAGTTAGCCGGAGTTATGTGCGTGCTGCTTGCTACATTGTTACTTGCTAAGATTGCCTTCAGCCCGTGAAGCCATGGAGATGTGAAGAGGAGCTGCAGCAGCATGTGTTTGACTTTAAGGACCAGGAACTGCAAGCTCCTCCGCCTGCCTCATGGACCCGGCCACTCTAGGCTATAAAATCTCACTGCTTCGCAAATCAGAGCAAACTGTGAGAAAAGTGAGTTAGCCAGAATTATGTGGTGCTGCTCACTACATTGGTACTTGCTAAGATTGCCTTCAGCCCGTGAAGCCATGGAGACATTAAGAGGAGCTGCAGCAGCATGTGTTTGACTTTAAGGACCAGGAACTGCAAGCTCCTCCCCCTGCCTTATGGACCCGCCCATTCTAGGCTATAAAATCTCACTGCTTCACTGAGCGAAGTGAGAAAAGTGAGTCAGCGCTGATATCTCTGACAAAGAAGAAAGGGGATCTGGAGGGGGAGATAACAGATTTGGACATAACTTTCTCAGTAAATCAGACAGAAGTAAGTGGAAATGAGACCCCTGCATGCAATAGTCTAAATAGTGACGAGGTGGAAGTGAAGGATTCGGATCATAGGTTGCCCCAAGGTACATCGACAGAGGGCATCCATAAAGGAGATCTTACCTGCTCTCCCCACTAACTCGTGTGGTTACATCAATGACTGAGAGGACTCTAAGGCTGAACCGGGAAATACGTTTGTTCTCGTCCCCACAGTTAAAAAAGCAGGAGAAATGTAAACCGAGACTACAAGAACCTAACACAAGTACGCAAGGCTGCCCTTACCAAGAACTAAATGACCAATTGCATATAGGGCAACCTGGGACTAGTGAGACTATGGGACTGGCAACTCATTTGTCTAATGAGCTTGCGGAGCAAGCTATAAAAATTGCACAACAAAAATGTTTTAGCTTATCATGGGTCAATGATAGACTGCAAATAGTTGACCAATCGTTACAGCAGGCCGATAGAGTCATTCTATTGCAGACAGCCGAACAGTGTCACTTAGGCAGCTAGGTGCCAGCAGAACAAAGACAATTGGAGAGAAAATCGGTCAGCCAACAAACAGAGGACTGGCAAGCAGGGGCATTGATGCAGGAAGAAGCAAACCCTGGTGAGCTAGGGGATGAGAGGAGAAAGCATCATCCCAGGTTGCCCATTTCAAAGAGTGATTGGATGGATGAAAGTGTCAACGACCAGGTGTTTGAAGCAAATCATACAACTACTTCCACCTCTACATCATCATCCACTAATGACCACCCAGAGGATGTGGAAAAGCAAAAGTGGTGTAGGGATGGCCTCCTGAGAACCGAGGACAAAGCTCTCCTTTAACAGCTCATGATAGCGTTGCTAACAACGTCTTTGCTACCATTTACCAAACTATATAAGGCATTAAATACAAGCCTGCAGGAGCATGCCGCCCTAACCACTGGAATGGCAAATAGAACTAGTGGGCTGGATTCCTGGTGAACAAGGTGGATTCAAGACTGGATAAAGAAGCAGAAGCCTCCGCAAACTGGCAAAACCGCTTGTGCACCATTGCCAGGAGAGAAACACTGGATAAAACAGCAATGATGTGGGCTATGCCGTTTGATTGTAATTGGCTGTGGACCCATTTCAAGCCCAGCCAAAGGGTGGCAAGTTCACCGATGAAGGAACCGGTGATAGTAGTAGAAAAATCAATCCCTATGGCAAAACCAATTTTGGTGCTGAACTCAGAGGTCGGAGGCAGGAGGTGTGGAAAATCAAACCTTCTTCATGTTTAAGGTTCAGAAGTCGACTGCAATTAATAAAGCCACGATCCTCCAAAGATTATGGAGCCACCCAAGAGAAATCTTCAAGCCAAGAAGAAATCAAAAATCATAACGGGGCTGTTGAAGAGGAAATCTAACGGCTCCAAGGCATTTCTAAGAAATGTATGCTCACCTCTGTTGACAGAAAGTCTACAGGTAGCTAAAAAAGCTTGAAAAGAATGAACACTACCAGCAGTTGATGAAAGTGATGCAAATGTGATTCGATTGGAGGTGGAGATAGAGAGGGGGCAAGAGATGACTCAGGAAATAGATCTCAAGGATCTTATTGAAGAAATGGAAAGAGCGGAGGAGGATAAGCTATGGAAGGAAGTGAGCTCCTCCGAATGGCCAAAAATGGAGGATCAAATTGTCCTGAGTCATAAAGTTAAAAATAAGAGGGAACCAAGTCCAAGGGACCAATTAAAACAACAAGAGCAGCAAGCATCTGCAGCAGTCTTTAAGACATTGGAAGAAAAACGAAAAGGATATGCGCTAGTGGTGAATGACAGCGAATAGGTGAACAAGGACATGGGAAAGGAAAAAGCAAAGGGCAAATTGCACGAACAACCGGCAAAAGCGTGGGTGAATGGTTCAAAGAGGGATGCAAGGCTCCGGTGCTAGAGAGTCCAAAAATATATATTGAAAATATATATTGAAAAGATTGTAGAAAGTTCAAATATGCCGGTCCTAAACAGAAGAAATGTGTTAAGATTAATGAATTGCATCCTCCCAGCCCATGAGATCAAAATTGTGGAATTTGTACTGTATAACAGGACAGACTGGGTCATTCTACATCTGAACTCAAAATCGAAGAATGATCTGGGGTTGTTCTTGAAAGAAATGTTTCTCTCTTTGGGTTATGAAATCAGTGACTATCATACGAGAATCCAAGCAAATTGGAGAGGGGTAACATTCTCAAAGGAAACATTGAGGAGCAAGACAGTAGCTCAAAGTCAAGAGAAAGGGAAAGTGAGGCACATAGTCAAAAGGAGGGAAAAGTGAAGTACAAAGCCAAACGGAATGAAATAGAGAAGCTAAACAGAATACAAAATTGTCTGTGGAACCGACCCCTTTATACCTTTATATACGAAAAAGAATCTTACACCACTGAAATATACAATTGCCAACCAGAAGGATAAGAATGGGATAGAGAAAGCAAGATGTGACGTAGACAAAAGAGAAGCAAGTACATGGTACTGGCTAGTGGGGGCATTGAACAAGCCTAAGGCAGACTAAATTATTCCTCTTGAGAGGCCGGAGTCTCTAAAACTAGCAACCTATAACACTAAAGGCTTTGGAACTCTATTTGCACATGTACCAGACTTAGAAAAGTTCAGCATCTTGTGTTTCCAGGAGACTTGGTTAAGAACTGTGCCACAATGTGAAGGATACGCAGCTTTTTTGAACCCAGCCCCTATTGGGTTAACAGGGCGTCCATATGCATGTTGGAGTTTAACAAAGGAAGTATGTCCAAACCTGTATGTTCAAGTGCTATCATTGGTCCGAAGAGGGGCTGGTAAAAAAACTCCATTGCTCCTCATCAATATATATTGGGGGGTCCACATGTCAGTAACGGAAGCTATGGATAAAGTGATGCCAGAGTGGACCGATGCAAAGATAGTGGCATGTGGAGATTTAAATATAAAACTCCTTAGTAAAAGGGCCATCCACTAAAAGAAGGTCAAATGAAAAAAAGGGAACATGAATGGATGAGGAGCATGAGAATGAGAGAGATGTATATGCTCAATTCCTAAATGGTGGGTGACATTCCAGCAAGACCCACTGGGAGAAATGGGGAGTTGGTGTCATGTATCGACTACTGCTTTGTCTCGGACAATCTAAGAGATCAGGTGGAGAGTTTGTAATAATGCTGCAGGTCCATAGTGATCAAGACCTGCTAGCAATCTCCATCTCGGGATGAAAACGGGACAGTCCCCACAAACAAATGGAGGCAGTTGAATAAGACTGAGATGTGACTATGATTGTTGATCGATACAGGACACTAACACTCGATAAACCAAATGAAGCAGATTATCAGGAAATCTTGAAGGATTTTGGACAGGCAGGGAACATGGGTATAAAAGGGAAGGTGAAGCCAATACATGTATATGATCAGGAGTTGGTAGAGAGGAGATGACTGATGAGAAGGAAGATAAGAAACATTAAAAGAGAAGGTCAAAATTTGAAACAAGAAAGGATACGAATAGTGAGGCAGAAATATAGTAACTGGTGTAAAGGCTCAAAATCAATCAGAGCCCAGAAGGATGCTAAGAGGATTTTTAGAGCAGTTTGTATGAAAAACTCAAGAAACACATGCAAGTTAATCAATAATGGCGGTACCTTTCACCATGCAAACTCCATCACTATGGTATCGGAAAAGGCGTGGGTATCACACTACACCTCTCTATTCAGAAGAAATGGTGAGTGGGTTAGCAGAGAGATCACCTGTATCATGGAACTTTGTGTTTAATGAACATGACGCAGAGATGATGATAGGGAGGCCATGCCAATCTCTAGCAGATGGGTCAGATGGCCTATCAAACCAAGAATTTAAGAAGGATAAGAAACAGTGTGGAACATTTTTGGTTATTATGTTCTCCTAGATCATGATAAACAAGGAAATTCCACTATCCTGGCGAGAGGCAAACATTGTACCAATCTTCAAGAAAGGTGACAGGGCAGAGCCGAAAAATTACTGCTCTATAGCTCTCCCTGAATCGGTGGGAAAACTCTTTGCGTCTGTTCTATTGAGGGATGTGAAACTCTGGGCAGAACAAAGTGGGATCCTGGACCCGAGACAAACAGGATTTGTCACGGGGGTAGGTACCACTCAAAATCTTTTCATCATCAATAAGCTCAAGGAGAGATCTCTGGAAGCAGGTGCATGTTTGTACCTAGCTCTCATGGACCTCGAACAGGCATTCGATGGAGTTATCAGGGAGAGACTATGGGAGAAGTTAAGCTTGGAAATGTCCAGCGGATTTGGTGGAGGCCACGGAAAAGCTTTATACAAACACCTTGGTTAGAATCAGGCTGAAAGGGAAGGGTCATTTGACACAAAAGATCCCCACATATAGAGGTTTAAAACAGGTGTGTGCGCTTGCACCCCTGGTTTTTTACCTATGCATTGCTGACTTGTCTGATTCACAGGCAAATGTTGCAGCCTTTCCTCCAAAAATAAACCAGATAGAAATAAAATGGATTCTCTTTGCAGAGGATTTGTTCTTCCTAGATCAGACGCCTATCGGGCTGCAAAGGAGAATCAAGTCATTTGATACATATGTGAGCAGAAATGGCAAGAAAATGAATGTGGCCAAGTCGAAAATTGTAACCATGAAATCAGCAAGTAAGGAAAAAAAGTGAGGTTCACGTGAAGAGTGGGTGCAGTCCTGCTAGAAGTGGTGGAATCAAAGATCTATTTGGGAGTGGTGATTGGCAGGAGCCGTTGTGAAGCAGATCAATGCACATATTTGCGCTCAAGATGAATTACCTTAACCAATCAGGGAAGAGCACTCCATAAAAGATTTGGTTGCTTCTCAGTGACTCCAATTATTGCTTTTTATAAACAAAAAAGTAGCCTTAATCCTGACATATGGATCAGAAGCACTTTTGCATCTGACGTGGGAAATATGGGAGGAGCTAGGAGGATACTTCTGGAGGAAGGTGTTGAGCCTGCCAAATACCCTACCACTTAGGGAGATTAGACATCAACTGAAACTGCAGTCGTTTGAATCCATGGTGGTATGGAAAACCGTAGCGCTTTATAGGAAATGTGTCTACAAGACATCTACTGCACCATTTGCCCTGCTAGATCCAAATAAAGAGGAACAGGGTCAACACTTAGTAGCATGGAGATCGAAAGTGGAGAGAATCCTGATGTTTAGGGGGGTAGTAATAAAGGATTTAGTTGAAAATATGTGCAAAGTAAAAACAAAGCGACTAGACTGGGACTGGGTTGATACTGTTGATCAATGCAGTCGTGATGCACTCAGGCAGCCCCTACATGCTGATGAAAAAGGTATGAACTGCCTCCCGAAATGTATGCAAAAGTTCTTCTGCCCCATCTATCGGGTTCTTTTACTGAAATGCCGGCTAAATATTCTTGGGACAAGGGAGGTCCAATGGGCCCAGAGAATGTCTGGAGTGGAAAATGCCCAATGACGATTTTGCAAAGACCCGAATTCAGTAGAATCTCTATTCCATTTGGGCACGGCATGTGACTTGCTAAATCACTTAAGGCGTACATTTTTTTTATTTTTTTTATTTTTTTATTTGTTTTATCAAATTTCTTTGATTTTACAAAAGTGATTCTGAGTCTGTGTAGTGGATAGAAGTCTTCATTCTTTGCTTCTGAATACGGGCTGTTCTGCTGGTCTCGGCGTCCGTGTTATCGGTGTTATCTGGCAGATTTTCATTGGACATCTGTTTAGGTTCTTAACCGTTTTCTGAAAAGTTTTCTTCGTTGAGGCATCTTGTTAGAGCTGCGTCTATGATCTTTGCAGTTGCAATTGACCAAGTGTTTTTATTACCACTTATGAGTCGGGTCCACCAGACTTCCTCTTCTCGTAAGTCAAAAGGTTTTAGCAGTGGAAGTAGAAAGGCTTGTCTTAGGTCAGTTGTTTTTGTGCAGTGTGTTAAGAGGTGGCGTATCGTTTCAGTTCTTGAGGGGTCTTTACACAATCTGCAAGTACTCGCGTTGGACAGACTTCTCCTTGCTCTGATTTCATTAGTGGGCAAAAGGTTTAATCGTGCTCTTAAGAAAAGTTGTCTTAGTCTTTTGTCTGGGAATCTTCTAATGAATAGTGGATAATCGTTTCGTTTTTTTGTGTGTTGTGGCAGGTGGATCAGAAGTTTGTTAGCGGCTGCTTTTTCTTGTGTAAGTATCCAATCTTGTAAGTTCATTTTCTTTTTGATTTTGTTAGGGATGAGAAAAAGCTCTTCTTTAGAGATGCCAAATTCTGTTAGAATGTTTTCCTTATGCGTCGCCCAGGCAGATAACATTTTGCAGCTTCATCTTTGAATTTCTTGGTTAATCAGTTTGTACTGGTTCGGGGCGTCTAGCAAGATTATTTTCCTGTATAGCAGCATTTTGTTCGCGTCCACTGTCGCTTTCAGGGAAGATAGTCCTAATTCCCTTCGAATTGCAGCTATCGCTGTTGATTTCGGAAATCGCATTACTTTTCGCCAGAAGTAGCCTTCCATCTTGTCCCAGATTGATTTTGAAATTGTCAGGAAAGCTTCTCCGTATGTTAGGGTTGGGACCACTTTACCCTTGAAAAACTTTATAATTGGGAGCAGTGAGAAGCGCCCGAATTTCCTGTCCATCGCTCGGCCCTGGGCTGTGAGTTTTCTAGTCTTTTCCCAAAGGTTATGCTGCATTCTTGCTTCAATACCTGAGCTATCGATTAGTACTCCGAGGTATTTAAACTCCTTGACCACTTCGATTTTGGTGTTCCCCAATGACCAGTGGAATTTTCTTTTCCTAGTTGATGATTTCTCGAAGATCAGGATTTTTGTTTTGTCCTTATTTATTTCAAGGTTGTTTTCTGAGATGTAATTAGCTAAATTCTTGAGTTGGCGTTGTAGGCCAACAGGCGTTTGATCTAGGAGAATAATGTCATCTGCATAAAGGAGTCTAGGGGTCGGAGTATCCCCCAGTATTGGAGGAAACGTTCTGAGGTCTTTTCCAGAATCTTTATAGTCCCCCAAGAAGGCCGTGAAAAGGGCTGGAGCCAGGGGGCAGCCTTGCTTTACACCTCTGCTGATCACAATTTCTTTTGATAGAGTTCCGGCTTGGTTTAATTTCACCATCATTGATGTGTCTCTAGGCAATGCCTTTATGGGCTCTAGTATTTGGGGAGGACACTTCCATTGTTCTAGTTTTGCCCATAGCTTGTTGCGATCGATTTTATCGAAGGCCTGTGTTAGATCCACAAATGCTACAAAGACCTTACGTTGCTGTGCTCGAATTTTGTTCTTTATGATGTTAAGAATCATGATGTTTACTTGTGTTCCGATGTTCTTTGTGAAGCCTGCTTGCAGAGGGTCCCAGCTAGGAGAAGTGGAGCCCCACCTTTGGAAGCTTCTCAACAGCAGTGAGCCGAAGATTTTCCCGATGGTGTCTAGTAATGCGATTGGGCGGTAGTTGGTAGGGTCAGTTTGGTTGCCCTTTTTGAAAATCGGGACCACCGTGGCCCTTGTCCAAGACCGTGGTATCGTTTTTGAAGTTGTTATTGTTTCGAATACCAGGCTTATGAACTCGGCCCATTCCTTTGGATTGTTTTTCAGGTCGACATTTGTTATTCCGTCGGGTCCAGGTGCGCGGCTTGACTTTAATTTCTTGATTGCGTCCTCTATGTCTTCAATGTCGGAGATATCTTTCCAAATTAAGTTTCTTTTGGGGATGTTTGATGTTTGTGGGCCGTCGGGACTTTGAAATAGGGTGAAGAAATGAGTCCATCTTTCTTCGCTTACTGCGTTGACTAGCTTGTTTGCCTGCTTGTTGTCCGAGTTTTTTAAGAGCGACCAAAAGTCTCTAGAATTTCGCCCCATTACCTTTTTGAGCATTTCTTCTGAGTCTTGTTGGTATAGTATTATGCGGTGGGATTTTAGCCAAGCTTTGTATTTTGCTGTTTCTTCTCTTAGTTTTTTTTCCATGTCTATCGATCTTGGTTTTTTTACAGCACGTTTTAGCTTTCTCAGTTCTCGGCGCCTGAGTACCAGTTGTTTATCGTACTGGTGATGACCTTGGGGCTTGTCCTTTGCCTGAACCCTTGTGTTTTTTGTCTGGTATTGGATTAACAAGGGTTGATAGTCTGGTTCCATTGTACGCCTGTCAGCCGTGTTGTGAAGTTTCAGTTTGTAATTTTGTACCAGATCTTTTATCCTTTCGGCGTTAAGTCTGAGGCGATTTCCTTGAGTTGTTACTTCTACTTCTTCAGGCATTTGGGATTTGGCCAGACATTGTGTATTCCATGTTATTTGGAGGATGTTGTGATCGCTTTCCTCTGTGCGTATCACCTCAAATCCGATTATCAGTTCGAACATGCCTTCTGAGGAGAATATGTAGTCTATTGTTCCCGCTTGAGATGCTCTTTCCCAGGTTGGAATTTGGGGTTTTGTTTGTCCCACCAATGACGTGTTATGTAGGTTTCTGGAGTCCATTAGTTTTTGCCATTTTTTTCCTCTCGAGTCTCCTCTTCAGTGGTGTAGTATGGGAGGTCTTATTAGGACATTTTGCGTTGAGGTTTCCGCAGATAATTAATTCGCTGTTTGCTGAATTTATTTGAATCTCGTCTATTTCTGTTTCGAGTAAGCAGAGAAAGACGTCGTCTGAGATTTTTTCTGGGTTCCAGGACGTTGTTATTATGACAATCGGGGTTTCCCAGCTTGTGTTCGTGGAAGTGTTTACTCAAGCCATTTTACCTTGACTGATAAGTGGTACTGTGAGGAGGATAATTCTTTGTCTATTGCCAAACCGTTGCCTGTGCGAACTGAGATCAAGAGGCCTGCTGAAGGACGGCCTGTTTTTCCTCTTAAGGCGTTTGAGGAGACTAATTCGTAGCCTTCTAAGGCCGGTGGCGTTGTGAGCCAGTTTTCTTGCAATGCTAGGATATCTAACTCTCCTAGGTTTATTTCTCCTGTTCTCATCAGGTGTTTGAATCCGCGTGTGTTCTACAAAGCCATTTTCAGAGCTGTTGTCGTCGAGAGCAGGTCATTTGTCGTTCCTGCAAGTTGATCTTCCTCTGCTCTCGTTGATCATTGCTATTTTGTGGGGTTGTTTGAGGTTGTTTTGGGGAACCAGGACCATAGCTGTTTTATCGGTCCTAAAGAGAGTCTGGTTGTCTTTATCTGTTCTTTATCTTTAGGGTTGTTTCTCAAAGTAGGAAGCTTTTCTTCTGTTGTTTCGTTACCAAAGTAGTTGATTGTTTTTCTATGTTCTTTCTCTTTTAATGAATATGTTGCTTCTTTTGTGTCTTCTCGTCTGCCTTTCAGCGTCGGATCGTGTGACTTTTCCTAATTAATTCTAGTAGTGTAGTTATCCCTTTTTTTTTGTCCGGAGCAAGGCGATGTGGGGTGGTCCGGGCTGGTCCGTGTCAACTGGTTGGCGGTTTGATGGTCACCCCGATGTTCCGTCAGCAGGTAACCTCTTTGTCGTAAGTCCGTGTCAGTTTCTTTGGACTGGTAGAGTCGAGCATTCTTTGTTATGTCTATGTATGCTTTAGCTTTTCGGGCTTTGTGGTATGGTTCTACTAGTGGAATGTCTTCTGACGTCAGGTGTCTCAAGGACTTGATGTTTTTGAAGATTTTCATTATAGTTCCTCTGTTTAGAATTACTGCCTCGGTATTATGATCTGTTTGTTCTATTTTATAAATTGTTGTCTGACGATTTTCTTCATTTTTTTTCTTTTGCGCTCGAGAGGTCCACACATACCTGGAGTTATTCCGAGCAACCTTTTTTCGTGAGTCGAGTCGGCTTGTATGTCTTCGCCGAGGAGTTCTTTCTTTTGACCTCCTGGTTCTGTTTCTTTCAAGATTTTTGCTATCTCTGTGTTTGGTGAAGTGACTTTCCTCAGTATTAGGGCGCTGACTTTTTTGAAGGTCTAACTCAATTGGATTTGGTCGGAAGACTAGATTTGGTCCTTTCGGGTATCTCAAATTCGTTCTGGGGGTAGGTCGCTGTGGTGTTAAGCTGTTACGTCTTCTTTTTGTTTGTTGCACTGGTTTGGGTGGAGTTGAGTCAATGCTGATTGTTGATGGCTCTTTGTCATCATGAACTGGTGTCAAGTATGTCGTCAAGTTCATTAGGTTTGTGTCCATTAGGAAATCTTCTGCTGTTCTTGGCTTTTTTTGATCCTTGTTGGTTAATCAGGGGTAATTTTGGTTGCTTGCTGGTAGCAATTATTTGTTCAGTGAATGGTTTTTTTTTTATCTCCCCTAATCGGGGTTAGAGTCTTTAATTAGGGACTTAATTGCTGCTGATTTATTCTTTTTTGGAATTTGCAGTAGTGGGCCTGGTGTGATTTGGAGTTTCTCGGGTGACGAGATCTTCGTGTGTGTATCTTTCCTTTTAGTGGCTAGAGTTTTCGTTGTTTTGGGCTCTTCTGGAAGTCTACTGCGAAAGCTGAAGATCTGGGGGCATGATGGTTGTTCTGTCTGGGTTTCTGCTGTCGAGTAGTGTTTCCGCTCTTCTTGTTCCGCTCTCACGGTAGGATCTCTCATTTTTACTTCTTGTTCCTTAGCCGTGATGAAGCCTTCTAAGAAGGTTAGTTTTGTGTGCATGAGAGCTATTAAGGTTGTGTTGTCTTTCATCGTGTCGTTGAGGGACTCGTAAAGTTTTCCAAAAGGAGCAAGAGCTATGGTTATTGCAGACATTATTCTCATCATGTCGGGTTTACTCGATGAAGGTTCTAATATTCGTGGGGGACTCTTTTTTCCTGATCTGGCCGGCGATGTGTGAGGCCGTTCTGCTCTAGGTCTTTCCTGGGTCCGGCTGTGTGGTGAGTAACTTCCTCTTTGGTCCCTTGTTAGGGTGCTTGTGCGCAAAGGTTGAGGCGTTAGCATAATTTCCCAGTCTGCTCTGGCTGGTGGATCTAATGAGGAGTGTCTTTGTTCTATAATGTTGAGTGCTGCTATTTGCGGTGTTTTTGGTTCCGGCCGCTTATTTTGGGGTTCTGACAGCGTGTTTTGAGAGTCGCTGTTTGTTACCTTTTCAGGGTTGAGTCCGTTGGATTGATTGGGTGCTTCTTCATACGGATGTGGCATAGTTTCCTTTTGAGGTGGTTTGTCATTTGACTCCTGTAGGCGTTCGTCTGTGGAAGCCACATTTGAAGATTGTTTCTCCATCTGGTTTCCAGTTGCAGATGTTTGGTCCGGTGTTGTGCTGTTTGGTTTTAAACTGGGTTGACCTCCTTCCTTAGTGGGGTCAGTCGTTTTGCCCTCTGAGATTCAAGCCTTACAGGTAATTTTACAGGCTTTTGTGGCTGGGACTGGGTCGGTAAGAGCCTCCAGTATTTTGTCGTCGGTTAATTCATTGAGAATTTCGTGTTTTCGTTTCCCCTGTCTGGAAAAGAAGTCCTTCAAAGAGTTACAAAAGGTGGTTTTTATTAGGATTTCGTTTAATGGGTCCTGTTTTCCTTTTTTCATTTTTGGCTGATTGCGGCTTTTGTTTGTTTTCATTTTTGACTGGCTGCCCGTTGCATGTGTAGATTTCTGTGATTTCTGTGGAGCTTGGTTCATGCCTTTTTTTGGCTTGTTTACTTTTGTAGCAGGCGCTTGATCTGTTTTGGGTGTGGCTTTTTTTTCTGGAGCGAGCTCTTCCCAAACATTGTTTGGAGGAGTTCCGTCGATCGCCTCAAGGGGCGCTCTTCCAGGAAGCGGGGGCATGGGAGCAGCGGACCAGGGGAGCAAGCTGCAGTTCTCCCGATCGTCTGCTCCTGCGGCTTCCTCCACGCCCTCCGATACATGAATCATGGCCAGGACCGTGTTGCTGGCTGGTGTCTGTGCGGGAGCTGGGGCCGACCGACACGTCAGACGGACACGTTTGCGCACCTCCTTCGCTGGCGCGGCTGGGAGCCGGTAAGGATTTCTGGTTTCCTGTCTCGCTCCTGTTGGTAATATGAGCGGATTTATCCGAGGTTACTCCGCCAGCCGGAGCAGGTCCCTTCGCGGCCTGTCCTCCGACATGCGGCGGCGGGCTGCTCTCAGCGGGAGGGGGGTTTGTTTTTGGCTTAGCGGCCCTGATGTCAGAGTGAGTTGTGATGACATGCAGGCCTCGGGCGCTAGCGGCGGCTGAATGGTTTGGGGGTCCTTGGCCAATGATATTGTTTTTTTTGGTACAGTTTGTAAAAGAATGCATTTTGTACGTCCACTGGGGGTCCCACTTGGGGCGGTTGAGTTTAGAGAAGATGTTTTGTTGATAGAGTTTGCAATTGGTTGCAAACATGCTTTTTGTCCGGGTTTTGTCACTGGTTGGATCGTTGATTGTGAGGTTAGTGGAGCAGGGCCCGTGCTCCTCAAACATCTTTTTTCTGTTTCTTCAACCTCTGCTGTTAGGTACAGGTTCCAAGTTCATTTCTTGCAGGCTAGCGGCCTTTCAGTCCTGACAAGGGCTGCAAAGACTGCTTAACTCTGCTCGAGCTCCGCCTATATTCTATGTTGGGGTTAGTTGTATGCCTGTCTTGCAAGACCTGCAAGCCAGCAAACAGCCAAACAGTCAGCTGGAATAACGCTCGCCCTTTTCGCGCTCGGGCTTCTCGTCGCAAGGGCGACTGGGAGCTCCTTTTCCGCTCCACTTCCTGGTGTGGGCGTGGCCTCGCAGGGGGCCTGGCCTCGCTTCTTCCTGCCTTCCTTACAGCTCTCGGCGCGCCGCAGAGGAAAAGCAGGGGCTTCAAAAGTCAAGCTGTGCTCCTGCAGCAGCCTCCAAACGCAAACGCAAACGCCAAACAGTCAGTTGGAATAACGCCCGCCCTTTTCGCGCTCGGGCTTCTCGCCGCAAGGGCGACTGGGAGCTCCTTTTCCGCTCCACTTCCTGGTGTGGGCGTGGCCTCACAGGGGGCATGGCCTTGCTTCTTCCTGCCTTCCTTACGGCTCTCAGCGCGCCGCAGAGGAAAAGCGGGGGCTTCAAAAGTCAAGCTGTACTCCTGCAGCAGCCTCCAAACGCAAACGCAAACGCCAAACGCCAAACAGTCAACTGGAATAACGCTCGCCCTTTTCGCGCTCGGGCTTCTGGGTGGTCATAGGGGAATTGAAGAGACCTTGACCCATGAAGAGTGGTGGGGTTGGGTTCTCCTGGGTGAACAAACAAGTCTGGTGATAGCAGTAATGACATTGGTGAAAGCTGTGTTGGGTTTTGGGACTGATAGGGGGGCGTTAGAGATGAATGATGAGGATTAACACCAACTTGAAAAGACAATGGTCTCTCTCTGTTCCTTAGACTTTAGCCATGCTTAAGCGGCTAGACTTTTTTGACCTGTGGTCCCCTGCTTTTTGGGAAGTTCCCCTTTCTTATTGACTTATTATGTTTGTGTCTATCAAGATGGAATGTGTTAGGATTAATGAAACACAATGTAGCATAATGTTAAAGGTTTTATTTTGTCAGACTGTTTGTTTTGACTTTTAAACCAAAAAACTTTGAAATACATTTTTTTTTAAATATTTGGCAAGGTTGTGACTGAAGTTCTATTCTTCCTGGAACTGAGATGTAGCACAGAGTTACAGCGACTGAATGTAATCTCTGTCTTACTGCCAAGTACTTTAAGAATTGTCGGCACAAGCAACAGGAATGGGGGTTTGATGATGGTCCAAGTTACAGCCACTAAATGCACTATCTTGCCTAAAACATTTCTAATAATTTAATTTGGCGAATAATGTATAAAACTTGTCATCCTCAAAAAGCTTTCTAAGACATTTCTATACAAGCAACGTGTATGAGGATGGTTACACAAAGATGTCACAAGCGGTTGTTGACATTAATTGTAATGTACTTGTGATTGGACAATAAGAGCAGTCTCCTTGGCTGACTGCTCATCTAATTTTGTGTTCTGCTGTTCCTCCTGAGAGCCACAGGTACTGCTAGAGGAGTTCAAGGAGTTTCCCTTTTAAATTCTGCAGTACACACAAAGAGCGCAAAGAAGGAGCGCTACCGGCAGGCTTCCTGCATGACTGCTTGACTACCTTGATATTTTATTGTTCCTCAAGAGTAAGCATGAGCAAACCTTTCCAGAACGAGCACAAATCACCTGAATTGTGCGTGATTTGTGATGGGAAAACCTTTTGGAAAACTTTATCCGAGGTTTATTCACATGGTTTACAGGGGGGCACATGAAGTTCACATTCAGTATGAGGTAGCTTTCAGAAAGGTAGGTGGTAGTTTGTGTAGGCAGACAGGATATTAGGCAGGTTTACATGGTTTGCCAATGCCTATGCCGAAGATTTTTACTTTTTGGCCCAACACTCAGGGGGCTTCAGAAATTAATTGATGCTTTTGGGGTGTATTCCGTGACTAATAATCTCATCATTAATCCTTTGAAGGCAAAGGTGAATAGATTTACATGTCAAAGGAACCATAATCCCCTTTATAGGTGGAGCGAGTGCCATACATTGGATAATGTTGAATCCTTGGTTTATTTGGGCTTTCAAATTACTATGAAACCCTCTATGGCATCCATAAGGGGTCATCTTCTGCAGAAAGCCATCAGGCTGATAAACCAAATGAAAAAGGTGGACGGGAAGTATGGTACATTTTCATTACTTCCTGCCCTAAAATGTTATCAATGTAAAATAGTTCAAAAATTATTGTCTGGCATAGAACTCTGTGAGTATTTAACTTTGAATCTGTTGCCTGGTTTGCAATCTTTAATTTGGAGGAAGCTGCTTAAAGTTCTAAACTGTCTCCCATTAGCGGCTATTAGGTATGAATTGGGTATAGAATCCCTTAGAACAAGGGGTGAGTGGAATAACTTGCATTTACACCGGAGGATTTTAATAGCAGAAGATGTCTTCCTTTATGGAGAAGTCCTGACTTATATGAATGCATATGTTGTTGGGCAGAGTGAAATAACTATTTTTGTATTCACTAAAGAATGTTGGAGTCTTCTACAAGTTATATGATCTAATAGTGGGGGACTCCCATTAAGAACTGAACACACCAACAAAAAAACTAAGAACATGGGATTTGATCACCACTACAGAAAACCTTCATGGTTATAATTCTCTGACATATCTGCAGACTGATCATAAGAAACAGGGAATCCTGGCACCTTTTCCAAGCATTTACCCAAGTCAATCTGTCAGAAATGAATTTTTGAAGTTTCGGTGGAACCTTAAATTGCCAAAAGATATCTTGGTAAGATATAAGAATACTGATAGATCTGAAACCAAATGTATATTCTGTGTATAACAGAAGAAGATAGAAACAATTAGGCACTTGGTGGTGGAGTGCTATGCGATAGAAATACTTTAGACATGTTTTCTATTTCTGGGACTCAATTGAACAGTCTTACTTGTGGAATAAGTGTCTTGGAGACTGAATGACGTCAGATGTGATATCAGTAATTGGTTTTCTTAGGTGTGTGGATTTATGATGTGAGCGAGGTCAAATATGAATGTGGAGAAATGTTATATTTTACATTTGTATTATTTTAGGAGTAAGGGTTTTAAGAGTCAAACTGAGTATACATTAATAGGGTGACATATTTTAGGATATTTTATCTTAAGGGTAACATTTACTTTTTAACTTTTACTGAGATTTAGGAAATGAGTAATGAATTATCTGTATTTAATTTGTGTATTGTGTTTTTTTAGGTGAATGAATTGAGATTTTAATGTATTCTAATGGTGTTATGAACTATGTATGAATATATTGTTAAAGGTTGCTTGTCAACCGAATAACTAATAACAAATAATAATATTAGTAACAAGGATAGGGATAGGTAGTGAATGACTGGGCTTAAACAGAGAGAGAGGATTAGGGTTGGTTTTTGAAATATAGCCAAGTATGACACTGTGACGAAGTGCCCGTTTGACTGAGTTTGTGGATGGTGGGGTCACATTGCCATAGAATAGCAGTCGCTACGCCACCGATTAAATAAAGATGAGATGTGGTGTTCCTATGAGGCTGGCAGCGCAGGTATGCTTGGCTTCCCTCGTGCGGGTCATGAAGATGCTCTGGAATTATTTAACTCAAGAAGGGGACATGAACTGGACCAAGCTATCCCCACGACAGTCCGCCAGCAGCTTAAATAAGAAGAACATTGGGAATCCCAATATGGCAGCTGGGGTTCTCAAAGCTGTGGTCCAGATCCATCCATGTCCAGAGAACAACTACAATTTCCATGTTCCCCATATGAAACCATGACACCTGATCCCTATTACAACAGAGGGAGGCTAGAAGAAGTGGACAAAGCTCAGGTGCTGGATGGTGGTGGTAGGAGGAAATGCTCCTCTGGTGCTGGCTGGAGAATGGAAGAGAAGAAACTGTGGAAGATGCAGGAACCAGGAGACTGGCGCAGACCCCTGGAGCCTGTGGGAACATGGTGTTCAATGTCTGGGGTAGAGATCCAGAATGCTGGGGTAAGGAGGAGGCACGAGGCTGCAGGGAAGATCTAGGAGGCTGGGAAAATGCAGACCCACGGAGTTAGGTGGGGGAGTAAAGAGACCCAGTGGGTAGGAAGACATAAGTCCCATGAGGCTGGGGAATGGAAAGTGTTTGAGACAGGGGAGAAGTGTAGAACAGTTGTGGTTATGAGGAAAGTGTGCATGTGGGTAACGGAGGGTGGTGAAGGCTGGAGAGTAAGATATGAATTGGGGAGAGGAACCATAATTATAGTAAAATAAGTGCCCAAATGGGTGACGAAAGTACCCAAAGGTGTAAAGAAATTGGGTGAGTTGAAAGAGGTCTGGAATTTCTAAAGTGTTGCGAGAGAGGGGCCGAAAAGGGGTGAAGAATGAGATAGGAATAAGCAGCTATTGAACAAAAATGTGATGATGAGTGGATAAGGATAACACTTGAGAGGATAGCTCAGGGACAATGTGCTCAACTTGAAAGTAAGAAGACACAGAGCAAAAGAGGTTCGATCCCCGGGTCTGCGCTTAGAAAGCTCTGGATATTAAATGTATTATAAATAACCTATCATAAATAACCTATCCTATCATAAAGGATAGCAAAGCAGACGTGCAGAGGAAGTATGTAAGAAAGGGGAAAAGCTCTGGTAGTTGGAAAAGTTGGTGACAGAATTAAGTGAAAGGGGAATGTTGGCTTTTGGGCTTACTGCACAAAACACCCAGACTCACTTGTAGTGGAAAAGGTTGCTTTAATGTGACAGGCCAAAGCTCAGGAATAAATGCTAACCTGGCACCTGGCCTTACAGACTAACACATCTGTTTTTAACAACTTGCCCTACAAATTAATAATTAAACACTTTCAATTCCCACAACATTTAAATAATTAAATCGGTTCTTCTTCCTCCCTACCTATCCCTTGGTCCCTACTGTCTCCTTACCAGCTTCTCAAGGCTTCCCGCTTTCTCCCCGGGGCCATGCCCCTCCATCTTCAATACCTGTTCCCCTGGGGTAGCCCGTTAGTGCAAACAGCACCACCCCCATCATTTCTCACGCTATTCCCCCATTGTCCTTCACTCCCCCCTCATCCAAAGGGGCCATGTGCCCGGCAACAGAAAAACCCTCTACTGAGGTGTTCTTTCTGCCCCACCCCTCCTAACTTACCTCTTCTTCAAATTTGTATTATGTCCTGGACCGCCCACTTTGCCCCCTAATTCACTAACCATTCCCATGAACCGACAGATGCCCTCCCTCCTCTTAAAAAGCAATCCTCCTGAGTACCAGCGATCGTGCCCCCCACTGCCACAACCGCTACCCGTAAAACTTCCTCCTAGACCTACCCGCTTCCCCTTAATACCATTCCCCTGCAACCCTGCTCAGTAACAACTTTGACCAACCACCTTAACTTGAGCTCCAATCCCGAACCCGGTAGGTTCCCTGTTATTTCTATAGCAAAGCTAATCCTCATAAATGTTCTAAGCCATACCTCCTGCGTGTACTATAACTTCCTCCGAAACCCCATGACACTCCCTTCCCGCCGCCTACATGGGCAGCAAATATATAGACCCCCCCTAACCCCTTAACTCCCTAAAACACAGTTAAGACTGCGTCCTCAGTTGCGTCTAAACAATCTGAACTCTCTCACCACAACTCCACCCCAATGAAACTTTGCTGGCTGTAATTCCACGTCAACGGCAACTCACCTCTCCTTCAAGCCCCAATCCGCCCCCAGTTGCTGGAAATCTCCACTTATATCCCCTGAACTTCCCTTATGCCCCGCACCCCTGTTCACCGTTTCCTCTGCTAGTCCCCCTACCACTGCCTTTGCATTCCATGCGCCACCCTCCTTCAGGCAACAATCGCCACCTCTGCTCACTGTCCCACTTCCTCAAAACCCTCCTCGTGACCCCCTAATATCTTTGCTGCCAGCGCTGCAGAGCCAACATTAACTTCTAAAAAAACACCCTTTATATATCCCCATCTTTCTCCCACAAGACAACCCATCCTCACCTGTCCACCTCCTTACTCCCACTACTGAAACACCCCCCGGTCCTTTCCTACCTGGCCCACCTATAATTGGCGCCTTTTACACCCCTCTTCTAAACAATGCACCTACCCCCACTTAGACCACTTTTCTCCTCTATCCTATTACCCGCCTGTTCACATTTGCCCCCCACCCTACATCACCTTCCGATTATTTCACATGTTGTCCCCCCTGCACCGGGGGCCCACGTGCACCCCCGTCCATGCAGGCCCCTCTCTTCATTACTCCTCTCCGCCACTGCACCAGGGTCCAAACCTGCGTCCCCGTCCATGCAGTCCCATCCACATAATTTACTCTTCCAGCACCTTGCATCAATCAAACCATGTTTCCCACCTGCCCAAGGGGCCCTCGTGCAATCCCGTCCATGCAGTCACATCTCATCACTTCCCCCTAACTGTACCAGGGGCGCTCCCGCACCCCTTTCCATGTTGTCACCTCTCCTCATTGCCCCCACTGCCCCAGGGCCAAACGAGCCAGGTTCCTCCACTGCTGTGCGTACTCAATTCCCGCTCTAGCATGTGCCCTGCCTCCTGCCCCTCACACGAACTGGGGCTACTACCGTACACTCAAAGTTGCGATATCCTGTTAACCTCTGTGAATCTCTCCGTATTGACTCTGTGCCGCTATACCCCTCTCACATCCCCCAAAGCTTGCTCACCTTGTCATGCGGCAAGCGTGAGGGCTTTGCTACCATCTTCCACACCCTCCAATGATGGCCACCACACCCTATCAGTTTTCCAGTGACACCCCCCGTGACCCTCCCCCTTCCTCCTCACCCACCTCCTACTCCCTTGGGATCGCCCCCAAAATCTTTCCCCAACCTTCACGCCCCCCCACCCTTTCCACGAAACTGCTGTCTCACTTACTGAAACGCCCACTTTAACTTGCATATGGTACTTTCCCCCACCTCCTTGCCCCGCACCTCGCCCTTTTCCCCTGCCCCCTTCCTGAAAACAATGTGTAATCGGGTGCCGACCTACGCATCTGCTGCACTCGTGTTTAAATTTGCACATCATCCTTGTGCAACCTTCTTTATTGAAAGATCAACATGCTGCTGAGGGCTGACCTCTGCCTCCTTCCCCCACCATTTGTGGGGCGGGGCGACCAAGAAAGTGCCGGTAAGGCCCGGGTAAGCCACTTGCCGTGTGTACTGTTGGAGCCTGCCTCATCAGCGCCATGCATTGCAACCATACATCCATGTCTATCTACCCCCAGACCGCCCTCTGCCAACCTTGCTCTAAATTCCTCATCATAACACACCCATGCGACACCTCCATAACTCGTGAAAGCCTTTCTTATCACGTCCATATACTTAAACAGCGCCACACATCTCTTCGGTAATTTCTCACAATAGACACTTGCATAGACAATAAAAGCCGATGTCCAATTCTCGATCATTACTGGCACCTTTGGAAGCGAGGTCAGCTCCCTCTCCTCCTCCTTAGAACCTTCCTTTGCTCTCACCTCCCTATGTAAAAGCTTGAACACGTCAACGAATTCCCCAGCCCATATCTTATCCTTTGTTGTTGTCATCAAATGTGCTCCCAGAGGTTTCGTAATGCAGCTTTTTCTCCTTGCCCTTTCCATCTGCATCCCTCTTTTTTGAAACCTGTACCTCGGGTGCCAAGGTCTCAATCTTCTTGTCTGTTTGCACCTCCACCAAAGAAATCTTCTTTTCCCCCACCATGGCTCCCATAGCCTGCACGCCGATCTCTCTCCACGCCCCTTGTGCCCCTGTCCCTTCCCTTCTTGCCCCAACCTTGTGCCCCCCTCTACCATGCCGCTGACCATTCCCCTTCCTGCTCACCTCTTGCTGGCCTGCCATCGCCCGTCTGCAGCCTGGCCTCCACTCCAACGCTCCTCATCTCCTTCCTTACTGGGCTCCTGCTGTGAGGACAAAACATGTCAACAGTCTCACCCAGCCAGTTAACCCCCTGACCTCTTGCACCCCAGTCCCTCTGTTCCTGTCTTCACCCTTCCTGCCTTATCCTTTTTCTCACCCTCTCCCTCCTCCTTACAACCCTGTACCCCTCATCCTCCAACTGCCCCATGTGGAGGGGCCGTTCATAAACCCCTCCCAATTCCACTTCTGCAATAGCGAGGGCCGTTCTGTGTCCTCCACCAGAAATCCTCCTAGCCGGAGAGGCCGTTCTGTGCCCCTCCCTTTCCTCGCTAACCGAAGGGGACCGCTCCCTCCTTCCCCCAACTGCACTCTTCTGCAGGTATTTTCCTCCCTTGCCCCTCTGCCCTGTCGCCCCTCTCTGCACCCCCGCATTTCCCTCTTCTCCACCTAATTGCCCTGCACCTAATTGCAACCTCCTATCGTCCACTTCTTCCACTGGGTCTTTATCCCCCAAACGCCTACCGGGCCCCTCTCTTACCTCACCCACCCCTTGTGATGCTCTCCTGGGCATCTCCCTCCTACTCCTCCTAGTCCCGCTATCCCAATGTTCCCTACTCCCTGCTGCAGGGCTGCAGGTCACCACTGCAGCTAGAACCACCATTTCGCCTTAGCCGCCCTGCTGATAATTGCTAGGGCCTCCCTCAACGCCTTGGCACAAATTAGCCCTTCTTGTTTGCCCCTTGACCCACAATCCTGCTGCAGCAGCGCTGCTCCAAACTTGTGCATCACCCTGCCCACCAAAATTGTTAGCAAAGCCCCTGAGCTGCCTAATCCCCCAGGCACTGCCCTACCAGGGGAAGAAGAAACCTCCAATTGGAAGCCAGGAAAAGTTCCACAGGCCCACTGAAACACGAAGATTGAACTTAATCACTGCAGCCCGATACCTGTTATAGGGCTCACCACAACTGGCTGTCCGTTAATTACTAAGCCCGATAAATTTGATATATAATTTAATTAAAATTCCATCTCTCTATTGTTTCCCTATACTGATTACTTATTTATGTATTTATTTGCTTCATTTATTTATATTCTATATTATTATAATTATTTATCTATTCATATATATATATATATATATATATATATATATATATATATATATATATATATATATATATATATATATATTTTATAGCCCTACCTGTCTGAAAATTTCCCCCAAATACCCTCTGTAAACCCTACCCACACCAATAGCTCTGTGAGGCTGGGAGGGGCCTTAAACCCAGTGGTTGCCCCCACTCCCCACAAAAACAGCTGCAGAAACACTACCGCCACTTAGAGGCGTGTTGCCCGCACCGCACCACTGGCCCGCTACCGCGTCGATCCGCAGGCCAGAGCTTGCGCGTCCGCAGAGAAGGAACCTTTCCCCAGCAACCCACCCCGGCGACTGGCCCCCAATGGCCCACACCTGCTGACAGGGTGTAAGCACCCAACTACCTGCCCTCACTCCGAGCTGAACGGCAATGGTAATAAAGAAAAGCCCCACTCCACAACTATGCCCACGTTCACGAAGGTGCAACGGTCCCTGGAACGAACCCCTAGAACACCCGACGGCTGGACGCCACACTCAGGTATAGGGGGTGACCCTTATTTACAGTACACCCACTAATATTTCAAATGAATATATATATATATATATACCAAACTATGCCTACCCGCCCACCGGGACTACTCTATATCCCAAAAACCTGCCTCACCTCCACTAACTGTCACAATTAGGCCCAGACGCAGGGAAGGCTTGGGAGCAGGCGACCTGGGCAAACGCTCGTACTAACCGCCGCCTGCTCTCGAACCTTCCCTGTCCCCCTTTAATACCCTGACAGCGTTCTATGCACAGGCCAAGTCGCTGGCTTGAGCACGGCCCAAAACAACCCCCGGGGGCAAACGCTTTGCGTTCAGCCCGGGGTCCCCCATCCCCAGAATGTGAAGGAGGAGGTAGTGGGTGAAACTGAAGTGATGAGAGGGACTAGGAGTGGGGACATTACAACCAACTTGAGAGTGGAGCATTGTTAACACAGAGATAGTGCACCTGAAATATACAAACATTTTACATTTAATAAGGGAAATGATTTATGAATGCAAAACATGAGGTGGGACACCAGGGCAGATTGAGCGAAAGGAGCAGTTGGTATGAGGATCTGAACCTTGAGATGAAGGAAGCAGCAAACCTATTAAGAACGCTGTCCCAGTTTAAGGACAACCTCCTGTTATACTCTGTCCCAATTCCATCCTAGAACGTCCACCTCTCATAACAGCACTTATTAAATCCACACATAAGTGCCAGGTACTGTGCTAAAAGTCAGGGAGAAAATACCGTCAGAACTGTGGGAAAAAGGGTACAGGAATTCTTCAATATGAGACTGAGAGTACAAGAGAAGACACCCCAAAAAAGTGTGCAGAATAGTTTGCAGGAACCCCTTTAATAAACAGGACAGTGAGCGAACAGGCATTGTGTGTTTATTTCTGGCTGGACAAATATAGTAATGGCAGAACATTTTGTTGAAAACAGATATTTTTCTTTGGATAACCTTTACTGGGAGAACAACCATCCAGACAACGTTTTGTTTAATTAAGACACTGTTTGTTTATTTTGCAACATCTCTGCACATTTGCCAATAAACACTTTGAAAACTCAATGCCCTTGTCTGGCCTATTGTTCAATCAATGTCCACTGTGTGACAGACACTTTCATTGGATTGGGGTGGATGAACAAACATGTGTAATTTCCATATTTTTGGATAGTTGGGTTATATGCCAGTCAGTGTCCGTTTCTTGACACCAGTGGCCGAGATAGAAGCCATTAGGGGGCACTGACTAGTGGAGCAGCAGGAATTTTTAATCCCTGTGCAGCTTTTGGGAGAGACAAAAATATCTGATTTTGCTAGAAGGGAGGAGTAGTGATTCAACGACGCAGTTGACATGCCAGTCAGTGTTCATCTCTTAACATCACTTTTAAAGAGGCATATCATTGGTTTACACGTGGTACAAAGATTCGGGAGGAGTAGAGAATGCCTGCAGTGTCACACAGCCTTGGTTCTGGTGGCATGAAGCAGTGATAATTCAGGGGGAAGTGATTGACATGCCAGGCAGTGCACACTTTTTTTTTGTCTATGTCAGGGGGCAACACATGTGCCATCAGCTGACACCTGGCAGGAGATGCAGGATTCCCAGAGCCCAAATATGTTGGTAGCAACACACCTCTGTTTTGTTTTTGAAGAAGCAGTAGAGTTTAAGGGAGTTATATGGCACCAACCAAAGTCTGTCTCTTGCCACTGGTGGTGAATGATGTAACATTTGGGGTAGGAGCATCTGGGAATCCCTCAGGGCAGCCAGTGGGAAAGTCATACGTGCCTATTTTGCAGTGCGGGAAAAGCAGATGTTACTGGAGGCAGATGACATACCAATCAGTGTCGTTCTCTTGATGACAGTGGGAAAACAAATGCCATAGGGTGGACACATTTGAAACACCATGTCTGAACTCCAAGATTGATGCAGGGGATCGAAGCTGCTCCTGGTATTTTCACTCCTGCAGCAGCACTTGCTGTGTACACTGAGGTCATCAATTGCTTGTTGTCAACTGGTCACATCACCCAATTGAGGTTCCACTTCTTCTGCCATCAGACACTCTTAGATATATGTGCCAGTGAAAGAAATGCATATGTATTGCAGTTTGACAATGAATATCCAAAGAGGAGAACAGAAGCGGATACACTTTTAATTCCTCTGAGCATATCTGCAATGAAAGGGGAGATGTGCTGAAATTAGATAATGATGAAGAGGGAAGAACAACAGATGTAGTACTGGAAAAGCAGAAGACTGAACATCCCAGGTCTCTAGCTCTGACACTCTATCAATTGTGTCAGACAGTACTGATGATGAGATGACTTATGACTATCAAGACAAACTTTATGCTCCACCACAGTCTGTTGGAAATCAGCGATGCTGGGGTAGAAAACACATCCTTTGGTGTCATTTGAAGTACAGTGATTCTCCCACAAGGGGACACCATTTTAATATACCTTCTGATATTCATAATAACTATAATATAATCATGCACCACAGATGCAGAAGCTATAACATTAATTGAATGTCACCAGCCACCTGTATACAGCCACTTTGAGAATTATATCATTACATTGCATCCAGTCTCCCACCATTGCCACCACCTTCACCAGCACTACCATACTCACATGAATCTAGCTTGTGTTCTGCTATCCCACAATGAAAGTCAAAGGTGTGATAGTTTTTCACAGAAAATAAAGAGCAACCAATTCTTGCCACATGCACGTGCTGGTAGGAAACAGCATGCTGTGGGAAGGTCGAAACAAACTTGTGCAGCATATCCATGCAGTTCTATTTGCACAGACATGAGAAAATGTCAACATATCTGAGGTACATATACCACCTTGTAGCATCAGGTATGTAACATACCTCCACCAGTTTGCAGTGTTACCCATGCCAACACTTGAGCTGCACCAGTCCTTGGCACTTGGAGTAGCACAACAAGGTCTTCTACCAGCACCCCTTCAGCAGATAGCAGTGCACCTCCGTTGTGTCAGAGCAGTGTAATGGAAGTGTGTGTGCATGGCCAGAATATATAAATTCCCATAGCATAAAGCTCATGATTGATACTAACCTGACTATAATGTTGGCACTAGATCTCTTTTCCTACACAATTGTGTTAAATCATAGGTTCTGGAGCCTATTAGAAACCTCCAAGTGGGTCCCCAAATGAGTCGAGAGGCATCCAATGTGTGCCATTCAGCACCATGCAATCTTGTGCATACAAAGGTTTCAGGGAAGACGTCATGGATGGTGGTATTGTGGAGATGGTGGAGGAGGTGGAAGCATGTTTGCATTTGGGGTTTGTTGCAGCAGACAATAGTTTAAATGTCCTTGCTACCTTACGAATTGGCAAGACAATGCACGTCCCCTGATTTGTATGCATTCTTCACCTTGAAGTCACATGCTTTATCAACACTTGTGTGCTTGTGATAGAAATGGTCACTCTGGCACCATTTCTGCAAGAAATACAGTGCCAAAAACCAGTGTCAGTGCCTGTCAAGGATGGTTTAAGTGTTTTTAATGACATGTGTTTGGGGCATTCAGCCGTCTGTATCTTTCTCACCTCCTCCTGAACCTCCTGTCTAACACAGGCATCCGTAGCACCAGGTTAGCTGTACTGATTTTGGATCCCTACTGTCTAATAACTGCCCTAGTCTGATGTTGCTCTCCCTGAAAGTTGACTGTCTGACTTCCTCAGGGCCTTCCTAACTTACCCTCCTTTCAGCAGATGTTGGTATTCTAATAGGGAAGTCAGGAGTTGTGCCTTACAGCTACTCATTAAGATTTGCCTGTTTCTACTCACATCCATAGTTACCTCCCACTTCTACTCTACATGCTCTACCACTGTCACCTCCCCACAAACCTCCTGTTTGTCTGATGTTTCATTCCTCATTTCTCCAGTCTTCACCCTTTGAACTTAAGTGTTTCTTAATCTTAAAATTCAACTAGCACTACTGCTACACCTCATTCCTCCTATTACTATTACTCAGTGTTTCACCTGCTCCAAAACTCTCCTTCACAATCTGCTGCTTCCACCTTCTTTCTGCTGGTTTCTTTCTGACCTCACTCACTTCAGTCACTCTTCCTGTTTCCTGTCCCCTGCTTATAAAGCTCTTCCGTCCTGAGGGTTGTTCAACTGTCCCTCTCCAATCAACTTGCTTCCTTCCCTTTTATGGATGTGTGAAAAAAGGCTGAAAAGTGTTCCTTAGCCACAATCATTATTCCACACAAAGGCTTGCCACTGCGAGATTGGCTGGTGAAGGAAGTACAAAGTTTGTTTTGTAGAGGAGGTCCCAAATACAGCCCGCACTCCAACCATCCATTTTGAAGTACCAGGAACTTTTACACCGAAATATGTGACGTATAATGAGCAATTAAATCAGCAGAGAGCCGCAGGAGGGCTCTGTCCAGTACTTATCAGAAGAACAGCACCTATTGAAGTACCAATACCAAGGAAACCATGGACCGTAAGGTACTCATTGAATAAACCATATCAACATATGAAACAAAATGAAGATCTTCTGAATACAATCCCTGAAGAAGCAAAGAAAGTCTTAATGGAAGACGAATGGTGACGATACAAGAACCCAGACTGACTCATATATAGAAGAAATGATGACCAGAGAATGACGTAAAGAGACGAAATGCCATGAACAAGAACCAACGTGGACCTAAAGTGAAAAGACCAAGTCTCATTTATGAAACTTATGCTATAAGTTATTCAACCAGTTTACGCATGTACATATGCTTGGAACCGCAAGAAAGCTAAGAAAACCGTGCGGCTTGCTATGCTTATTTGAAAGATAGTGCGGCAAGCGCCACTATACATAATCTACCTCAAAAGAAGAACATTATATAAGTATACTTCCACTTTGCACAAGAAGCAGAATCAACCCAGGTTGCCAAAGGCCACACGAGAAAAGCTTCATATTTATCAAAATCAAGAAGAGACGGCTGAAACGAAACTCACCAGAGCCAACTCGTGCCAGGAAAGGCAAGGTTGTATAAGTAGAGAAGACGAACAGTAGCTACAATTAATTGGAACTAAGAACAGAATATCCTGCCTCTGAAAGGTCGAGATAAGAAGATGAAGACAGGTGGTGGGTGAAACGAGAACCAAATACACAAATTGATGGAAAAGAGGCAAATTCACGGTGTCTGAACCACGTGACCAGCCACGAAAGAAGAAGCGAGAGTTCACACCTACGCAAGGCACCAGGCCAGACGAAAATATAAGAACTTTTCCAGACAGAAGATGCAGTCTCGAGGACAACCACAGTGAATTAATTGACACATGGCTACTAAAGTGATGATTGATTGTAACTATAATTGAAGGAAGGCTGAGTAGCTAAGGGGCACCCTGCACCTGGCTGATCATTCTGCGTGCTGCTAAGCAAAATGGAAAAGTATGCATGTGGTTGGTGCCAACCCAATCACAGTGGACCACGTAATCTAGAGTCCTATAGTTAGAAGAACCAATAGGACGTCATACTTTTAGTTACGTCTGCAGTAGCCATTTTGAAGGAAGGGCTTAGATGCCCACCTGACAGTGTTTAACCAATCCCCTCACTCCATTACCATATACAGATATAGTACCTATATTAAAGTTACCTTTTCCTAGCCAATAGAACTGTATGACAACTTTTGATTGTTACACGTCAATGATGACAAGTTTTCAGTATAAATGTTATAACTTTTATGAAGTTCGTTGAAGCGAGAAGGAAGATCAATGGATTGCTGATATTCATGAACTCCCCGTTTATTGTACTTGTCATTAAACAGTCTCCCTTTGCCAAACCGCTGAGTTGTCCTTATTGATTGGTGTTGAAGTACATCTGCACCCCCATCTATCTCAGAGGTCCTGCTATCTTGTCTTAAAGTGCTTCTCAGCAAACCCCGGCTCTATGGACCGGTTGGGGGTCTCAGAGCAAAGATTCTAGGGTTGTATTATAGGGGACCCTGTGGGTAAGCCTGGGGACCATTCCCCTTTCAAGTCTATGGTGATCTAGCAAATTTGTTTCAGGTCAAGCAGTAAGCTTTGTCAGTCCCAATTATGATGCAGCCACTGAGCGTTTCAGCACCGTGTCTGGGGCCAACATTTATCACTCAGCACCATTCCACACCGGTGAACAGGTCTCTGCATTGCTGGAGCCTCAGTAGTGTAGGAAGCTGCTTCTGATCTTCCTGGCTTCTCTTCTCTTGTCTCTATGTTCTATATGTGCTCTTCACTTTCTGTGAGCTCTCCATCTGAAAAGGAAAGAGACAACTTGTGAGTATATGGGTTCGAAGGCAAGGCTAGAGGCATGATTCTGCACAGAAGTCTGCTTGCACAATAACACCTTCGGACACGGTTAAGGATATTACCTTACCCCATCAACTAAACCAACTTCAAGAGTGACATATGTTGCCACTGCACAACCAGAAGACCTCTGTGGCAACCTTTGCACAAGCTTTGTGAACAGTGCATCCCAATCAACAATTAATTTAGCATTAGATTGGACATTTTTAATGCTATGTCAGTGGCAGCTGCTAAGTAATGTCTACTCCATGCTCTGGCCTTTTCAGGATGCCACAAGATAAAATGCACCCATGAATGAAGTATCATTCTGGTCTACCTGTTTGAGCTCAACCTGATCAACATGTCTAGGGAAAATACCTTGTCACTTAATGCCAATGTGGCAAACATTGCAAGGGACCTTCTTGCTCACTGAGCCATAGATAGTTATAATTATACTTATAATTATAATTGTAATTTAATAACGCGCTTAATACCATCGTGTGGTTTCTAAGCATGGGATTGGGATTCAAACTTGTATTGCGCTGGGTTGGCTTGCTTCCAAGACAAACAGATTGCCCCTGAGCTATCCTTCCTCTCCATTGCGATTTAAAGGTAACATTGAGTGCCTGGTGACTTCGTAGGTCGACCCACGTTTCAAAGTACAAGGGACCACTTTTAAACAGCATTCTTGGGGAATGAGATCTTGCAGGAAACATCATGAATAGACCCTGTACATATATGAAAGAATGCATTGCTGTATCAAGGGTGCAGGGTTGTTTACCATTTTTTCACAGAAATTGGCCCAGGAGGGGCTCCATATGCTGCTTGGGGTTAGGCCATGCCCCCTTCCACAATAAGGACTCCTGTTACACCCGCCAAGGCCGAAGCCCGCGATGATCAAGGATGCCGGTTTGCGTCCTGTTTCTTTCACTGAATTTGGCCTAGGAGGGGCTCCATATACTGCTTGGGGCTAGGCCTCACCCCCTTCCACAATAAGGACTCCTGCTACACCCGCCAGGGCCAAAGCCAGCGGGAATCAAGGGTGCAGGGTTGCATCCCGTTTTTTTCACTGAAGTTGGCCCAGGAGGGGCTCTGTGTGCTGCTTGGGACTAGGCCACGCCCCGGTCCACATTAAGTACTCCTGTTACACCTGCCAGGGCCTAGGCCCACAGGGATCAAGGGCAGAGGGTAGTTGTCCCAGGAGGGGCTCTGTATGCTGCTTGGGCAAGGCCACGCCCCCTTCTGCAATAAGGACTCTTGCTACACCCGATAGGGTTGAAGCCCGTAAAGGGCACGGGTGTTGAACTCCCTCAGGGTGTTCCGAACCGACGGGGTGAGAGGACTGCTGCCAAGAACCGCTTGGCAGATGGGGCTATCTGCTTGTCTGTCGTGACCCTACGCACCCTCTGTACATCAAAGGGCTCTGACTGCTTGATGATTCACTGGGACATGGTGAGGTATGGAATAAGGGGGCACACCTGGAAACTGTTACTATTGCCTCTGTTTGTTGTCCTGGTCTCATCTTTTTCATTTTCTACCTCTCACCTCTCACTTGTAATGCCCACTGTGGAGGCTGTTGCTCCCTCGCCCTCACCATCATGAAGCACCCCTGTGCCAAGTATAACCAAGAGGAAAGTTTTGATATTAAAGCTAAGGTGTCATGACTCACACGTTCTAGCCCCTGATCAAGAAGTTTCCAAGGTGGCGGACTGTAGTATGATCATGGGCGATGCCTATAACTTAATTAAGGACATTAATAATTTCCTCGGATGCACCACGCTCATGAAGGGGAGCAACAGCATTGACACTTTTACAGAAGGCATTTGTGATAAGTGTAATGAAGGACAAGAATGTGCAGCAGGAACAAACAGTGCTGTGAATGGTCGCTCAGACAACCTTACAGCGTGCTTTGGGAAAAGCAATGTGTTACCACTGGATTTATTGAGCTGTGGGGTGTTGGATTGTGACAGCGACCTCTTAGGGGGTTTTGAATTAAAAACGACCACACCTATTGTTGTAATTGACCCACCCCCTGCACTAATGTCTGTGCCCTTGAAGGGCTGTTATGAGAATTTAACCAAGCCCCTTGTGATTTGTACAAATGAACTGGCTGCTCATTTCTCAAAGGGTACATCTAGCCCTTTAGAAAGAGGATCCCAAAGGAGGAGATTTTTGCCACCTAGAACTAGTCTGCCAATACCATCAAGAGATGTGGCCTGTGCCGCAGCTGATGTAAGTGGCACGGAAGGCTGGGAAGTGGATATCCCCATCCACTAACCTCCTCAATGTAAGGTCCCTACCAGGAATACCATCTTTTTCTAACCCCACTGTCGTCCCTGTTTCAACTCCCGAGGAATCAGCACAGGGATGTCAATGCTCACTTGTCCTCATTGAACTGACATCTATGAAGAATATTCCAATGCAGATCCTTGATAAATGGAGTTGAGTAGGTGGTGGAACCCCACCAGAGTTTCACCTAAGCACTGTGGTCAACCAAAGGTACCCTGAATTAGCAGTGAAGAAGTTCAACCACACTCCAGATAAGGATGAGATTCAACCTGATACAAACACCCCCCTGCTTTTTCTGAAGTGCCACCCAGAGTGTCAGCAAAAAAGGGACCTTTAAAGCAACCTGATAGTGGCACCCCCCTCCTCAACCCCCCCCAAAGTCAACATTCTGTATTACAAACCAGTACAGACACCCCACTGGGCTGGTTTGGGGAGGGCAACTATGGGGTCCAGTATAATCGACAGGACTGCAAGATGGGGTGTGGAGATAAATCACAGTGTGGCCTAGAATTGGTCTCCCACAGTGTCCTAAAGCCGCAGAACAATCTAGGAAAAAACATGGGTAGGGAATAATGAGATGGCCTGGCAGGGGGAAATGCCCCAATGAACAGGTGGAAGTTAGTGACTCTCTCACAAATAAATGTACCCATTGGCTCAGATTAGTTTATGGATTTCGTTCCATAATCAGACAAGACATTACAAATTGTAAAAGACTGTGCTACAATGAGGGAAGAATCCATGACCACGTTTGCATTGAACTAAGGGATCCAAGACTGCCCACCAGTGTATTTGATATTGAAATGAGATGCTGCCCACCGACAAGTAGTTCAATAGTAATCAGTGCTTCCCCCCGTCTGTAAGAAAACCAACCCAATAGGAATTACTCTCTGGAGCCAACCTAGCACCATTGGAGAAAAAATCTGAGGAGGCCATTAATGAATGTGGGAGTGCCTGATAAATGCTGCTTATGCAGTATTCAAATTTTAGAGTAGATATCAGTAGTCCTGCCCATCACTAACACCTACGTCAACGCTTCTTCCAGACAGAGTGTCACTGACCGATGGACTCCTCATATGATCTCTTTCTTTTTTAAATTTTATTTCCTTTCCTCTCCCCTTTCTATTCTTCGCTCATTAATGGTAGAACCAGATGGGAAGTACTCTTGGCACACTTCCCATCCTCTAGGTGCATCATTAATGTCTACCAGAATGCAATGTCATGGTGCAGGTCTCTCAGCCCAACCTCCTCCTTCTAGATAGATGTCTCTCTACTCTCATCAACTTCCTTCGTTCTCCTGTCACTCTTCCTTCTGCCACCACCGTTGCCCCTTTGCCACCACTGAAGGGTGTACCGCATACCTCTACCCATCCTAGGAAGACCTTCAAAGGTGGCAATGAGCTTCACTTAGCTATCCTCAACTCTTGATGTGCTTTAAAACACTCCTCTGATATCTGTGACCGCCTTGAAGACTTTGACATTGATGTCCTCGCTCTCACTGAGATGTGCTTCACTTCCAGCTGTGTCACTGTTTTTACACACTACTCCCTGAGGGCTACAACTGCCTCTCTAATCCCAGGCCTATCTGTTAGACAGAGGCAAGAACTCGGATAACCATGTAAGGATGCGACAAGGTGGGAATCCTTAAAGATTCTATTCAAGCTATCTGCCAATATTTTGACACAGATTCAGTCTGGGTGTGCCTCGAAGATCGAGCAAAAATGTGCAATGACTAGGGTCCTGCTAATTATTGCCCTGATGAAGGCGGAGTAGATTCTGTTTATATGATAAAACATTTCTTCACCAATTTTGTTCCGCCGAAACGCTTTCTTCTGTCAGAGGGGAAAACAAGGTCCTTCACAGTGTCATTTGTGGACCACCAGGACCATCCTGCTCACGTGACATGATCCATTGATGGAAACATGCCATCTAGGTTAAACACCTACATTCTATATGTTTTTTTTTTATCCCCCCTGTAGCGTTGGCAGATCCTATCCCGTTACATAATATCTTTAACTTCGGGAATTGATTCTAATTACTAATGAATACCACTCTCAATTTCGTAATATGCTCTATTACACTGCATAGAGGTTTAATTGTACTTATTACTTTGTACTTCTGTGTTTTTCTGTGATTCAACCAGTATTCCAGTGATACATAACTGGCTTTTTGTCAATATTGTAATTGCTTTTCATTTATGTTCTTTCCTTGATGTACCAATTTCATTTTTCTTAGATTGTTTCAAAGCTCTCATACCCAATTGATAAATGGGAAATGAATGTTCGTTTTCTTGATTACACATGTTTTTCCACGTTGGTTTTTACTATATGTACTTAATTTTTTATGATATTAAATATTTCTTTCTTTGTTTACATCAATCTCTGTAAATATCTGTTTAATTCTCTAGGAGTGTTTTAATATGTATTTTTGCATGCAAATTGATAACCATTAAGGTTATGTGGGTTGAAACCAGGTGCAATATTTCTAATTCATTTACACTTCACACTGGCTAACCCCTAGACATACCAGTACCTCTGTTTTGTTGAGATTATAGACCTTGCCCCCCACTGGTACGTTACCCCCCCAGGCAGACCACTGTGGCTACAGAGTAGCACTAATTCTGCATATATCTATCTGGTCTGGAGGCAGAGAAGCCCTGATCTTCCCTGAATGGGTCCCTGCTCCTATCATACCCATTCAGTCATACTCTTCATTTGAATGCCTTGTCTGCAGGCTTGGTGCCTGTCCTATCCTCTCGCTGACTCTCACCACCATATACATGACCCCTGGTCTGGTCTCCCACTTCCTTTTGGAGTTCTCTGACCTCACTTCTTCTCTCCTGGCCTCTACTGCCAAGCTTCTCCTCTTCGGAGACTTCACTATTCACCTTGACTCTGCTGATGTGGTCACTGGACTCTTCTGCAGCCTCTGTAACTCTCTTTCCCTCACCATTCTACCCTACGGTCTGACCCAATCAGCCAGACACACCATGGATGCAGATATCCCAATCTCCAACCCTCTCAGGTTTTACCATGCTCTCCTGTCCTCTCAACTGAATCTCTTCGGACCGCAGCTAAGCCTTTGCCTACACTGCGAGCCTCCTTCTTGGTCATTCGGCTGATGAAGCGAGTGTCAGATGCTGTCTTTGCTAACACTTTGGTCCCCCCACTCCAGCCACTGACTCTCACACTGACACAGCCCTCACTAACCTCACCTCTCCATCTCCAACACCCTTGACATCCTTGCCTCTGCCATGAGCCCATACAAAGAAAAATGCAAGCATCCGTAGATGAGTGCAAACCCTCCTGTTATTAATTTACATAATTCATGAGATCAGAACGCCACATAATTCCTTCCAACGTGATAACCCTATTTAAAGGGTATATGTTGTAGACAAGAGACAGTATGTCAGATTTCATTTATTTTATTCATTTGATCATATTATAATCATGAAAAACATTTACAAAAAGACACATCAAAATACATTAACGACACATCTATTAAAAACCATTTCTCAAAACACACGTTATCACACCAACGAAAACCTTACATCTCACATATCATTCCTCACATACTCTCATCCCCATACATCCACTCATACTTGTGCAAATAACGTAATCCTGGTAGTTCTGTTCTGTCAATCAGAACATCCCATACATTTGGGTTAATACCTTAATTCGCTCAAAGTGCATAGTTAACAATATTTATAAAAATAGAAGACAGAATAAATGTTCTAAAGTGGTTACTCTTGAACACAAAACAATTACCAAATTTCATCTGTGTGAACCCAAGTTAGAGCCAACTCTGGGAGGAATGGACTCGAGTTGGTATTGTCAACTCGAGTTTTGGGCAACCAGATTGGCCTAAACAGTTACTGTCTGGTGCACCTCATCAGGACATATATAATACAAAAAACAAACAATTCTTTGTGCAAAGACAGTTCAAGTTGGTGTACATTTAACTGTAGTCCAATGTTCATAAGGTGATTTCTTTCACTTTACAGGGTGCCAAGTTTCTGTAGATCAAATGTGTCTCTCGAGAGAATACTTGCAGATTTAACCTCTTTCGCAGAGGTGTTATTGTCTCCCAGCCAGATTAAATACTGTCCGGACAGCTCAGGGGGTTGAGACCATCAACACGTAATCCCTGTGTCCTGCACATAATTGATATATTTGAGGTAGTTCGTGTCTCACGCTGACCATGTTCGCAAACACTGGCAAGAAGTCAGATCAGCTATAGATCTCCGCAGCCAAGCTCCCATCTATGCTGCTTGCCCTGCCCGTTGCCCTTGCTGCACTGAAGGCGGGCAGGCAGCTCAACAGCACCTGCTTCCTCCGCCGTACCTGGCTGCCTTCCAGGTCACCTAGGAAAAACAGAGAGCCGAAATGCCAAGTGTGTGTGTAGATAACTATCGATTCAAGTTGAACTCGCTGGCAATGAGCATCTGCATGAAGCCTCACTCCAAGCGCAACACCTGGTTTGATTCCAGAGTCCAGAGTTGCTGAACGGAAGTGGCGGGCTTATAGCACATCCACTGACAGACTCTCTTGCCACCTTCTCCAAAGGCAATATAGACTCTCCATCCGCTCGAAGAAGTGGGCCCATATCCAAGCCCGCATTCTAGGGCCTCCAACACAGCTGAACTTTTCAAAATCTGCAAACAACTCATCAATCCTATTGCATTCTCAACCTTTCCTCTGCCAACCCAGACCATCTGTGCTGTACTTGCCTCCCAATTCACAACCAAAACTCAGGACATCCTGTCCTCAGTCTCCTCTACTCCCCTCCCTCCTCCCTCTCCTGCTGTCAAGCCTCCCTTGGCCACCTCTCCCCTTCCCTCCTACTCTCCTCCTTCACACCCATCGCACTGCATGAGGTCTCTAAACAAGTCCTCTCTATTGAAGTCTCCTCCAACTAGGTGCTCCCCTGCTCCTCCAAAACTATCAAGGACAGCATTGCCTCCCTTGCTCCAGCCTTGGCTGATTTCAGCATACACTCTTTTGCCACTGGCTAATTCCACCTATCTCTCAAGCACTTCATTGTGTACCCTCTCCTTACAAAGCATTTTGCAGACCCTTCCCGCCCGGCTAACTACTGTACATTTCTCCATTACCCCCTTCCTGGGCAAACTCTTGGAGAAGTTGGTCATCTCCTAACTGATCCACCAAACTGAATCTGTTGGTTATCGCCACGACCACCATTCTGGCTTCAAAGCTTCCAGAGGAACAGAAACTTCTCTCCTGAAAACCATGAAGGCTCTCTAATCTCAATTGCAACTCGCCCTCCATTCTCATCTTTCGCAATCTTTCCTCTGCTTTTGATATGGTCAATCATGTCGCCCTGATAAATCCTCTCCGTGAAACCCTTGCATCATGAGCTGGCACTGGACTGGTTGACCTCCTTCCTATCGGAGCAATCTTCTTAGGTTCAACTGGGCCCTGTCCTCCACCACACTCTCCACCTTCAGCGTCCCTTAGGGCTCCATCCTCTTACCGTCTTCAACATCTTACCGTCTTCAACATCTATCTTGCTGCTCTGGTCCACCTAATCTTCACCTCATGTCCTTACTTCCAGTGTTATGCGGATGACACACAGCTCTGCTTCAAGCTTCCCTCCACTTCCTCTTCCCCCTCTCTCATCTCTGACTTCCTGACTTCTATTCCAGCATGGTGCACTGCTAATGATCTCTGCCTTAATGCCATCAAGACCGATCCTTCCCATTGGGACACCTGCTCCCTCCTTCCCGCCTACTCTCTGTCTGTCCTTTTGTATGGCTAAAAACCTTGAGGTCATCTTTGACTCCTCTCTCTCCTTCTCGCCTCACATCGCTGACCTTGCCAAGAACACCCATTTTCAGGTGCACCTCCTCAGAGGCCTTCTACATTTACTCACTTTCCCACAGAAACTCAATGTCTGCATAGCTCTGGTCCCCTCTAAACTGGACTACTGCAACAGCCTCTTCTTCAATATACCTTCATCCTCCCTCCGCCCCCTTCAACTAATCCAGAAAAGTACTGTGAGACATCCTTGGCTTCAAGCCCAGTGACCACATCTCTCAAGCCCTAGAATTTCTCCAATGTCTCCTGGTGGCTTTAAGGATCAAGTCCAAGACCCTCTGCATCATCCACAATGCTTTCTGGGGCATCCAACTCTCTCTCCCTAAATACTTCCCTTCTTAGAAACCTTCAGTCTTCTACTTCCAACTCTCTGAAGGTCAGATGCTTCTCCAAGCAGAGAGTAGGGGTTAGATATCTGTCTTCAGCAGGAGATGCCCTCTGTTATTGACTACCTGCCCCTCTCAGGCTTCAGCCAGAGCGCCTTAAGTTCCGGAAGCTTCTCAAGTCCTTTCTTTTCTCTTCTTCCTTCCCTCTCTCCCTCCCCTGCTAATGCCCCCCTATGCCCATTGACTGGCTGCCTGGTCCCTTCTAAATCCTACATGGCACCAGGCTGTTCTAGCTCAGTCTACCAGCAGCACCATGGTCTTCCTGACCTAACACCCCCCAACATGGACCTGCCCTCCCAGACCCCTCTTCCCCTGACTAGCCTGGAGGGTTTTCATCTCTTCCAATCCTGGTCTACCCCAGTCCTCACACTTAGTGTGTGGTCCTCATCCACTTGCACTTGCCCACCTGGTCTTCCCTTTAACATTTGCCTAGCCCCTGGGACCTCTTCTTCCCCTCCTCCTCACCCCCTGCACTTGTATGCCTCCACTCTGCCCCACACATTCCTACCACCCAAACATCTCTTCCGCCCCAACCTGCACTTCCCATTCCCCTCACCATGCACTCCTTCTTACTGCACTTAAATGATCCGACTTACAGAAGGCGTATTAGGACCGTTATTGTTTTTTTATAAATACACAATAAATACAAATAAAATAAAGAATGGATGGTTAAAACTACACAAGGTAAGGCTGCCTATTATCACTGATATAGTTTATGCTTGCTATAAAGTCATCACTATGTTTACTACTTCTATTATATCTGTGAAGGGAAAGGAAAGGAAAGGAAAGGAAAGGAAAGGAAAGGAGGAAGGGAGGGAGGGACGGAGGGAGGGGTGCGAAATGCCAGCTAAAGCTAGTACATTATTAAAGTGTAGAGATACAATTAACTTTGTGATTTGTAGTATATCATAGATAAGTCCCAATACTGTCATTAACACTGCAGCAGCACAGGATAATTTAAAAGAAATTGTTTCATTTCATGTTTCTTTGACATATTTCTTCTGTCTGTGCTGAGCAGACATTTTCACAGACACTTCGAAAAAAGGAACACCTTGAAGACACTGTCAGCCTGATTCATGGAATTATTTGCGCTGAAAACGCAGAATTTGCGCACCTTTCTGCCCGAAAATCCCCATACTTCAAACAGGGATTTTTGGGCAGAAAGGTGCGCAAATCAGTGTTTTTGGCACAAATAATTCCATGAATCATGCAGTGTATTTGTCGTCAATGTGGTGTTAACACCCCGTTCCAAGGGCTCGGACGGGGTAATGGCCTGGTAGCCCAAGTAGATGGCTCGAGCGAAGCAAGGGCTGTTAACGCGGGCTTTGGGCCTTTACCCCTCCGTTCCAGCCCTTGGAGCAGGGTGTTTATGTCATTAGCACCCCGGGTTACAAAAGCAATGAACCCGAGTGCTGAAAAAAAAATATTTTCATTCATTGAACAGGACAAGTCCTGTTCAATGAATTAAAATACTTTGCCAAGATGGGTACCATGGAAAGGGGAGCCCTTCGCTTTGCATGGAGGCTAGCTGGGGAGCTGAGGACAGCGAGCACCGGTCGCCACTGATGCAAAAAGATAAGTGGGGGAGTTGGGATTTGGTAAACAAATGAATAAAGGGAAGATGTGGGGAAAAATGGCAGCCTGTAGCAGAGGAGGCAGCATGTGGTTCCTTGGAACCAGTGGCACCCACAGACATTTTTCATAGGGGTGGCCTGATGAGGCCACTGGAAAACTTGGGGTGGCACACAGGGTGCTGCCCAGTGGCGGATCCAGTCTGAAAATGTTGGCAGGGCTGGATGGCAGTTTTGAAAACTGTTAGTGAGAAGGGACATTAAACCTACTGAGCTACTGAACCCCCTCATCCTAACGCCCCCTCCCCAAGCCCATGAGGCTGAGTAGATATCACGCCTTCCTTTGGCCCATTAGATCCATCTTTCACCCCAACTCACCAGAGGCGTAGCCATTATTATGTAACAAGGGGGTCTGGAGCTAAGGTAGGAGGGCCCACATTAAGAAGAGCCTGCGGAAGGAAGGGCACTTGTTCTGCCCCCAGCCAAATGCATAGGAGTGACAGAGAGTAGAGAGGGAGGACAAACTAATCAAGGGGGTTTGTCACATTGAGAAAAGGTTTTAAATAATGGGTTAAAATAGTGCATTTTACAATACACTGTGATAAATTAGGTAAAAAGCCACACAGTTTACAATCGGTTTTGTAGGGTAAGACATAAAAAGTATGTTAGATGCCAAGCCACCAACAATGCACAGGAGCATTTTCAAACACATTTTCACAATGCCTTTGCCCGCTATATGCCAGTACTCCGCAAATGTAAAAAAGCATTTTCATATTGATTGTGCTCAAACATGTCCATTCAGGTGCACCTCTATATGCCACTCTTCCCTCATAGGAAAATACTCATGTTTGTTTTGTCGATAAAAAAGCATGTTTATGCTAGATCTCCCAATACATGCCAGTATCCCCATGTAAGCACATACTCCTGTTGGCTTTGTCTTAATGCCAGTGGAAAAAATATCCTTGTTGGCTACACAAATCCCCAACTCCACATATAAGAACACTCATCATGTTGTATTTGCTCCCTAACGCAGTAAAAAAATGTCATGCCACAGTAAAAAAACATAGCCTTGTAGGCAGCACGAATGCCCCCACCCCAATGTAAGAATGCGTATGTTGCCTTTGGCCTTAACAACAGTTATAAACTGCATTACCACAGAAAGAAAACATGCTCTTGCTGGCTAGCCGGTAAGATAGCTCAGCGGGTTGGGCCCATGCTTTTGCAATCCGAGTGTGATTCGCAGGTTCAAATCCTGGCAAGGCCAACTCTGCCTTTCATACTTCAAAGTGACCACCGTGATCTGTACCCTACTCTACGGACCTCATCCTGTTATGTTGTTTTTACACCTTGTTACCTCTCTTTTACTCTGTACTGTACTGTTTCCCTGCTCACCAAGTTGTACCACTGCCGCGATACTTACGGGTTTGGGCGATGTCAATAAATGCAATAAATAAATAAAGCTAATTAAATGAGTGCAAACTTCAGCTGGGTGATACATTTGATGTACACATGTACTCTGTACATAGCTTTGGCGAAAGCGCTATACAAATAGCCAGTCATCACACAAATCCCCCCCCATATAAGAACACTTATGTTGCATGCATCATGTTATATTCCCCCATTTAAGGATATGTATGTTGCCTTTGACCTTAACCACTAGAAAAATAAAGACCCAAGTCAAAATAAGGAAACATGCGCTCCCCATGTAAGAACACTCATCATGTTGCCTTTGACCTTCGTGCGAGTACAACATTCCATGCCACAGTAAGACCCAGCCAGGCCAGCCCCACTGTAGTATTCTGTGCACTCATTAACACGCACAGTCAAACCATTCACACAGTCACACTGCATTCATTCATAGGTGTGCCCTTGCAGACACCGCCTAGCATACAAACATACAACCATGTGCACACTCCCTTGCATGCATGTACGCATACATTCATACATGCATGCATACATGCATACAATCCCTGCATATACACAAATATACTTTTTTTTTGTTAATGGTAATTATTGAAAGCATGGGCCATGTAAAAGCTGAGCCAGCAGTTAAGCCTTTAGGTTCAAATTGGAGGTGGAGGGAATCCTACTGCTGGGCTGGAAGGCTTTTGTCCTCAGCTTCTACCCTTCACTTCAATGCCTGTTTTCCCACCTCAGAGAGCAGTGTATTTGTTTAAGTAAATACACCTCTCTCCGAGGTGCGAAATGAGACAGGTTCTTGCCGGCTGGGCCCGGGCTGGGCATAACAGCAGTGATGCCTGCAGCTAATGAAAGTGCCAGAACTGGCAAATCCTATTCTAAGCTTCTAAATGTGATTTGAAAACTGTACAGCTGTAGTGTAGTGTTTGTTTATGACATCAGAACTGGCCGATGGCATGGCTCTCCTCGAATCTTGATATCACATGTAATCCTTAAAGTGTGAACACTCAGGGACACTTGGGAGAAGCTTCTAGCCCCCATGGGTCCTTTATGTAGTGTTTGGCTCCGAATTTCACCCGCTCTGTATTCTAAGGGCCTAATTCAAAGAAGGGTTTTATAACAGGAAAACCCCATTGGAAAACACTCTGTGAACAATATAATAACTCAGCTCAGGTACTCATTTTATGGGCATTGGAGCGTGCTTGGCTGGCCCTGTTGGGATTTAAACCAATGGCTGCAGGTTGTAATCGGATCTCCGTGGCGAGTTGACGGAACACGTTTAGGGAAGCCATAGGGGACTTCTTGCCCCCCTCCTTTGGAGTTTCTGAGCAGTGTTTTTAAAAGCAACATGTGCAAGTGTCAAGCGGAAACTCTCAAAAGGTGTGCTGTTCATATACAAATCTACGGTCTACATCATATACACGTGTAATTTTTCCATGTCCACTGTTGTAAAATAGTCAATTGACTTTGTTCATCTAACATATTAATATAGACTTGTAGCCATACAGGCTCCTTTAATATATCTATATATTGCCTGTACAAAAGTCCACTCACTCCTCGGCTATTGCTACCCCTAGGAAATAGGCTGGGAGTGTTATAGGGGATAACGCACACCCGCTGTACATTTTATAGGCAGTGCAAGTGGCGGAGGTATGAAAGTCCAGGGTGCTGGATACGTGTGGGCATTATTCTTTATAAAGCCAAACTACAAATTCCTATTCCTTTGAAGCAGTCAGTGGTCAGAAGCTCATTACACTATACTTGCAGGTAGTAAGGTGTTACATATAGTTTTCTACCCAGACACAAAACCCCCGCCAATTGCTGCTATGAAGGCTTTGCTTCTCTGCAAACTTCCACAATATTACTGGTTGGCACAGCTCATCTACAATCGCAGTAATACATACCATGTCCCGACGGCTGTTTAGGGTTTTGTAAAAAAAATCCTGATTTATTAACCAGTTCGTAATCTTGCTCAGAGAGAGTTTTCATGCAAAGTCCAGTGCCCTGTGCACTGCCGGTGCCTGGATGGAACACCGCCTGAGCCAGCGCGAGCCACAGCAGAAATGCACGCGCTCAGGCTGTGTTTATTTTGGGGTCGGTCCACTGGCACAGAGCATGTGCAATCATCAATGGGGGCAGGGCCACCATGGCTCTCTGATTCTTCAGTCCAGTCCATTGCAGGCTGGTCCAGAGGAAAGAAAAAAGCACACAAAAAAATCTTTTTTTTTTGCACTGAACTGGGGGTATTATTACTATCCATGCACAGTTCAGTGCGAAAAAAAGTATTTTTTTGGTGTTTTTTCGCAGGGTGGCCGATGGGGGGGCCAGCATATTTATAAGGGTGGCCATGGCCCCCCTTGGCCACCCCTTGGAGGAGCCCCTGCTTGGAATGCGGGCTGAGATCAGAGATTTCAGTCCACGTCTGCAGAACCTAATTGGCTGCACCAGCCCTCGCCCAACCCGGGTGCTAATGCTGATTACACGTGTTGACTCAATGAATTCTCAAATTAGTTATTACAACGTATTAGAAACCAATCCTGCTGAATTGTAGGTCTTGTTAGAAATTAGAATGGTTTCTCATGCTACAGGCTAATACTGTCTGCAAATGTAAACACAATATCGTGGGCCCCAGGCTTGTGCAGTTAAAATGTCCAGTTAGATCCCCATCTCTTCCATGCTATACAACACATATATAACTCTACAAGTTCTTAGCCTTTGTCCCTTATTCACTCATTCCCATTTGGACAACATTTATCAAAAATATTGCATACACTTAAAAACAGAAGCATTTCGCCCTCTCCCAGGCTTCGTCTGAATCAACTTTTTCAGTTTATTCCTTCACAATATGTACACACGTTTTTAGTCCTTCTTTTGTTTCATAAATGTGTGTGTTTCTCCCATTCACTGCTTTGGCCCCTGCTAGCAACCATCTCCTAACATTTTTGCGCAGCCTATGCCCATTCGTTGTATTGCATCATCATTCCCATATTTTGTGCATACCAATTTGCACTATAGTTTATTATTCATCATGTCTTTAGTAATTCCACATTTTAGGCCTTTTTTAATAATATGCATAATACCTTTAAACATTTTTGTAATGGCATTTTTATACCCCTTCTCCTTAATGTGTTTTTTTAACTCCATAGTGTACAATATACTGCTGCAGTCTTTTTAATCATTTTCCTATTACATAATAACATGCATAGTACTTACAATTTTCTTGAGCTACACATTAAGATACATAAGGCTAAAATGTATCATATTTCACATGTTATGCCACAAAGATAGTGGCTAAATTTTCAAAGTCCGCTTTTTTGGTGTGTAAATCTACAACAAAGTGCATACTGCTAAGGTGCCTTTTGTATTGTAACAAATTGCAATGTACATTTTGCAATTTGAATTCCACATTAATTCCACATTAAGGTGAATGCTTTTGAAGCTTGTTTGGCCTCAAGTTTCCCATTGTAATTGCAATTAACATATATTTTGCCAATTTATATTTTATCATTGTTTTAATATATGTGTCGAGCGAGTATTTAGAACATTTGGGGGAATGGCCCTACTTTTTGCATTTTCACATTCTCATATTATTTTTACACATAATTTATAAAGCTTTAGAGACATCTATAACAGTGCAAAGTGCCTTGATTTGATTTTCATAAGATTCTGTGAAACATTATTTCTATTACTTTGCATGATTTATCTTATTATTTGCAAATTCCTTTTGGGTAAATTTATCTTCTATATGATTTCTATATAGTCTAAGGCTGTATGGCCATTATGCAGGAATTAACTCCTTTTGATAAATACTTAAATACAAAACACTTAAACAGTTATAATTTTTAAATGAATAAAAAGATGTTCTAGTTTTTCTTTTAAAAAAAAAGTTCTCTCTGAGGCATTTTTCATCTCTCGGCTTTCTGATTCATTATGGGCCTATGTGTTGCCTATAAATATAAACAATTCTCCATCCAGATTATGACCATTTAGCATTTTGGTATTCATGCCCACAATGCAACGTGATTTGTTTTGTCTCAATTGTAATTCCCTATCTCCTCATCTTGGATGTTGCATTATCTGGTAGATAATAAAATATTGTAATGATTCTACACAGCTTGCATGTACTGCTTCAAAATGTGTTTCTAGCGGTATGTGAAATCTTTTTTTTTTCAATAGCTCGCAAATGTTGTAATATTCTCAGTATGGCCATAATTTCCATACTCCCTATGTACCATTTGTTACATCCATATTTAATAACATAAACCACATGTGTACTGCTACATGTCAGATGTTGTTTGATGTCGTATTCGCTCCATGTCTTCAAGCTTTGCTTTTCTGGCATTTCAAGAATCCCAATTTCTTTGAGGACAGCCAATTTTTCTTGTTATTTTTTGATGCCAGGAAGCTTGGGACTAATATGTTTCTTATCTATAGTGACATCCTATAAGTTACTATTGCTCATTCTCCTATTTGGTCTTCAATGTTCTTGTCCTGCTTCAATATTCTCCAATGTTTTAAGAAGGATTTTCTGAATTTCTACACACTGTTGGTTGCATGTTGTTATAAACCATCATATGTTCCTTTTCTCATCTTTTTGATGTTCCTTATGTTTATTTACCAATAGATCTTCTCTGTTACATTTTTGGGATTTCTCATATGCCTTTTTAATGATTTGTTTTAAGTATTTCCTTTTTCTGAATCTACACGCTGCTTCCCTCGAGAATTGCATGCATTCTTTGTCTTCTGTGCAGTCTCCTGTCATTTGTATGAAAGCACCGTAGGGTACACTCTTCTTCAGACTATTGGGATGGCCAATGTCTGCATACAATACAGCATGTGTACTCTTTTCCTTTCTGTACATTTCACTTTGTATCTTCTTGTCCACTATTGTTTCCACTTACATGTTTTCTAAGTGATGTATTTCAGTGAATTTTAGATTACTATTATTATTAATAATCAATGCAAATTCTGACCATTCTTTAGATATCCCTTCCCATATGATAATTAGGTCATTTATATAATGAGTCCAAACCTGTATTATTTATGTGTACTTTTGTAGATCTTCTAAGTGCCAGATTTCTTTCTCCCATGCTCCCATGTATGAGTTACCATATTCAGGTGCAAGGGTCGTGCCCATGGCCATACCACATGACTGTCTGTAATGTTTCCAATCAAATAGGAACACATTATGTTCTAAACAGAATGTAAGCATTTACAATAACATCATTGAGTGGTCTCTATAACTTTCTGATTTATTTAGCAACAATTGTTTTACTACTTCAATTCCGTTTTTTTGTGTTCAATGCTGGTGTATAAAGACAATAGGTATGTTTCCTTCCAGGGGTTTCCATATATATCACTGAGGAAATCCATTGTGTCTCTGCTATATAATGGTAATGTGACTACAAAGGGAACAGACGTTTGTCAATGTATCTTGAGTTTTTTTCCAGAAGTGATCCCATGGGTCAGATAATCGCTCTCCCAAGTGGTTTATGTAGACGTTTATGTACCTTTGGTCCAAGATACATTGTTGGGATCAGTCAGTGTCTAATCCTCAGATAATCTTCTTTCCTCCCATTCTAGTAGCCTATTTTCTAGCCATCCTCTTTTCATTTCCTCATATGTTGCTTGATATTCTTGTGTCAAGGTTAAGTTGGAATCACTGGTAGTGTTTTGGATCTCTTAATTGTTGTGTTACTTCTGCCATATAACCATGTGTCCATTACTATCTCATTTCTTCCCTTGTTTGAGTGTTTTATGACAATGGTGTCAACATTTCTCAATACATGTATGGCTTCCCAGTGTTTCGAATTTAGATTAGCTTTTCCAACATATTCTTTTACACCTAGTTTTTTAAGGTCATCAATCACCAAATCTAAAAATACATCCAAGTGGGCATTGGTTGCTGTTATCGGGCAGAATGTCGACTTTGACTGGAATCCACTTTCATCTGTTAATGCAGTGCTAATCCACAAATGACTCAAGTCTCCACTTCTCCATTCAGTATTTTCCCCTCTTGCATTCATGACATCACCCTCAGAGTTGTATAATTCATGCAAGGATATCACTGCCAGTAAATCCCCAAGTGCAAGTCTAGATCAGAGGTCGCCAAATGGTCGATCGCTGGCGACTAGTAGCTCGCCTGAGCCTTTTCAGTCGCCCGCACTGGAAATACCAAAAAACACTTTCCTAAGTTATATTATTTAATGGTGCGTTTTCCGTGTTCAGGATCCGAACCCTGGTCCTCCCAATTGCGGGCAGAGAGCTTAGCTGCTTTGCCACTTGGAGCTGCTTGTAAATGCACTGACAGATGTCAGTATCACGTTCTGCTTCTGCAGGCCACCTGTAATACCACAGTTAGCCTTGTGTGCCCCCATGACACTGTCTTGCTTAAGCAAGCTACTCTTGTTTGCCAGAGATGTTGGAGGGGCTGGGGCAGGATCAGGATCATTGTGACCATGCAATGAAAATATCACAGTAGCACTGTCGCTCACCTGGAAATGTTCAAAATAATATTTAAAAAATTGTGCAATTTCTTTCAGGTGGCTTCTTTCCAAACTCCACACTGTACATTTGCACTTTAAATCACTTCCATGACACAGGTACAGACACTTTTAGTACATTAAGCGATCCATAGACACGCTGTACAGTAGATGCCTACCAGGGTAGCTCAGCAGGTTGACAGACCGATGCTGAGATGTTATATATTCAAAACTACAGGTTGTTAATCGTATGACTTTTTGCAATGCCTTATAAAAGAAAAGTGCTCTAAAATGTGTTTGGCCAGGGTATGGGTTGGGCTGGTTGCTTGCTTATATTCAGGGCAGAGCTGGGGATATTTCTGCCCCTGTAGTGAAAATCAAAAGTTGGCATCCATGAAGTTTAACACGCATATAACATCTTTATAAATATAACTTGTGCTAAAACACAGAGGGGCACACAAATAACAGAGTATGGGCCTCATCACGAGTTCGCTGGCGCTAATAGCCCTTCCGCCAACCCCCCCCGGCGCTATTAGCGCCGGATCACGGGTTTGGCTGAACGGTTATTGCCCATTCCCCATTGGGACCATTCGGGAATTCCTCATTCCCAATTGGGCCCAATGGGGAACATTTGCGCTATTACCGCCGGCGGATTTCCCGCTGGTGGTAAACGCGCTAAAAATCAGCAAATATGCAGTGGATTTCCGGCCGGCTTAGAGCTGGGGGAAATCCGCCAATGTCATGATCTGGCAGACCCTTAAATGTGGCGGTAATAGCGCTATCGCCGCATTTAAGGGTTACCGCCAAACTCGTGATGAGGCCCTATGTGTGGTGTCTGACAAAAAAAACCATTCAAAGAAAACTCTAAATGCAAGCAGTTTTTTTCAATTTGGAAATTACTTTAGTTTTTTTATGGAAGTGTGAAATGCATATTTGGGAAACAATAGTGTGCCTAGCATGCAGAAAGCCTGCATAAAACGCGAAGGAAGAGGCACATAAATTACAGGGTATTTGTGTTGTAGTCCAACAAATATCTGTCTTTTTGAGACAGCTACTAATATATAATAATGCAACAAAGAGGTTTTTGAAGTTCTTAATATAATCGTGAAGGCATATGTTATTCCATCTGTTTATAGAGGGGAAATAATCGCGCCAAAAGAAATTGGTAAAAATTCCGAGTTTTATAAATATCCCTACCCCGATATCGCCCGCTAGTAGCACTCCACTGTTGGCCTCCACTACAAGTAGCTCTAGCAAAAAAATTTTTATTGTATTTTTCATATTAACTGATGTAAGTCTATTATTGTCTGCAAATAATTATATATCTGGCATCTGGGTAGAAGTTTAAGCCTTTGGATAGTACATTGTTTTCAAATGGAGTTTGCTGTCACTGTGATAGATTTAACACCTAGCTCCATATTCATTTGTTTGTATTCTTCTATGTGCCAGAGCAAGTCATACACATCTGTTGGGCGCGGTCCCTTGATTTACTTCTTACTCCTCCTCCCTATATATACGCCGCCCTATAGTTAAGGTGAGTCAGACTCCCATAGTAACCTCACAAAATTCTATAGTTTATAACTTTTAATTTGTGTGATGGATTAAGACGAAATCCTGAAGTTGGTTATGAATGCATAGGACCCTTGGGAAGTCAAAGTTTCATAAAGATTTGTTAAAACATAAACAAGTAATTAAGAAGACAAAACATGCATTTTTTTCCACAGTTGCGGTCTACTTCATATTCATTTCCCCATAGACAAACTAGGTCAATTTTAGCTGGACTGCACAGCCCTAACCGCTGGAAGGATTTGAACCAGGTCTGACACAACTTTGGCATAAGACATTTAGTCATTTTTTAAAATATTTGATGGAGAAGGGGGTGCCTCTTCTCAAAAGCAATAGGTATATCTCGGGTAAATTACCCAAAATGATATTTTTTTTATAAAAGAAATGGCTGCCATCTTTTCTTTTTCTCAATGCGGGAGATAGCCGAGGCTATTCAAAAATGAAAAGCAGGGAAAAATCCATTTGTAGGTCAAAATAATTGCAAATGTTCTTAGTCTAGAGGTTGGGGGGTGGATATGGGTCATCAAGTGAAATTTGGGAGCTGGTTAGGGTCTAGGAACTAAATTTGCAACACAAAGCGTTTCTGTAACCTCGGCTATATCCTTGAATAGCTGACATCTCAAAGCAAACAGCATCACAGAAGCAGCGTGTGCTGTGGTTGGAAAGGGAGAGGGCAGGGGAGGTGAGAAGGCCACCTGGGGATTAGGGGGAGCTGGCACAGATGATGGGAGCACTTGGTGGTGACCTGGGGTGGCATACAGCATTTATTCAGCCATTTGTCCGATATTCACCACTATAATAAACTACAGATAACCACAGCTATCTAGAGTTCATGTATTGAATGACAAAAGATAGCCAAGGTTATCTGTAGTTCGTACCCATGGCTATAGAAACATGTTTTTAAAAGGGCAGGGATGGTGAGGAGGTCATCTTGGGAGTTGAAGGGGTGACAAGAAAGCATTCTTTTCAGCTGTTTTTCTGATATTCGTGACTATAATAAACTATCGATAACCATGGCTATCTGTAGTTCATGTATTAAATGACTAAAGATAGCCAAGGATATGTGTTGGTCGTACCCACGGCTAAAGAATAAAGTTTAAAAATGAAAAATCAATATTTTGACAGGTAGACTGATGTTCGCCATGGCCAGTGACAGCCGGGACTCCTTTCGAGGCAATAACTGGGGATGACCCTGCTTAGTTTCAAAGCCAGGTAGCAGCTGCCACCATTAGGCCTAACAAATTAGCACAATTTAAATTACCACTTAGAGCAACTTAGCCTGAGGGACAGGCACCTCCCTCGCTTTGCAGCTAAGCAGGGTCAGTTGCTGTTATTGCCTTGATGGGTGGGGTGCAGTCCACAGTTCCTGATGCTGTGAATTTTCTTAGTTTTAAATATCTCATAACACACATCTGCATTATTTTTTTTTAATGTGCTTATGTCAAAGTATTGCACTTAGAGACTATTCTTTTCCCTTTTTATGAATTGCATCCTGGTACTTGTCAAGATGTGGGGAATAATGCTACAGTTGTAAATGTTTTGCCTGACATAGTTTGATAATGATTTATATATTTGAGTGACAGTATGGTATGCCTACATTTCAAGTTATCTTTATAAAGCAGAGTATTGTTGAAAGCTTGACATGAGGGTGAGGATGGGAAATGAGAGGGCAAGTAAGTCATGATTACCTGCCGATGATATGACAAGAGAGTTTGCAATCCTGGACACTGGTGCAGTTATTTACCCCTGATTGTGGCTGATTTTCAGGGCACAAGTAAAGGACACATATGGGTCGACAGCGTAACTTTTTTTCAGAGGGCGGACCTAACCCGTTTGGTTTTTTTTGAGGATGGAAAGCTTGCTCAAGTATCTGGCTATCAGGATTTTACTCAGGTTATCATGTTCCCAGTGCAGACGCTTTCCCACAAGACCAAAAGTACTTGTTTCATATTGGTATTGTATTTTGCACAGAATATTTCAAAACAGATTGCTGGGTTTAAAATGTGAGCACCTTTAATACATTTAATCTCCAAAAAACAAAGTGACTCCACTTTGCTAGGAAAGGCGCTTCACAGTTAGCCCCAATTAGGTTGCTCATATATAGTCTACTGTAAAAAGTATCCAAATGTTATTCCAAAGAAGTTCTGAAAGTCATGAGTTTTCATAACAGAAAATGTTTAATGCACATTTCTGAAATGTTTTCTGGTAAAGTTCATCTGTGTGAATTACACATTGAGTATTCATCTGAAATTGCCCATAATACTCTGGTGCCAATGCATTTCGGCTAAAACCTTCATCAGGGCGGTATTATTGCAATAAATGATATCTCATAACTGTTGTTCTAACAATGTTCACAAGATGCATTGCAAAACATGCATAGCAAATATTATCAAAAATGTTTATAAAAGCACATACCCATTTGTAAACCACATCCGTTTTGGTAGAAAATAAAAAGGAAACAAGAAACAAAAAGCATTTCAATTAGTTTGCTGCAATGGTTATGCATCTTCTATCAGTGTATCCGCCATAAAGGCAAGTCATACCTTAACCAAGTCAAAGAGCGCATGGATCATATCGTTGTGCGTGAGCACAACTGGAGGATCTACAAAAAATAGAAATTAAGTATCACAAGTAATCCTCGCGAAATTTGCAGAGGGTAGAGCTTCAGTATAGCTGGATGTAACCGTGCTTACCCGGCAGCTTGTAAGACGTGTCAGCCGTGTGTGCAGCTTCCAACGCGCTCGCGGTGGAAATGACTTTGTTTTAAATGTAACCATGGAGACGGGGCGAGGCGTCGTGGTCTGTGCAGAGCACGTACGCCTCGCGCCCCACCCCCTGGCGCAAGCCATGGGGCGGGGATGTCTCCATGATGATGGACACTCGGAATGTGTCTGAACGTGATTGCAGTGCATGCGCGAACTTAAAGGACAAAAGCACGTTTCGAAAAGTTGCGCGTTGCAAAGAGAAGCGCATATGGATGCAATGCAGTATGTGAGCTAATGTTGGTATTGCTTTAACGGTGCGATCTAGTAATGCACAGTAGCACCAGTGCTGCCTATTTGACAGAGATCGCTTTAGGTATGGTGAGAGTTACTAGAAGATGTACTGTTGCCTGACAAAAATCACGTTAGGTCTAATGAGTGTTAAAAAAAAGGGGATTGCGGATGTCTATAGGTTCACATAACTATTAGTTGTAATGCAGATTAGTACATAGGGTCCAAAGTAGACTTATGAAGGGTATGTCACTGTGAAACATGTTTGTATGTAAACAAGTCGGATCTGGATAAGCAAAATAACGAAAAGACACTATAAGCTAAACATGAGACCGACAAGGTCAACTTTAAATTCAAGATCTATAGGAAAAAATATATATAAAGAAACATGCTGTGTTCGATGGGCTCCACCGTTAAAAGGGAGGAAGCAAGGTTAAATCTAAGAGTGAAGAAATTGCAACAAAGTATTTGTAAATACACTCAAGTCTTATAGTAGGGAGCCATAGAGACAAGGAGCAGAGGGTCCACATTTACATGCAAAAAATCAAAATCTGGTAACATCTGTTGGTTCAGTTTCTCCGATTTGTACTACAAAAAGCACATGTAGTTTATTTCTTCATTCAGCCCCTTTGGAGTAAGGGAGCTAAGACGGTCAATCCAAAAGGTTTCTCTTTGGTCCATCTTCCTTTGAAAATTCTCATGGGTATCTCTTCTGAAGACCACTTCCAGAATTACAAAACGGATTTGGGCTAGGTTGTGTTTTCTCTCATCCCAATGTCTTGATACCGCTGAGTTAGCATTGTGGTTCCTTATGCATGATCTATGCTCATTCCATCTAGTCTTGGCTCTTCTGAGTGTCTGACCCACATAGTACAAACCACATGGGCATTTTATGGCAAAGATTACGTTGTGAGAGTCACATGTAGCACAGTTCTTAAGTTTGATTGTCTCCCCTGTATAGGGATGCTTAATCGTCTCTCCTTTTATGACATAGCCACAATTGCTGCAATTCAAGCAAGGTAATGTACCGATCTTAGCTGTGAGTTTCTTTTTCAGGGCTGGTTTTGTTTGAACTAATCTGTTCTTTATATTCTGACTCTGCTGGTAAGCGAATGTGGGAGCTTCTTTAAACAAGTGTTCCACTCGATGATCGCATAGGAGTGTGTTCCAATGTTTTTTGAGGATGCACTTAATGCGATTGCTTTGACAAGAGTATTTGGACACAAAGACGAGTGGTGGAGCCTGTTCTTGTTTGGTATTGACCTTAAGAAAATCTTCGCTGCTCTGGGTGGCTACACGGGATTGAGCGGTGGTTATTTCTTCCTCTTGGACAGAGGATATTCAGAACTTTTTGCCCATTTCTTGGATAGCTATTTGGTAATCTTCTGGGTCACTTACCAGTCTTTTTACCCTCAACATTTGACTATATGGAAGGTTTTTTATGAGGCTCGGTTGATGGAAGCTGAGGCGTTGTAGGAGGTTATTCTGATCTGTTGGTTTCCGAAAGATAGTGGTTTGATATCCCAAGAAATGGATATTTGTAAGCGAGTATTCATGAGTGAATTGTATACGGGCATCTATGCTATTCAAATATGCAAAGAAATTAAGCAACTCTTCCTCTGTGTCTTTCCATATTCCAAATATATCATCAATATATCTTATCCAAAGGCCCAATTTCGAATGCCAATGTTCATTTTGTAGTATTTTTTCTGATTCAAATTTGTGCATTAAAGAATTAGCATAGGAGGGAGCCATGGTGGCTCCCATAGCTGTCCCAGCAACTTGGAGGTAGTAATCATCTTTATATCTGAAGTAAGAGGTATTACTAATGAACTCAAGAAGTACCATTATAAACTCCTTTTGGGCTGGTATCTCTTCTGCATTGAGTAACATCCACTCCACCACCTCACCCCCTAACTCGTGGGGGATCGATGTGTAAAGACTCTTGACGTCGATTGTGAAACAGATATTATTGCAATTGAATGTAGTAGAATTCAATAATTGTAGAAAATGGGTGGAATCTTTGATGTATGTTTTAGTTTTTTGAATTAGTGGTTGCAAAAACTAATCCACATATTTACCTAAAGGTTCTAGTATACTGTTCATCCCTGCCACAATGGGTCTCCCAGGGGGATTTACTGGGTCTTTATGCACCTTAGGAAGCGTGTAAAAGTGTGGTATTCTGGGTTGTGGATTAGTCAGAAATTTCTTGGTATGTGATTGATCCACTCCAATTCCTCCTCCTTATCTAACAGGGACTTCAAGTTTTCTTTTATCTGCGGTGTTGGGTCATGTGTAAATTTGGCATATGTATTAGCATCGCTCAGTTGTCTTTCACACTCTTGTTCATATTCTCTCGTGTTTAGCAGAACAAGACCTCCTCATTTGTCAGCAGCCCTTATTGTGATCAATGGATCTCCATATAGGTCACGTATCAACTTCAATTCATGGGGTTTCATGTTGCATGGCGAACACCCTTTAAACTTGAGTTTTTCAAAGTCTCTTGTAACCTGTTTTTGGAAAATCTCTATGGACGGTATACTTATTGGAGGAATGAACATGCTTTTGCTTCTGAATTCTTTAAGCTCAGCTTCTTCCTTAGCTTGTTGATCTTCCAGCTCATTAAAGAATACCTTAAGTTTCATCTTTCTGATGAGTTTGTAAAGTTCTATTTTTGACTCAAATAATGTACTGTCATACGTGGGAACAAAAATTAGACCTTTTTGTAGTGTTTCTGTTTCTTTGCTGGTCAATACTCTGGTGGATAAATTCATTACTATGTTCTCTTTTGTTGTAGTCTCGTATTGGGTTTCCCTTTTGGTCTTTCTCCTCCCCCGTCGCGTTCCCTTCTTCCTTTGTCTAAAAAAGAAGTCGCTGTACTTCTAGGTGGTGTTTCTTCTGTTGCTCTCGAGGCACCTGAAGCGCTTGCCGTACTGGCCTCCTATCGGTTTGGGGGTTCCCTTTCTGTATCTGTACCTGAACTGGAAGTCTCACTTGAATTTGTGGGTCTGGGTTTCCTTAGTGGTGGACCATATCTGTCCATCCAGTTGTATACTTCATCCTTGAGATAATCATAAGTGTCTCTTTTAAACGTGCAGATTTTTTTAGATTCTAATTCTGTTTTATATTGTGACAATTTTTCGTTGATTTCTTGGAGGATAGAGTCAACTTCTTCTCTGTTTAATGTTGTTACCAAAGCTACTTCAATCTCTTGAATTTCTTTGTTAAGATCTGATAAGTCTTTTGCCAACTCCTGTATGGTCAGTAATATGAGATCTAGTGAGCACTTGTGAAGTATAGCTTCCCATTTCTTTACGAAAGTCTTACTCTCCTTGCATAATGTAGGACGCAATTGGATGCACAGCCCCCTAGGGATCGTTGGCTTTTATGGTATCTCCCTAAAGTTATTGCATGTAGTTTAGAGTTGAGAAGTAGAGAAGAGTTGCTTAATTTCTTTGCATATTTGAATAGCATAGATGCCCGTATACAATTCACTCATGAATACTCGCTTACAAATATCCCTTTCTTGGATGTAGACATCAAGATTACCACCTTGGGATATCAAACCACTATCTTTCGGAAATCAACAGATCGGAATAACCTCCTACAACGCCTCAGCTTCCATCAACCGAGCCTCATAAAAAACCTTCCATATAGTCAAATGTTGAGGGTAAAAAGACTGGTAAGTGACCCAGAAGATTACCAAATGGCTATCCAAGAAATGGGCAAAAAGTTCTTGGACAGAGGATATTCAGAGGAAGAAATAACCACAGATCAATCTTGTGTAGCCACCCAGAGCAGAGAAGATTTACTTAAGGTCAATACCAAACAAGAACAGGCTCCACCACTAGTCTTTGTGTCCAAATACTCTCGTCAAAGCAATCGCATTAAGTGCATCATCAAAAAACATTGGAACACACTCCTATGCGATCATCGAGTGGAACACTTGTTTAAAGAAGCTCCCACATTCGCTTACCAGCGGAGTCAGAATTTAAAGGACAGATTAGTTCAAACAAAACCAGCCCTGAAAAAGAAACTCACAGCTAAGATCGGTACATTCCCTTGCTTGAATTGCAGCAATTGTGGCTATGTCATAAAAGGAGAGACGATTAAGCATCCCTATACAGGGGAGACAATCAAACTTAAGAACTTAATCTATGCCATAAAATGCCCATGTGGTTTGTACTATGTGGGTCAGACACTCAGAATAGCCAGGACTAGATGGAATGAGCATAGATCATGCATAAGGAACCACAATGCTAACTCAGCGGTATCAAGACATTGGGATGAGAGAAAACACAATCTAGCCCAAATCCGTTTTGTAATTCTGGAAGTGGTCTTCAGAAGAGATACCCATGAGAATTTTCAAAGGAAGATGGACCAAAGAGAAACCTTTTGGATTGACAGTCTTAGCTCCCTTACTCCAAAGGGGCTGAATGAAGAAATAAACTACATGTGCTTTTTGTAGTACAAATCGGAGAAACTGAACCAACAGATGTTACCAGATTTTGATTTTTTGCATGCAAATGTGGACCCTCTGCTCCTTGTCTCTATGGCTCCCTACTATAAGACTTGAGTGTATTTACAAATACTTTGTTGCAATTTCTTCACTCTTAGATTTAACCTTGCTGCCTCCCTTTTAGTGGTGGAGCCCATCGAACACAGCATGTTTCTTTATATATATTGTTTCCTATAGATCTTGAATTTAAAGTTGACCTTGTCGGTCTCACGTTTAGCTTATAGCTTTAGTGTTGTTTCGTTATTTTGCTTATCCAGATCTGACTTGTTTACATACGAACATGTTTCACAGTGACGTACCCTTCATAAGTCTACTTTGGACCCTATGTACTAATCTGCATTACAACTAATAGTTATGTGAACCTATAGACATCCGCAATCCCCTTTTTTTTAACACTCATTAGATCTAACGTGATTTTTGTCAGGCAACTGTACATCTTCTAGTAACTCTCACCATACCTAAAGCGATCTCTGTCAAATAGGCAGCACTGGCGCTACTGTGCATTACAAGATCGCATCGGTAAAGCAATACCAACATTAGCTCACATACTGCATTACATCCATATGTGCTTCTCTTTGCAACGTGCAATTTTTCGAAACGTGCTTTTGTCCTTTAAGTTCGCGCATACACTGCAATCACGTTCAGACACATTCCGAGTGTCCATCACCATGGAGACATCCCCGCCCCATGGCTTGTGCCAGGGGGTGGGGCGCGAGGCGAACGTGCTCTACACAGACCACAACGCATAGCCCCGTCTCCATGGGTACATTTAAAACAAAGTCATTTCCACCGCGAGCGCGTTGGAAGCTGCACACACGGCTGACATGTCTTACAAGCTGCCGGGTAAGCATGGTTACAGCCAGCTATACTGAAGCTCTACCCTCTGCATATTTCGCGAGGATTACTTACAGTGATACTTAATTTCTATTTTTTGTAGATCCATGCGCTCTTTGACTTGATTAAGGTATGACTTGTCTTTATGGCGGATACACTGATAGAAGATGCATAACCATTGCAGAAAACTAATTGAAATGCTTTCTTGTTTCCTTTTTATTTTCTACCAAAACGGATGTGGTTCACAAATGGGTATGTGCTTTTATAAACATTTTTGATAATTTTTGATATGCATGTTTTGCAATGCATCTTGTGAACATTGTTGAAACAACAGTTATGAGATATCATTTATTGCAATAATACCGCCCTGATGAAGGTTTTATCCGAAATGCATTGGCACCAGAGTATTATGGGCAATTTCAAATGAATACTCAATGTGTAATTCACACAGATGAACTTTACCAGAAAACATTTCAGAAATGTGCATTAAACATTTTCTGTTATGAAAACTCATGACTTTCAGAACTTCTTTGGAATAACATTTGGATACTTTTTACAGTAGACTATATATGAGCAACCTAATTGGGGCTAACCGTGAAGCGCCTTTCCTAGCAAAGTGGAGTCACTTTGTTTTTTGGAGATTATATGTTTGAATAGGTCCTAGTGCTACTGGACCATTTATGGACTGGCAGCGCCAGGCGAAAATATTTTGAAACACACCTTTGGATCTCTAGGATATTTGATGTAATAATCCTAAATTTTAATTTGCAAGTGGTGCCCTCCTCTGTCTTTTCATTTTCACCTTTAATACATTGCCAGCATATTTATTCAAACATTTTCTCTCTCAGGTAAATTTTCTGGTGTTCCTTGCTATTTTGTCTTGTGCACTTTCATCTAAGGGGAAGGTCAAATGAACTAATTTTTAAATTTCACTTACTGTGCATACATTCCTGGGTGCCAGCTTTAGATTTTTGCTATGGGGGCAAAAGTACCTCGGCATATATCATTGTGTCAGTCAGTCAGTCAGTCATTTTTTTACCTTTTCTGTGCTGCTTAAATGTATTTAATTGAGGTTGTGCAATGCATCAAAACAGTCACCAAGAGACTGGCCATAAAACAAGGGGCTTGTAGCATGCTGCTTAACCACAATGTGTGATCCATGGGAAATTGTTTAATCTCACTGCACATTGCCTAAAAATATTGTGAGTTTCCAAAGCCTGCAATCTTTTATACATAACACTAACACTGTCAAAATATATAAAAATCAGTTTGTGATTGATGAACATCTTTGTGTGAGGGATTGCAAGTGTTTTAAAATATAGAGCAGCCATACCCACCAGCCATGGTTTAAGGCCATGACAGGTGTGGCTAGTGGTTTAGTCGTGTTTGGCCCTGCCCACCTGTCATGCCCGAAGGCCATGGCTCATGTTCTGGTAGTGTTCTAAAAATCATGGAATAACAAAACCCTTGAAAATCAAGGAAAAACCTTTAATTGCGGTGACATTAAGGTGCAAACTTAACTCAACAAAACCGGTGAAATTCAGCTACAGCCACCTTACCTTTGTGCCCCCTGTTGCACAGCATATGACCATAATGATCATATCACATATGACATCACTAATTAAAACATTTATGACGACACTGATGGCATCACAGATGGCATCACTGATGACATTGCTAATAGCTTCAAAAATGTCATCAATAATTATGTAACTATTCCCATCAGACATAAGATCACTTTATGCTTTGCCCGTATTCAGACATCCCTTAAGCTTCTACACCCTTAAGCTTCTACAAATGTTATATTAGCATTTTAGAATAGTTCAAACCAATGAGTACATTGTTCAAAACAGTTAACAGCTACAAATGCTTCATATCACTACTTGTGAAGGTTTCCTATGTAGAACGTTGGTAAAAGATATCTGAATTATAAATAGCGCACTAATTAGAATGTTCCAGTTTTTGGAAAATATATCTAAAACATGTTTACTATAATATAATCTGTAAATAGATTTACAAAAAGAAATGTGTAGAAGTAAATAGAAAGCGACACATGTTGAACCATTATTTTTTACAATGTTTTAAAATAAACATAGATAAATACTCAATTGTTTTATTGTTAGAAAAATGTGAACACATATTTTCTAAATGACCTGAGAAGTGCCTTAAAACTAAGTATTAGGATATATTTCAAGGATTTTCATACAATGGTATTGAAAAAAATGTATATATTTATAGAAAATAAATGAAGTTTTAAAATGCAACCTTTGCTTGAAAACATGTATAAAGATGCATATTTCTTTGTGTGTCTTTTGTAAGTGATTAACATGTCTTTCAAACACATTGTACAAAGTAAAAGTAATCTGTAAATAGTATCACATTCTGTAATACATTGACTTGTGTGCATGTCATATTATCTAAGTAGTGATGATGATGTCATCTGTGATATCATTGTGGTCAATATCCCTTGTGATAGGAAGGATCTCACTGTAAATATTTCTTAGAACTTGAATGGTCATGTATTTGCAGTTGCTCCTGTATCAATCTTAATCTTAGTTGTTCTCTCCCATTGACACATCCAAACTTCTGAGTGGAACAACATTGGGACTTTCCATTGTGTGCAGCTGATATTTCATTCACAAATTAACAACACACTGCAAATATTATGAGGCGTTTTGCCATTAACTTTGATGTTTTCTCGACAGAGAAGGCCCAAAAGGAGATTGACACAGTGCTTGGTGAAAGAAGTAGTCCAAACCTTGAAGACAGACAGAAGATGCCATACACAAATGCTGTGGTGCACGAGATTCACAGATTCTGTGATACTGTTCCAATGGGTGGCTGTCATGCCGTAACATGTGATACCCAGTTCAGGGAGTTTGTCATTACTAAGGTACATGTCTTTTTACAGGCTCTCTGCAGCATTCATTACAGCAACCGTGGGTATGTAGACAGTAATGGAAATGTGTTATGTGTGGTGATTTGATTTAACCTATAGTTCATATGCATACTGGTGAAATATAACTAATATGCCCTCTGTAAGACTAGAGGCTCCTACTATGCTCTATCCTTCTTTACTACTTACTAGGTCCAACATATGTCTATCATGCCCTATTCAGGCCATCCCGCTATAAGTGATAATAATATTTACCTCAATCTTCTAACCACATTACATTTCCAACAATTGTTTTGAGGGCTTATTTGAGGTCAGGACCACTGCTTTAATAGAAGCACCTAGGAGTAACCAGTTGAGTAGACTTACATTGCCACATTGAAAGGACAAAATCGTTAACAATTGCAAAACATTGCAGGCTATTAATTATACCTGTCATTGTATTTACAATATGCCATAACAATGAAGTAAGTGCTAGTCTTTCAAAGTTAGGTACTTGTCAAGCCCTGCCCTTTAACCTCTAAGAAAGTGGCCGCTGCATGATTGACGCAATGTGTCTGACTAATCTGAGGAATTGTGTGAAGGAAACCACTATCTGACTCCCAGGCTGTAAGAGAGAAAAGAACACAACCAAGTTGACAAGAGGTATACAGAGAGCAAATAATACCAACAACCACAGACCCTAAAAATATCTAACAATGGAAACACTAACATTCTGAACATAGGTGCACTTCCTTCCCTGAGAGATGAAGCACTGTTCATAGGGCAGTTGATGGGATTTGTACGATGATACACAAGAAATCGTCCAATGGACCATGAAGAAGAACAATTCAATCCAAGTAAAGTAGCTCTATAAGTAAAGGTACATGTGGAAGCAGGAAACTGTGGGAGAGGAGAGATGTCCAGGAATAGTGTGCCGCAAGCAGGTAGAACAAATGGAAATCAGGAGAAGTGGCACGGCTAAGGATAGGAATGTGCAGAATGAGATGATATTTAAAACATGAGGAGGAGTTCAGTCTGCAAATAGCGAAGCAGAGGATCTTCTATTAGAACATTTGGTTCTCATGGGTGAAGGACCAAACATATCAATGTAGTAAACAATGAAACACCACATCCAGTGATGGCCAAATTCAATAACCAAATCAGCTCTGGATAGTATTAATAAGATGGCCAAGGTTCAGATAAAATCCACAAGTACATACAAATTGCAAATAGCAAGTCATCCATTAGCGACGGTACAAGACAGTGATAGAAGTGTGGTATGTGAGAGGGAGAAATGTGCAACACATTTTTCAAGGGGTTGTGGATGGGACAGGTTGATTTCCAAGTGGGTGGAACAGGTCAAATTATATCCTCTGTATTATTTTTCATTCATTTCTCTCAGTGGGTTAGTCATTTTGAACATGCATGTATTGCCTTTGTGAAGCCAATCACCTCTAATCGCTGATCTTTACTCTGCTGCAACCCATACTTAAAACCTACCTAAATACCAGCTGCTTCAATAAGGGCATGCAACTAGACAAATGTGTGCTGTCATGAACAGAACTTTGTAATGTATTGCAAAGCCTGGATCCTAAGATGTAAAGTCTTTAATCTCCACTGGTCTGGCATAGTCCTAGTAACTGTCGGTCTGTGGTCCGGAACGCTCCCATGAGGAGTGCATTACAGTAGTCCAACTGACTAGTCACTAAGACTTCTACTCTAACTGCACACTTGTCCAATGGCATGAAGAGGCAAACCCTATGTAGCCACCCAATGTCAAAATAATCTTCTGCGGAAATGGACAACATTCATTAACTGTATCATATAAGCATTAAGCCAGAGATATCAAGTTGACATTTTCAGAAAATCAGGGTGAGATGGGGTGTCAGGAGTGATATGTTCTTAGTGTTTGCAGGACCTCTTCCATATTCTGATATTTATAATGAAGCCAGACAGAATCCATCCAGGTTGAGAGGTCATCTAGCATTCATGAATGTACGGTGAAACTGATTTCATATATATATATATATATATATATATATATATATATATAATTTATTGTGATTTAATTTACATTGAAACTTTACACATAAAAATAGCTTTTACGTAAAAAGAACATAAAAAGAATAAAAATGATCATAAAAAGAAAACATATGACATTTAGATACAGAAATACAAGGAAAGGAAAAGCACCAAATTCCCTGAGCAAACAAACCATAATGTCATCATCATTAAGATTTAAGTTAACAATAGTCTCAGATTAGTAATAGTTCAAGAACCATACAATGCCTCATAATGCCAACTACTCTTCAGGGCAGACTTTCAGCATTTGATTAACATACCAGTGAAGGTTTAATATTACAGCAGTTCCTGTTTAAGGGCAAACTCATGGCAAGAAGCAAAATCACTTAGGCTTCAACAGTAACTATTCAGTAACTCATCTTTGTGTCTTCCTATATAGTTATGTTAAGGCTTGTTTCCACCTTCAGCCAAATATTGTACAATGCCATCAGGAGCCTCATGCTATTGGAATTAATGCAATGATACCAAAATAGCTCCTCTTTGATGTATCCGTGATTGTGCACAAAATACCCAAACAGAGGTTTATGGCACTTATCATTTTGTGGCATTCAGTCAGCAAATGTCTGGCCGTCTCTGGCTGATTCACTTCATTGCATAGTCGGCAGAGCCGTAGTTCTGGAGCGATCATGTCTCTTCTACCGGTGATCATTAACTTAGGTAGTTGTTCAAGCCTTAAAAGTAAAATGAAGCATCTGAGTCTCACACCAGGGCACAGATGAAGGTAACTCTGAGGTTTTTTGAAGTTGTACAGTCTATACTGGACAAACTGATAGCTTTTCAGCTCCCGGAGATGAGCATAGTTCTCTAGCCAATCCCAGAGATCTATACGTTTACCCAGGGCCCTCTGTACTTCTTCTGTGACACTACCCACCCAGATATGCCACCCAATGGCCGTCAGAAATTTGGACATTTGCTCCTTCAAGGGGCACGGGGGGTGAACCTTAGAAATCTCTTGATGGACAGCATTTAGTAGCCCGTTATTGGTCTCACAACTCATTTTCAGATAGAGTAGGGCTCGCTTTTTTAAAACTAGAGCTTTCAATGAGGTCAGCCCCAGTTCTAATCTTATAATTGCCATAGGAATTCCTGGTGGTAGCCCCAAGATAGAGCGCCAAAATGTTCCTTCAATCATCTGCAACCATTTCAGGTCAGTGTTGAGGAGAGCTTCCAGACCATAGGTGATCATAGAGGACAATACTTGTACATAGAGTTGACGTGTGCCCCAGATAGTAAAACCGCCCTGATTTACTGTGAATCTACGGAACAGTGCGGTTATGAAATGCGTGACTGTTTGCATATTCCATAGTCACCGACGCTCTCAAATTCAATCCCTAGATAGCGATAAAGAGGTGTGTAGGCGATGTTGTCGAGGCCAACTCTAAGCTGCACATGAGTGGTGTTCTTTTTGGTGAATCTCATGGCCTTAGTTTTTTCCAGATTAATTTTAAAGCCATTTCTCTCGGCATATTCCCACAAGGCAAAGGCCGACCTACGCAGCCCACTAATGGTGTGGTCAAGTATTACTAGGGCGTCCGCATAGGCAAGAACAGGACAGATGGAGTCTCCTATTTTTGGTGGACAGTTTGTCACGGCCCCAATGGCCACGGGGATGTCATGTGCGTATAGATTAAATATTAGAGGAGCCGTGACACAGCCTTGTTTAACCCCCCTATTTTGGAGCACACTTCTAGTGGTATGACCTTCCTGATCCAGTTTTACTTTTACAGAAGTATTCTGATGGAGCAATCTGAGATAGTAGGTCAGGCCCTCAGGGCAGCCAATTGATTTTAACTTCTGCCAAAGACAATCTTGGGGAATAGAATCGAATGCCTCCGAGAAGTCTATATAGAGGGCATATAATGGGGGCTGCCCCCCAGATCTTGCTCGTGTCCTTAGGAGGTCCATAACCATGATGTTATGCGCCGTGGAATAGCCCCGCCTAAAACCACTCTGGAATTTACAGAGTATATCAGATTGCTCTACCCAAAGCTGTAGCTCTTTTAATAAGAGTGAGACAAATATATTCCCTGTGGCATCCAGCATTGAAAGGAGTCTGTAATTACTGGGGTCCGCTTGATCGCCCTTTTTAAAGACCGGTATAAGAACCGCCATTTTCCAGGATCGGGGTATTTTCCCCTCATTTAATATCTTTTTAAACATGATAACTAGTAGGGATGCCCAAAATTCAGGATGAGACTTCATCACAATGTTTGCTAGTCCATTCGGGCCAGGGGCACGTGAGGATTTTAATTCCATAATTATATTCATCACCATTTCATAGGATGTATTAATAGGAGGAATTAACGGCATATTAACCAATGTACAGGATTCCTCCGTATCTACCTTGGCATTTCGATTTTCAAGGAAAGCTATCCATGTTTCAGCCTTAATAGGGTTAACTAATGTGCCTTGCATAGTGCCTCGCGCTTCACCCAGCAAAGACCAGATGTTACGGGTTTTACCTGTACAGATCTTATTTACTAGCTTTTGCCAGGATAGGATTTTGTTGGATTTCCTTTAGGCTTTAATAATAGCTCTATATCTATTTTTGACACTCCTTACCTTGTTGAAATATTGGTCTGGGGCATATGCTTGTCTCTTGGCAAGCCGAAGTTCTGGTCTACACTCTCTCTTTGCATCTCTGATCATTTTATCAAAGGGAGGCTTTTTTTTCCCCCCAGCTGATCATAGCCCCTATGTGACAAACAGCATTATTCTGAACAAAGGAGCAGATCCAATTTTCGATGGAATTGATCGTCATCTCCCCAAAATCTGGTAGAAGGTTTAAGTTGTCACTAGCCAAAGCTGCTACGGCGTGGGCCACATTTTTGTCAGGCCAACTGATCTGTGTGCCTGCTTTATTTGGCTTAATGTTACCCATGTTAAGAGCAGGGGGGTCATTTACCCTGATTTTCAATTTGCATCTGAGTGTGGCATGGTCACTCCACTCATTAGGGATCACTTGCATATCATCCACCATCTCATACACTCTTGGGCAGACAAAGATGTAATCTAAAGTACTGCAGGAAATACCATTAGACCAAGTTTGGTGTCCAGAATAATCACTAAAGGTTTTACCGTTGACCATTTCGATGTCCCATGAATCAAACAAGTGTTCCCAGCCTCGACCTTCGGGATCACTTTTTTTGGTATGTTGCATGCAATTTTTAGAATTTAACCTAGGGTTATGAGACCCTATGAGACAAAAAATGAGCGAAACCCCTGCAATTCCATCACAAAATTGTAATATCTCATTGTGTTAACAACACTCCAGGTAACGAATCCGCCAGCCATTTTAATACTTGTTGAATGTCCGAAATGTCCACATTCTTCCCTTGAGGCAGATTAGGACAGGGACTGACCTCAACTGGCAAATCTACCTTTCTGGGCAATTCGACTTCATTCAAATCGACATCAACCTCCACGTCAATCGCTTTCAATTCAGCCTTATAGTTCCTTAGCAATTGTGCGGTTGATAGAAACTTACAGTGCAGTGCAGAAACCTGAATATTTGGGCCTTTTAGTGGTTCCACGAATTGGAAGTCGTCAGACTTAAGGACCCTGAATTGTGGTACATAGCTCAGTCTAGTTAACAGTTCTGAGCGAGAGAGCCATTTTGGTTCTTCGCTTAAGTATAAGTTCTTTATCAAACATATGCGATTTCCTTCCGTGGCAGCTTTAGTTTCATTCAGAAGAGTTGTATAAGGCGTTGATGCTGGTGGCTCTGGTATACTCCCAGGGCTCTCCTCCTCCATAGCCACTACCTCTTCACTCAAGTTATCCCCCTCAGGTAAGTCATCCTCCTCATCAGGCTCAATCATCTTTCTCTTTCAGGTATTAACCAGCTAGTCAAGCAGCCCTCTCCACTGTTCTTCCTTTTCTTCGCTCTGGCCGCTCTTTTTTTGGCTTTCTTTGAGGGATGCCCAGAGGATTCCTTGTCGGGCTTGGAAGGAGCCATAGCTTTGGCTCTTTTGTTCTCAGCCGCCCTCCTCGCCATTCTACGTGCTTGCGCGAGAAGAATCATTCATTGTTTTCCTTGTCAGCCTCCAACCCCGGGATTTGTGGTTCCTCAGTTTGATGTTCTTCAATTTCAACGACCAATTGTATAGCTTCCGAGAGTTTGGATTCTGCTGAAGGGTCAACATCAGCAATTCCCTCAGCTTTCTCCCTCTTGATCATGTCTAGGGTTAAGGCATTGGAATTGTTCAGTATTCCCCCCGCCATTTTCAATAAGATTTTAAGAGCGAATTGCAGGGATGCGACTGAAGACTGAATCTCTGCAATCTCCGTCGCCCCAGGGTAGGTATTAGCCAGACATTTGCTTTCAACTTCGGGGCTATCTTCCATAGAAGCCATCTCCAGGTTCGGAGATACTGATAATCTGTCCATAGATTCCACTTGAGTAGGAGAGGCATATGGAGTATTTCCCTGCTTATTTACTTGGGTGCAGTCAATATTGATAGGCATTGATCCTGGAGCTGGGGTCATATGTCTTTGGATACTGAGACATAGTTCCAGTAGCGAATTGTTGTCTATGTCATCAAAGTTCGAGGCACATAATGAACCTGCATTATAAGGCGCTGGAGCAGTAGCCTCCTCGATAGTGGTGGAGTTTGTTTCAGGGAGTGGGTTTTGTGGGAAAAACTCGGTAATCATGCCTTGGTCAGCGGGTATGGCATTCTTAGTTTTCTTCCTGGGTTTTGCCCGTGCTGTATCATTACTCAGAGGACTCTTCACTTTCTCCATTCCCTTAGTTCTTCTAAGGTTATACTTAAGCTGTGTAGATCTCTTCATTGGAGGCATTCGGGCTTCCACCAACTCTAGTCCTCCGCACCTTGATTACATCACAGTACAGTATCAATGGGAATAAATCCCTGCAGTCTCCTCGATATATCAGCGGTCAGGATCAAAGGGATCAAGTCCCAACAGTCTCCTAACCACAACTGCTCACAGTATGTCAGCTCTTTATGAAGGGAGAGGTGTGGGTGTCCACATCTCCAAGTGGCACCCTGCAGTTTTACAGCCAAATCACTTCCTACGGTGATGCTCAGGGAGTGTTTAAACAGGCTCATACATTCACTCCCAACCAAATACAAAAAAGGGGGGCAAACAGCAGAATGGGAGATGATGATGGGCGTTATTAGCACATGTTAGCCCCTGCAGCCCCCATCAGAGGCAGTGTTTGGTGCCTCACAATAATAGCCAACAACAAGGCAATCAGAGTAGTGCCCCCCCCCAACACACCACAAGGGCCCTGCGGGCTGCTGTTCAGTTAATGATAATGTCAGAAGCCCTGCAGTCCCACTCAGTGTTTGCTGCTTAGTACACACACCTCTACACCCACCTCAACACTACCGCTCCCTCTCCACCCTACTACTCCATTATCCAACCTACTACTCCCTCCTACACATTACTACTACTTCATCCAGCTTCTACTCAAACACCCTTCTTTCACTCGCATGGACTCTTCACAGTCCCTCACTACACTTCCTCCCCTTAACCTACTTGCCACTTTCTCAAAAACACTGACAATGCCCTGCGGCTTGCACTCACTAACCAATGCCTCAACTGCTCCAAAAAACACTTCCACAAACTGCTTTACTGTCCTTCCTGCTGCTGGTCTCTTGGACTGCCACCATCTCTTCCTCTGACTTCAGCCAAACAACCCAAAACGTCCTGTTTCCTGGGGTCTCTGTTAAGCCCATTCTTGTTTTATGGTTGATCTGTTGTCCATGGCCAATTTTGCCCTGTCTTCCCCAGCTCGGATGTGTGACATACATGAAAATGTTTATCTAGTCTTTTAAGCCCCACCTGCTTTCTCAATGCAGAGCTGCAATGTGATAATAATAAAGGTTAATTTTGTGCGAAGTCACATTTCGTGTTCAGGGGGTCTGGCCTGGCAACCCCATAGGTCAGTTCTGTTTTCATGTGTTGGGGTTTCCTTTTAAGACCATGGTGGTATATGTGGCCCACATTGCTCTCCTTCCTGGTTAGGCTGAGGTTTGAGTGCAGTGCATGGCTTGGCGGGCAGCAAAGTGGTTGCCATCCACTCTTTACAAAGGTTACTCCTTTGTCAAACCATTGTGTGCCCTTCCAGACAAATGTCCATAAAAGATCAAAACGTTTAAATATACTTCATCCACATGCAATTTTGGTGGTCAGTTTATAGTCAAACTCTTCCACGCGACGCAAAATTTAGGGACCTCAAATGTATAAATGCAATAGAGTCGACTTAGTCTAAAAGCTTCCCCTACAAACTGCAATCTGTGCCAAATGGCCAAAAAAGCTACCACGTTATAGCACTGTGCAGAAAGCTTCCACGTGGACCAGAATACTCTAAGCCCACCACAGCAAGCAAAGTCTACACTAGAGACTATCTGGAAACTGCATGGGATATTGACCTACACCCAAGGTCTGGGAAGGGATTTGAAAGGGATGACTTGGAGGATAGCACAGCACACAGGTTTGAATCCCGGGCTCGCACTTAGAAACCTTTCCCGGTATTAAGCGTGTTATGAAAAAACAATTATAATTATGACTGACAGCCGCCTTCTGTGTTGCAATAATGCATATTATTTACTATATGGGCAATAAAGACCTCTCGAAACGAGCATGTTTGTTCAGGCCTAACATAGTATCCCTAGGGTCATTCGATCTCTGAAAAACAATAGGGTTCACTCTTAAGCATGATATTTGACTGTTCCCATGTCTGGTCAATATCGAAAGTTATTAATCAAATGTTATGAATTGCCATTCCACTATCTTATTACATTGTGATAGCTAGCACAAACGCCATCCACCACATTTCTAACACAGGTCATAGAAACCTCTTTAATAGTTTACTTCAAATGAAAAAAATATGACAACCAACTGGAAAGGCAAATGTGGTATCCATAACATTGCCAGGTGTAGTGTGCCACAACATATGTGAAAAATCAGTAGCTGCTAATCATTAGAGCCTATTAAGGCATGGATATTAGCCATAAATGTAATATAAACATGTGAATTGTAACTGGTGCAATCTTTTGACACTTTATTACATCTAAAGCTCTGGGGCCAGATGGCCTCACAAATGTAATGCTAAAAACGCATCCTGAAACTTGGTCCAGGATTCTGCTTACTATTTTTGAACAAGTTACAACAAGACTAAGTTAATAACGCAATCTTGGAAATAATCTGTGAGGGAAACCGGGAGGGACGGGAATTATCGGCCAATAGCCATTTTAGACAATCCAGGGAAAATCTTTGCTCGACTGCTACTGAGGCATATAAAACTCTGGATAGATAGGGTTTGCATCAGTGACAAATATCAACCAGGATTTGTCTCCGAGCTAGGTACTTCGGTAAATCTTTTGGCTATAATTCTGGTGAAAAAAATAGTTATTCAATCGTAACAACCTGTTTATATGGCTCTTATAGATTTTAAGCATGCTTTTGTTTAATTTTCTAGGGACCTTCCTTCTAGAAGATGAAACAGGTAGCCTGTCCGGTATACATTCAGCCATTTGTCTCTGAGCTGTACTCATATACTTCAATTCAAGTTAGATTAAACCAGCAAGGCTACTTGTCTCATCCAATCTTAACTAGCAGAGGTCTTAAGCAAGGGTGCATTTTGGTCCCTGCCCTTTTTAGTTTATTTATAGCAGACACTGGTCATAATTTAGAAACTGTGGTCTTGTAGAGGAGGAGCCAAATGCCTCTAACAGAAGCTCTGCCCCTATCTTGCCTATATATTGGAAGCCGAAAAATTGCAACATGCACAATGCCGATAATGATACCGATACCGCGAAAGATCTTCGAAACAAGGTATCCATTCACAAAGCCCTATAAGATGTACCCGCAGAGAGATGGCAGCCTCTTAAGAAAGATCCCTGAAGAAGTGTGAAGCAGTGAACGCAGGTGGTTGGTGAGGTCCCAAAAAATGATAGTGACGCACTGAGAAGGATGATCAGAGAAGAGAATGTATAGATATTATGGAAACTGATGACGAAATAAGGAAGTGAGTAGCAGTTTATGTGCAAAATGAAGATTGCATGTATGAAGAACACTGAAGAAAATATAAGTCACTTAATAACTGTACAGATGCTGCAACGCAAGTAGACTAAGTAATCATGAAGGCTGGCTATACGTAGTGAATAGACTGCAGGGGTTTCCTGGCTCTATATATATATATATATATATATATATATATATATATATATTGTATAGCATCTGGATTTTCAATGTTGCAACATTAGTAAACCAGGACCCATGAACGAGAAGCACTGAAAGTGTGGCGCAGTAGAGAAAAGCAACTGAAAATCGTGGAAGGATCGAGAAGGCTGTCTGGCGCCCATTGTCAAGGGTTGGGGCAGCCAAGAACTTTTTATCTATTCAAGGAGATACAAAGAATGTGAGAAACAATGCAAGTTCCATTAAGGTGTGACAGAAACACTTTGAGTGCCATGTTTCATTCATTCAATATTATTAAATATGAAGAAAGGAACTCAAACGTGGTCTCTTGTCCCGTGGGATGGATGGAAATAGAAAACAAGCAAGCTGCATCGTGACCTGAAGGCAATAACGTGCTTGCACTCCCTTCTATTCTGTGATGATGGATGGTGGACTAATTGGGTGGGAAGGCATGGTCAAGTCCACCCACAAGCACCTGGGGTACCAGCTTGTGGGCTGCTAGCGAGTCGAATATTCCAGAAGGGTACAAGCGTGCCAACCAATAATAGAGGGCCATGTATTGAAGAGTCCTATAGTTTCAGAGCCGATGGTGTGTCGTGTATCTAACAAATATTGAGGATGACTTGTACCAGGGATGGGCATAAGTTGTCCACCTGACTGTAGAATCTAATCACAATCCAATCCCCTACAGAAAGTATACCTAGATGTTCCCCGTAGACCTATCACAATCCCAAATAAGTTTTCTTAGTTTGTCACATATTATGACATCATTTATGATGAGTTTTTGCTATATAAGGATGTTTTTTTCATGTGATGCATTAAGATTATGCTGTGAGATGTCCGTTGGTGTCCGTTGTACTCCGTGTTTGAGACAATTGACAATAAAACAGCTTCTGTTTGCAACCTTCCTGAGTTGGTTTGGTTATTAGTGTGAGAGCTGTTCTGCACCCCCATCCATCTAACAACACACGTCCTCATTTAAAAAGGACCTGATGGTTCACGTGGCAGCAGAGGATGGTTACCTGCCCATCAATTAAGTAGAACTCCAGAATTCTGCACAATCAAGCACCCTTCGCCATCTAGACGGAAGATCACAGGGTTTCCTGTGACGAGCGGCCGATTGATACAAGAAAATTGATACAGGTGGGACGGGCCCCGCTTTGACAAAATCCCTCCTGGTTTCCACAGGCGCTTCACGGATGGAAGGCGAAAGTGGTCGATTGGAGAGGGGATACGATACCGAAGCCCTCAAGCAGAATGAGCGAATGGTGATTAGGCTAAGGGGAATAGCAAACTGTGGGGATGGGATTGTGGTAATTAGAAAAGTAACAGGGTTGGTTATAAAAGTGTAAATGAAGAGCGTTTTAAAGAAAATGAAGAGGGTTTTAAGAGACAAGGCCCGGGATTCCTAACTCAATGAGTTATAGAAGAAATCGTCTCAGACCCCAGTCAGGGTAAAACTAGGGGGTGCATAAACAGCTTTATGTTAGGAGACGAGTTAAACGCTAGTCAGATTATTTTCAGGGGCGAGATGGAGAAAAGGAGTATGATGGTGTAAATGTAAAAGAGTCGACTAGTCTGTGAGCCTGTCTATGTGTTTCTTTTAAAAAGGTGTCAAAGAGCGACAAGAATATGTTGTGTAAAGTTGAAGTGGAGATGCAAAGTTATTGCCTATTTTAAGGTCATTGCCGGCGCTGATCAAAATGTAGGTTGAAGTTACTGAGAAACAGAGGTTTTGAGTGGCAAGTGTTGGAACGTGCTCATATTTGTTGTTTTTATAAATGTATCTGTGTAAATGTCAATTGAGACTTGTCACAATGGAAGATATTACTCCACGGATGCAGCTGTGCAACCATTTCCAAAGCAGATTCCTAAGCTCCAACAGTAAAGCACGGAATCAGTAAAGGGCACAGCAGACAACATTTTCATGCCATGGCTAAAAGGGGGATCGCTGTCAAAAGCGGTATTGCAATAGATTCCCACATACCTGCACGCTGCATACACGGGGAAAAAATTGGAAAAGAGGTTAGCTATTTTAGAGCTCTGGAAAATGTACCAAGAGGAGAGAGTAGATCCACCGCCTCAGGAGTGGATGCTTACTCAGTGTAGGGAGGAAGGTGTTCAGCCTTCTGCTCCCTTACCTCACTTGAAATGAATGGCGAAAGTACAGAAGACATAGGATTGTATCCATTGAAGGAACTGAAGGCGGCGGCAGGGAATAGTAATCCGATATATGGACCGCCTGCTCATAGCAGTGATGACAGTCCAGAAAAGACCAAAAGAAAGGAGGAGATCTTTTTTAAGATCATGCAAAATAAAGAGGAGAAAAGTGAGCGACCAATATGACAACAGACATAGAACGAGAGGTTAAAAGATGGAAAGGAGAAATGGATAAGGCTAACGAGGTAACTTTCATACAGAACGAATGATTTGGAGGCCAGATTTTGCTCAAGCATGATGGTAAAAGTATTGAGGAGGTCAGGCAAAGGGAAGATCAAGACGAAAAGGACAGAAAAGACAGGGAACGAGAAAAGAGATTGAAAAAGGATGAACATAAAAGAAAGGGCAGACAGAGGCGAGAAAAGATGTATCAGGAAGAGCAATAAAATAAAAAACAAAAGGGCAGAGGAGCAAAGGAAGTATGACAACAGGCAGAGAGCAATCGAAGAACCAAATAGGCAATAACGGAAAACAGAAGAGGAAGCAGCACAGAAATTAAGAGATAAAAGGATACAGAGATGAAGGGAAGAGGAAGAGAATAGAGCAAACGAAAAAAGAGAGGAGAAAAGACAAGAAGAGGACACTTAGATGGGAAGCGAGAAACGGAAGAGAATTAGAAAAAGAATTGGAACAAAAAATAGAGGCAGGGGTAGCTCAATATTGATTGCATTCCGAAGGAGTTAATAGAACCGAGTCCAGTAATATCATGGAGTAATATAGAGGAGTATCTTCTGTTAAAGGAGGCAATGCCAGAGCCATATAGAGTAGCCCTAGAAGAGAATTTTGACATAAGGAGCATGGGAGATAGCATCGAAAAGGCCTATCAAGACTTGAGAGAAGGTAGCAAATCTTGAAGCCGAGGGAAGGGAGATCGATCCCTGGTCTTTCATTCATGAAGCAAAGAAAGAGCCCCATTTAGTCTTGAGCAAAGAGCCTTGTCCTTAGACAGGCTGACTTTAGATAAGGTTGAAGGGGATGAGAGCCATACCAGCTGGGGGCTAGATATGACAGATGAAGAGAGAGAAACCTTCCGTGGGAAAGAGGGAGGATGTGCATGGTGCCCCAAGGGACGTCTGCAGACAGACAAGAGAGTGAGATGGTCTGATTTAGAGCAACCTAAGGATAGGACGTGAGATCCTGTAGCATATCCACAGCGTCTAAGAGGATGATCGTATAGTGAGAAAGGGGAGTCACCACCATATGTTTGCAGGGTGAGGTCATTGCCTGGTAGAAGGTGATCAGGAGCCATTATCCCCCCCTATGGATAGGCAGATGATGGGAGCTGATTGCGTGTTGGTATTCACACAGTTCCCTTTATTGGAGAGAGGAGGGGCCAGACCACAGTATATTCCTTGGCCACAAATGGATAAGGATAATTTAAGGTGAAAATGCATTTATGAATTAGAGAAAATGACAGGGGGAAATACATTGGAACAGGGGACATAAAGGGTCTCATAGCAGCCATCCTTGGGAAAGAGCTGATGATATTTGGACGAGAGCAGGCTATTCAAGTGTCACGGCAGAAGACTGAACGCATGATGGAGCGCCACTTAAGAATTGTAGAGCAGATGTATGGAGAGCTCTCAGAGTGCAGTATCCTAACACATCAGATATGGGTGCAATTATGACACATAAGATGAAAGAAGATGAGGATCTGCTTGCTTACATTCTGGACGTTCAGGAACAGTGGACTCTTGAAACTCGATAGCCGTGCGGAAAAACAGTGGCAGTATTTTACCACAATTTATGTCAGGGGTTGCCCGATCAGGAACAGAGACAACTCAATAAACTAGTGGAAATGGAAGCAAAGCCAGGGCAGAGATACAGTTGACTATAGTACATCACTGTCGGCAGTTACAGGAGAAGAATAGTAAGAAGGAAGATGCTAGAAAACTTGAGGAAGCCAAATTAGTTCAGACAAAATTATCAAAATATGCCATAGAAGGGGTGGTATTGACAAGCGGAGAGGGACTGAGAATACAGCAAGCAGTGGGCACATCACAAGCAAATAAAATGTGCCAAATGGATCAAGGAGGGAATGGATTTGCCATGAGGCAGAGGAATGGGCTACAGAGGAAGAGGTGTTTTTCAGAATAACAAAGGCGGTTTTCAAAATATGCAGAATGATAATCAGAATGAGCAAGGAGGATTTAACCAAGGGGGACTAGTCAGAAGGGCTCCTCCTGTATATGGGACTTGTAGGATGACAGGGCACATTGTACACACATTCGGAAGCCAAGGGTATGTACAGAATGGGCAATTCTCAAGAGGGGGACAGCTTCTCCCCCACCATATAGTTCGCAAGCAAGGAATGGGTTCGCCCAAGATCAGACAGTGTATCAGGCACAAGCATTTCAAATACAACAAGCATTGCAGCCACAGCAAGCACCATTGAACCCACAGCAAGGGCAGTCGCAGCAAGTACCCATGCAGAGACAGCAGAACGCAAACACAGACAATTACTGACACCTAGAATAGGGGGTATCACTGTGGTGGGAGGAAGTCCTTTAACAGGTACAGGGCATGCATGTATGTTAATATTAATGTTAATGTTAAAGGACATTTGTACCGCGCACTATCACCACCGCAGTGGTTTCCTGGCGTTCTGGCGGCTCTGAAAGAGGAAGGGAGGGCGAGTTAGTGGGAGGAAGCTGGAAAAGTGCAAGAAAGCAGTGATGTGCTGTTGGCGGCCTCAGTCCGGTGGGTCCGTTGGCTGGGCCTGGGGTGTTTGCGACCAGTAGTCGTCGTGTACTGTTGTGCGAGTCTGTGTGTTTTTTGTTTTGTTGTTGCAATGTAGTTAAGTTTGTGCGGTTTGTTGTGATGTAGGTTTGTGGTTGTGTGTGGTTTGGAGTTTGAGAGGTGTATGCAGAGGGGGAAATTGTTAGTGCAACTGGTTAGTTGGCATCTCTATCCTGAATTGAGGCACTGGGCTTGCGTAATCTCCCTAGATGGGGTTCGGGAGCACCGCTGCGCCTCTGTCCTGATCTGGGCCTGTCCGGCATTCAAGGTCCCTTTCACATCTGACCCCCTCCTCCACCAGCCTCCCTCACAGCCCCACCTGTCTTCCCTTCCCACTCATACGGCCAGTGCACCTGCCAATGTCCACAACTTAGCTAGTGTGGTGACTGCCAATATCCCGACAATTCCACAACACTGTGGTACCTGGCAGCAACTAAGGAGGGAGTGCGGGTGTTGGGTGGGATTTGGCTGGGGTTGTATGAACAATAGGATAGCTCACAGGACGACTTGATGTGTTCAGTACAATCAGTGACACCTGACTCCCAAGAGGAACCAAGGGTTGATATGACGATAGGAAGCAAATCTTTTTCTTTTCTTGTAGACACTGGGGCTACTCGTTCATGTATACGGGAGGGAAAATACACAATGTTGGGGATTGCCATGAATGCGCAGGGATTCTCTGGAGCTACAATTTGAGTTCCTTTTACTGATAAATTACCAGTCTTTTATTCAAAGCAGACACCAGTTAACATTCCAGGACGAGATTTAATGACAAAGCTTAACATGACAATTTCTACTCCAGGGATACATTATTTGAACGTGGGCACATTTTATATTGCCATTTACAGGGCAATTTGCACTGCGAGGAATGCCACTAGAGCCTGAAGTTTTTCTTTATGGGGTAAGCATTCTGTTGACATGGCTACCTGGCTTAGTGCAAAAGATTATGAGAATACCTGATGAATTCTTGTTCAGGCCACATATACCTATTGACAAAGTGGGGGGACAGACCATTCACCTAGAGTTAAATCCAGCCATAGTACAAGGGGAAATGGCAATGCTCAAAGGAACAGATGATGAGGGCATGCCATGGAGAACAATGATTGCTATTGGGGAAGGCCAGCATTTTTTACAAAGACTTGGAAAAGGTGCCAACCCCATTTAAGGACTAAGGTCCCGAAGACATAGGCCAATTAAAGGGGATAGGGGAGGTTAAGATAAACTTGAAGCCAGGAGCTATTTTACCTTGTGCAAGACAGTACCCCATGTATCGAGAGGCGGATGAAGGGATTTTTAAGACTATTTTAGCACTGATGCAACAAGGTATTCTGGTACTGTCAGAATCATTGTGTATCCTATCAAGAAATCAAAGTGGGGGTTCGTAGAGATTCATACAAGACATGAGACCAATTAACCAGATTGTAGAGGCAGAGTTTCCTTTAGTTACTAATCCAGCGATGATACTATGCAGTATCCCAGTGGAGGCATGATATTTTAGGGTGATTGACTTGAAAAATGTGTTTTTCTCAATCCTGTTGCACAAGGACTCACAATACTTGACTTCCTTTTCATTCCTCCAGGCTCGTCTGAAACATACTAGGCTGCCCCAGGGGTACTTTGAGTCTCCATCGATCCTTAATAGGGTCCTCCAGATGGACCTAGGCAATATTGATTTGAAGAGCGTTGTGATACAGTACGTAGATGACATTCTGATTTGTAGCACTACAGTGGATGAGTGCAAGCAAAACTCAATTCTGTTAATGACTATCCTAGCAAACAAGGGATATAAAGGGATATAAAGTAGACAAAGAGAACTTTCAGTATTGTCAAGAAGTGGTGTTTTGCATAGGCCAGCCGATCTCACATGAAGGAAAGAGGGTCACACCTGAGAGAGCTGAGGCAATTATGAAAACAGCAAAACTGCACATGATAAAGCAAATGCAGCAGTTTTTGGGACTATGCAATTATTTCAGAGCATGGGTGTTTGATTATAGTTCATACACAAGACCTCTTTTGCAAGCTCTAAAAGAATCGCAGGTAAACAATAAGAAAATTAAATGGTCTGAAGAAATGGAGGGAGGGTTTGAAGAATTGAAGAAAGCAATTTGTACAGCTCCAGTTTTAGGAATTCCCAATTATGATGAGGAGTTCTTTTTATTTTCGCACATGATTGGGACAGTTATGACAGCAGTACTTATAAAGAGCACTGCATTAGGTTATAAACCTTTGGCATGTTATAGTGGGATTTTGGATCCAGTTATGAAGGGGCACTTTCCTAGCGAACAGTCAATGTTGGCAGCTGCGTTTGTGATTGAGACGTCTACCGGTATTGTGATGGGGTGTTCTATGACACTCTTTGTGGAGCATGCTTTGTATGCCATTTTGGAAAAACCTAACGGTACATTGGCATTGTAGAGAGCTTCAGCATATGAGGTGATCATATCAAATCCAGCAATTAAAATAGTAAGATGTAAAATAGTGAACCCTGCCACGTTTATAGCTATGACGTTCCCAGGCATAAAGGAAAATGCGTTAGCAGGGGGGGATTCTCTTTATTGATCGTTCTTTGAAAACTGATCAAACTAGTGGGGAAATGCATACTGGCACAGCTGTGGTGAGACATAGAGCAAATGAATTTGAAGGTTGTAACAAGTGCAAGACAACAGTCTCACTTTTCAGCCCAATTAGCAGAAATGGTGGTGTTTATTGTCATGCTCAAAAATCATGCAGGGCAGGAAGTGACAGTGTACAGTGACCCCGCCTATTTGACGTCAACCGTGCACGCAGGATTAGCAAGTTGGAAAAGGAGGGCTATCTCTGAGTGGATGGCACTCCAGTGCAGCATGCGTTATTGGACAGGTGTATTAAGGCACTACAAATCCCAATTGACATAGCAATAGATAAATGCACAGCACATACTAAGCGAACGGAACTAAGCCGCAGATGTAGAGGCCAAAAAGGTTGCATATTCAACAGATATTTCAAGTTTTGATACTCCGATGTAAAGGAGAAAGTAGTTACGATTATAGTAGTGAAAGTAGGGTTTAATAAATTACTGAGAACACAGTTGATGGAAATTCAGGGCAGTGCACCACAGGAAGAGCAAGAGTTATGGAAAAAAGGTTCTTTATCCCCCTCCAAAGCATTATGGTGACAAAACAGCACTGGAAATCCAGTGATGCCAGTAGCATTATTAAAGGTATCACTTGAACAGCTGTACTACCCTACGCATGTAACTAGGGAGAGCCTTGCAGCAAGTATTGCAGAGTACTGGTTTGTATGGAATATATTATAACATGTTACATTTTATGTAGTAAATTGCATCCATGTCAAATGTTTACCGCTGGGCATACACTGCGTACGATTAGAAGAGTAATTACTCGGCTGAATGGTCCTTTTCAGCATTTACGTATTGACTATGTTAATATGCTGCAAGTATGTAGTGGATACAGGTATATGATAGTGGTGGTGTGTCCCTTCTCTGGGTGGATCTAGGCAGGTCCTTGTACACACTGTGATGTCACTTGCACAGCAAAGTTTTTAGTATGAGAAGTCTTTCCAATATAGGGAGTGTGTGAGGTGCTGAGATCCAATAATTGGCCCCATTTTGTTAATGAAGTATTCAAACAGATCAGTCTATTATTGAATATTAAGCTCAAGTTTTCTTCTGCTTATCACCTACAAGCAAACAGGGTATGTGAAAGACTCAACCATCTTCTTAAGGAAATGATCGCAAAACTAAAATTGATACTGAAGAAGGGATGGTTATATTGCCTATCCCTAACCCTGTATGCATTAAGGAATCAGCCTGGGTCAGACCACCCCCGCACACCCCACGAGTTAGTGACAGGGAGGCGAATGAGAACACCTTTGTTTCAACCGTCGAGGAGCAGGAGTGATGCCCAGAGCACTGCAGACATGTTAGGAAATGAGCTATGTCCATATTTGACATGTAAGTCTGCTAGTATCTCTGTAATTTCAGATCAACTCAAGCGCCAGGGGTATCAGTCTCAGAACACAGATGAAGACCATTCAGCAACCAGAATTTTAGAATTACTACCTGTACCTAGACTTTTTATTGGAGATGGGTGTTAGGGAGAATTCTCTGTTTAGGCTGAATCCTAACCTAGTGAGTCCCCCAGCAGCTTTGCTGGATTTTTGGGGTTTATTTATTTCTCCTGCCAAGAGTGAGACTCTTTCACCCTCACTCTTGGGCATGATTCTTTGAATCTAGATGTGTTTAATGGGCTATGGGGTCTTTTACTCCATAGGGCTTCATGTGTTTTTGTAATGTGTGTTACACAGATCCCTCAGTGCAGTGACACAGGGGTGTCATAGTGACCCCCCAGTATAGACTCCATACCCTGGGACTGACTACTGACTCCCAGGGCATGTAAAGTCACCATTGACTTTACTAGTCTTAAATTCTAAACAGAACCAGTACAAACCATCATATTGTGGACGTACTGGCTGGGGCAATTCAATTGCCCCGGGGTCTGTTAGTCGAGGGGGCACGTCTCCGCCCCCCCTGATCGAGTTTTGGCTGGTGGCAGTGGATACTACGTTTTATATTCAACCGCAAATATTTTCCTATGGGATTTCCCATTGTTTTAGGCTACTACCTTTATTTAATTATTTACGGTAGCCTCGAACATACCGCCGGTTTATTTAATTAATATTAATTCTCCGGTTGGTATTTTTTGCCAAAACTTGATTCTAAAATGGTGTTTGTGTTCTCTTCTGTGACTCCAACCCAAGTCGAGCCCTTTGTTCCACTTTTTGGCGGGCTTCTCCACAGAAGCCCTCCAAAGTGGTGCCACTCTGTCTGGGGTACTTAGGGGGGGTGGAGGGGGATTTAGGCACCCTGGACTGAGTTGCCTAGGCAACTCAAGTCGCACTCCATCCTGATTGGCCCAAGTGGTGAGCCGGCCGGCTCACCACTTAGCATGTTTGAGTGACAGCTAGGCTCTAAACTCTAAACTCTTTTTGAACCCTCTGCAAGACTTTCGCAGCCTAGTGTAACTGTGTGATCTTGGGTGCATTTGTGCTCTGCTCTCTCTAAGAGTGGGCCCAGCCTTTGGACTTTGGCTCACCAGTGACTTTTGCTCTTCTGCCTTGCTAACAGTGTTCCTGAATCTTAGAGTGGTGCACCTTTCCATATTCTGTCTTTTCCCTCCCTTTTTCACAAACTTATTGGAGTGCCATCTAGTTAAGTGCTCACCTCTGTATGAAAATAAGTGGTGTTTTACTGTGACTTATCTGATAAGGAAAAAGGGGTGTATATATTACAATAGTAACTGTGTTTAGAATATTTTACAACAAGAGTGCTGGAGTGTTTCAAACCGTGTGTTCTTAAATAAATAATGATATACTTTGATACCAAAGCTCTGGTCAGTGTTTGCTTGTATTGTTGTGTCTGAGTGCCTATTGTGTATACTTTGCATACTGCCCAACTCTTCTTGAGAGAAGTCTGACTGCTCAGCCACAGCTACCAGGTAAATCTGGGTGGTACAGACTGCTACCAAGTGGGTTTACTGCCAACACCTGTAGTCTTAAATCTTTTGCAGTGTTCCCTAAGGGAACTGCACAGGTTTCTGCCTAACAATGGGGTATTAATTGATAACTTTATCAGAAAGTGGCACGAGGCATGATTTAGTGGACCTTACCTAGTGGAGTATGTTACTCCCTCAGCAGTGAAACTCCAAATAAAACGGGCTTGAATTCATTTGAATGATGTAAAGCTATACGCTGGCAACGCCGATGCACTCCTAATGATCGATTCAGAAGCAAGACAAGGAGAAGAAGTTCAGCACATGCAGAACCAATCAATGACGAGGAAGAAGTATGCTAAGGTTGCTGATTAAATAAATCCAAGTGTGCATTTGGACTGTGGCTCGCCACGCAGACTCTTTATATATTATAGCAGGAGTGGAAACTCAGTTCTTGAGCAGCAGGAATCTTTTGAAAATTGAACTTTAGAAAAATGTTGACAGATTGTGGATATGTTTGAGCGACATCTGATACGAGACTGGAAGAGTGAACAATACGCTGATTCCTTTCATACAACGTAATTGTTTGGTTAACTATGTTTTTGACAAATAACGATGCCCATAGGATCCTTATTGCTGTTTTTATATTTATTCTTAGAGCTAATCCTGCTCTTGTCGGGTGTATTGTCAACATACCTACTTTTCTGCATGATACTAAAATGGCCCTGCAATAAGGATGATACTTTTGGCAATAGTTGAACAGATCCTGTAGCTACCTGATTTACCTGAATTGCCTGATTAAAAAGGTTTGTCCATCCTTAAAGTACTACACAGGCACAATGAGGAATTTTGAATAAGATGCAGTTTTGCAAAGTGAGAAAGCCCACCGAAAGTCAAAATGGTGTAAATGGCTAGGATTTTCATGTTAGTTTGTGATATATATATGTGCCACCATACTTTGGGCCTCATTACACGGTAGGCGGTGGACCAAGGTGCTATTAGCACCTTGGTCCATGCTGGTAAAATACCGGCACCGCCTTGGAGGAAAGGGGAATTACCGCCCTACTCCAAGGTTGGCGGGGCGGTAATTCCCCCTTCCCCCATTGCCCTTCCCCATTCCCATTTTTGCCCCATAGGGCTCTATGGGAATGGGGAAGGCGCTAATTATGGTGCCGCAAATTGCGGCACCATAATTAGCACCCTGGTCCCTTTGCGGGTTGGTTTTTAACGCCTGCTAAAAAGCAGGCGTTAAAGTACCAACCCGCAAAGGGACCTCGTAGTAAGGTGGTAAGGGTTTACCGGTACCAGTGCCCTTACCGGTACCGGTAAACCCTTACCACACTACGTGTAAGGAGGCCCTTTGTTTCTTTTTGTTTCTCCGGTTTAGCCTTCCTTATTATCTTGATGCTCCTTTTGAGATAGAGACTACTATGATTCTTCCCACTCCAGTGACTCATGCAGAATTGTCTAGTATTGAAAGACCAAGACCATTTATGATTTACCCCACACCAGTGGCTCGTGTAGGGTGCCCTATTGCTAAAACAAATGTTCCTATGGTTTCCCCTTTAGGAAGGACCATTACTCATATGCTGCTAGAGTATTATGCAAGCACTCACTTTGCGAGAGGGAGATACAAGAGAAGCACGAGGGAAGATAAAATTGAATCAAACAGTACAGCCCATCTGGGAAATAACATGTGGTATCAGCACATGAAAAAGGTAGGGAAGATAACATCCAAAGAGAGTTGCTATGTTTGTGCTCTCATACATTATGCTATGGGGACTTGTAAGATATTCATAGCCATAAAAGCAGCAGTCTAAAAAGCTAATTCCCTGACGCACCTTGCACTCACTAGAAGAGTGGTCAGTTCCAGGGTCGAACAGCATCCTTAGTATGGGTGACTGAGAAGACCTCTCCAAGAGAAGATGACTATGTGCAGGATTTAAAGACAAGAGATAAATCAGAGACATGAAATCAAGTGATAAGATATGAACAGCCTGGAATAAATGGAGCAGGAATCAGAAGATAAGAAAACAAAATGCTCAATTACCATACCTTGAGGACTTCTTTTAGCCTGTTGGCTTTGGCGTAATCATTTGAGGGGCACATCATTTTAGACTCATCTAGTTTACTTTAGGTATGTGTGGTTGCATTGGTGTTTAGTCGGAGTTGACAGACATCTACTACTGGGCTGGTACTGAACACTAGCTGACTAAAATGGGCAACTACTGGCTGCTACAACAGCTACTACTACTGCTGTTTAAGCCGGTGCACCTCAAAACAACCAACTCTAGGTAATTATTTTATCTCTAGATGCCTGTGTGTCCTTGAAATGGCCTGGACACTTAGGCCAGAAGTGTGGCAGGCTTTGTTTATGCTTGATGTTTGGGTATTCTGTATTGGGAAGAACTGTATAATTCATGGGGCATGCTCAAATGCATAAGGCAGGAGGAAAGCTGATTTACTGTTTCACTAAGTAGCAAGGGTAAGCATTTGGGGCAGCATGTTTCCGTGTGTACCTACTTTACATTTAAATGTATGTAAGGGAATGGGCCCAGCTTGTGTATTGCTGTATCTCATGTTTGGACACATACTGTATTTATATCTGCTCCCGTCCCACCACCCCACCTAGACCTTTGTTGTGTTAAGTATACAAGGACAAGTTTCACTGTTAAGGGGAGAAGAGGGTGTTTTTTTTTATCTCACACATTCACTGCATTTGTATCTGTTCTCCACACATAGATAGTATATGGTGGTGGACAAGTATGCTCAGGTGGTAATCCTTTTCTTTGTATGTTGTGTTTTTAAAGAGCATGAGAACATACAATGGCCACAACCCAGCACTGTCTGTCAGCTGCACTTACTTTTGCAGATATATAGATTAAACAGATGTTGCTTCTGTTGACTCCTGTGGGTCGTCAAAGGCTCGGCCAGTGGCACTTGTGAATGGTGTTGTTTGCCATGAATAATGGGAAGTGGCAACATATGTCAATCCTAGGTGCCCGCCGAACAAACAGCAATTGGACTTGTCACACACATTGTTTCTGACTCAGGAGTGTCGCAGAAAACACTAAGACAGAAAGAAGGAATTGCATCTGAAGTCTGGGAACCTTTACAACACTCCACCTCTAGCAGACAGGCAAAAATAATACTCAAATGGCATCAGGGTTTTTTGGCATGTTTGCCAGGAACATGCCCCAACCAGACCCACAAGCTTTTACCCCACCTCCACTGGCAACACCCACCCACCCCCAAGCTGAATACCGCAGTTTGTCAGACTCAATGACAGAGGTGTGTGGGGCTAATTCACTGATGACAATGCAAGGAGCAGCACTGCTTTTTGGTCCTTCTGCAAGAATGATGTGTGCAGGGGGCATAAGTAGGTGCATCAGACCAGATAGCCTATATGAACAAAATCTACACATGGGTATGCAGGTAAGCAGGCAAGAGGATAAGCAACACTGGTGGGCTGCGAGTGCAGGAGCAAACAATGCACAGTGCAACACCAATTACAATGCACCGAAGTACAGCCAGTGTGTGCTCTAGCACCTTGAAGTGTCTCTTGTGCTAGATGGAATTACAAATAACGATCTCAGACCAAATAACCAGACACATTAAGAGAATATGGCAAAGTACTGGTTTATTCTTAATTTAATAAAGCAGGAAGCAAAACAAAAGAGGTGATGCTGGAAGCTTTAGAATAAACCTTAACCTCTGGAATTGCTCTGGGCAACCCTCCAGATCATCGTTCTTCGCCTGCCAAGCAATTACAAAAGGGGAATGACCATATGCAAATCAGGCTTGGTACCGCCCCCAAATGGGTAGTCCAGCCCAAACAGCTAGGTCAGATCCCTTCTGCACGATACCAAAAGCATCCCCAGATCTGCTTCAGCCTTGTTGGGCAACATCAGTGAGGAGTAGCTTGGGTCTCTAGGCCCAGCAGGCACTGGACTCATGTCTGGGATAAAGACTCTGGATAAGGCTCTCGTAACCAGGACTAATGTCTGGCAGAGAGACTCCCAGGACCCCATTGTTATTTTAATAAAGCAAGGTCATCCGGCAGACATCGGACTGATGCTTACACACTCACACACAAACTTGATTACACAGGGGTTTTATACCCCAATATGCAGCATCTATGTCGTCATCGTACGTGGCAAACCATAAAACCTATTAACGGGAGGAATTGGATTAGGGGAACATATCTACTTATAGAAGGTATACAGGTAAGTACGTCATTGGCTGTCACTTATCTGTAAACCCTCAAACTACCTCTACATACGTATAATACTGATATAGCAAACAAAATGGCAGCAGATTGGTCTATACAATGTTTTATGGCAGGTTTCCCCATAGTCACAGAGATTGGTTAGCATTCTCACCCAACCTTGGTCTTTCGACTCGGCTAGCAGCACGTAAGGACCCCGAAACACAGGTTCTTGGATCACATCAGATAACTCCCCACTTTCCCAATTAGTCCATTATTCATCAATTCGTTCATGAGCCAAAGTTTCCCATCTGTAGTTGACTGCGTAGCCTGTTATCTGTTTAGGACTTTCAAAGGATTGAAGGCACATAACTATCTTCATTTGAGGCTTAATGAATAGCCCTTGTTTTTGACTTTTGGGTGACGTGTGAAGAGACCACAAATGTGTCAATTTCAGCCTCTAATTTACTGCTATTTGATTTAATTATACTGGTTGTCATTGCTCCCCTTGTTCTCCAGAGACTTGCTCACTCAACCTTGCATATACTTTATACACTTTTAATTGTCCTATACTTGGCTCTTGCAAATGTTTTCTTCTTCCTTAATCTTAGAGAAATATGTCTCATGTCCATTGCTCATCCGCCTGCCTCCATTTGTGCATTTCAGCAATTCATTAAAAATAGACTTCTAGATCCCAAGCCAACATTGACTCCTCTTGTTATGCACACAAATCTCTTTTTCCAGCCCCTCCTGACTGTCCAACCCTGATTGGCTTATGAGGTAGTTGAATTAAATATTTACACAAGCTGGCATCCTTTTTCCGATAATGGCTGTCCTTGCCACGTTATATATTCCTCTAAAGCAAGCGTCTATGTATCTTTTCTACCTTGTGTTACTGCGTATTTACACTTATTGGTCAGAAAGTTACTTTATCGTCTTTTGCATTCATGATTACTTTATCTTTTTGTACATGTTTCTCTTGTTGCTTCAGTTACATCGTCACTCTTCAGTATTTACATATCATTTCAGCGTGGCTTCATACATCTTCCTCATGACATCACTTTGCCCCCGTCAGATTTCACTCAGTGCTACATGATGTCCAATGGTGTGTGCTGTCATCCTTCCATACAACATCCTTCCACACTTTCAGTGCAAGGGTACATTCAATATGGTTGTCTGAGTACATATCGTCCCTCATACACTCAATGAGGTATGGGCATAATGCATGGAGTCCCACATATAGCCCTTTTCCTGCTGTTCCAGTATGAAGGAAGTGAGGGGGCAACAGCTAGGGAAATGAGTCCACCTGCTCCTCTACATTCCCCTCTCTGGACAAGTTCTCGACCACATTCCTCTCTTAATTCTCTTGTTCATCCTCCTTTAACATCTCTTCATATAATTGTTTCTATGGAATCCAAATCTTTGTCACCCCCTCTCAGGTGACCTGCATTCTTCATATGTTCATCCATACTACAGGGCGTGTGACAGCAAACTCCTGATGGTGGACAGAGAATCCACTGTACCACATATTTTGCATTCTCCTTGAGATAATAGAACTTTTTTTCCTGGATGTGCAGGAGTACTTTTCCTTATATACTCACAGGTACCTTCTTCATTGTGCTTCTGTTCACCAGTTGCAGCATCTATATTAATCATGATCCTCATCCTAATAGCTTTCTTGGCTATCTTCTGGCATTGTCCCAAGATGACCTTTATGAGACAAAATCCTAACAATACCGACACTAGTACTGTTCCAAGTAATTTGAAGGTGTTTGACAACCAAGTCGGAATCCACGAAAACAGAGATGAAAACCAGTGTCTTCAATCTTGTCTACCTCATCCTCCATTTTCATATGCAGGGTTAACAACATCGTTATTGCTTCTGCCAGAGTCCCATTGTCTTCATCATGAGCAGTTATACATGTACAGCAAGAAGGGCAGATCTTGGCAAACACGCCTCCTTCCATTGCTGTAATAAAGTCTGGAACATACCTGTTCTGGAGGGCCATGTGCCTGATTGCCCTAAACTGTTTGTTGATCGCATTAAGTCCATTTATTGTTGTATTAATTGCTTGTAGGAGCTCCCATCTGGTGATTTGCAGCCACTTCGCATTCACTGCAGTCTGGATTCCTGGCAGAAATAATAATAATAATAATAATAATAATAATTTGGCATTTATATAGCGCTACGAACCCTCAGGTATCTGAGCGCTGCTTATTATTACCCACGGTGTGTGGTGCTCATACATTGTGAATATACAGTCGTGAATATCACGGCTGTTCTGGTGAACAACTTATGCTCAACTTATGCTCATCTGGAATGTCATAATAGGCATCTATTGATTTTGCTGAGAAGTAATTGGTTTTCCTCCGCCTGTTTCGATAAAACAATCGTTTTTGCCTCTGGTGTGTGTCCATCTTTGGTAAGGCTGTAATCTAAAGGTCCCTTTGTGGTACCACTAAGGCTGATCTATTTATCAGCACCAATGAACAAACTCCTCCCCATTCCCGTGGAAACTTTATACATGCACTTGATCCACAGTTCCAATAATGGTCCATTAAGACTGCTGTTCCTTCCTTCATGCCTGGTACATCAAAACTCTGCCACGGGTGCGGTTCTCTCCAACTTTCACTGTACCATTATATGAAGCATATGGACACATTCTTCTGGTGTAAAACATGTAATGGTCCTCACTCATCCTCAACCCATGTCAACAATCTTGCAATACTAGGCCATTGGGGTTTGCATTCCTTTTCTGCAGTTGCCACAACTACTTCTCATTGTCCGGTCAATTCTTCAGCCCATCGTTCAGGAGTAAGCACTGCTCCTTTAATTTATAGTTGACCTCTTCCCCGGCATTCTTGTATCTCCTTCACTTTCTTATCTTTGCATTCTAGCATTTTGTTTTCTTCAATCTTGATTCCTCATCCATTTATTCCACGCTGTTCATTTTTTAATTATTTGATGCATTGTTTCTGGCTTCTCTCTTGACTTTATATTGTGTACATAGTTGTCTTTTCCTTGAGATGGTGCTTTATTCCCCCACACTATGGATGCTGTTCTGCCTTGGAACTGTCCTCTGGTCAGGCACAGTGCAAGATTTGCCCATCAGTGTGTCTTTTTCACTGATATCTCAGTTGTTATAAATATTTTAGACTTTGTGAAAGCATAAGGTATGAGGGAACACATGCAGCAGTTTTCATCTGACCCTCTCCTTCCCACCTTGTTCATGTGCTGATACCAGAGGTTATTTTTTAAATGAGCTGAATGTCAAGATATGTATCTGTACCTTCATAATTTTTCCCAGCATCTCATTAAATTGAAATAAATGCCTAGTAAGATCATAAAAGATGTTTTTTGTGATTTCATCATGGGCAACAGTAAATGTTTTATTGTCATTCACCAACTCTGTAATGTTCCTTATAACTTGTCTAAATGTCACAATAATCAGGAGGAAAACACAAATCACACCACAGAATGACACCACAATTATGTTGTATAGAAACCCATCAATTTTCTTCATGGCAATGAGCCTCTTATATCTTGAAACATCCTCATTTTTGCTCATACATTTAATATGTAACTCTGCACGTCTCTATGAATCACAACCTTACATCAATACCTGCAAGATAATTGCAACAATTATCCTAAAAATAATATAGTTATCCTTAGAATTTCCCATAAATGTTATGACATTAATGTATCTTCTTTATTAAAGTAGGATAAGACTGTAATATAGATGAAGAGTACTTTTCTTTAAGCCCCAGTACTTCAATGCATATTTCCTTCAGCTTGTCTAAACAAAGTTCCGAGATAACTGCAAGTCTGTTCACTACTTGTCAAATGTTAAAAGATATCGGCCTTTAGTCCACTGTGCTGCTGTATTCTTCACTTCCCTTCTCTTTACTTATGAGACAGCATCCTAGCAATACCAACACTAGTACTGCTCCAAGTAATTTGAAGGCGTTTGACAACCAAGTTGGAATCCACGAAAACCAGCATCTTCAATCTTGTCTACCTCATCCTGCATTTTCGTATGCAGGGTTGACAACAATGTTATTGATCCTGTCAGAGTCCATTGTCTTCATCATGAGCAGGTATAAATATACATCAAGAAGACCAGATCATGGTGCACACGCCTCCTTCCATTGCTTTAATTAAGTCTGGAACAAACCTGTTCTGGACGGCCCTGAGCCAGATTGCCCTCACCTTTTCTTTGATTGCATTAAGTCCTTTTATTGTTGTGTAAATTGCTTGCAGCAGCTGCCATCTGGTGAGTTACTTCCACTTAGCATGATTCCTGGCAGAAATATAGCCGTGAATATCACTGCTGTTCTGTTGAACAACTTATGCTAATCTGAAATATCATAATAGGCATCTATTGATTTTGCTGAGAAGTCATTGCTTCTCCTCTGCCTATTACGGTAAAACCGTATTTTCTTCTTCAGGTCTGTGTCCATCTTTGGGAAGTCTGTAATCTGAAGGTCACATTGTGGTAACACTAAGGCTGGTATACTTATCAGCACCAATGAACCCATGTCAACAATCTTGCAATCCTAGGTCATTGGGTTTTGCAATCCTTTTCTTCAGTTGCCAAAACTACTTCCCATTGTCTGGTCAATCCTTCAGCCCATCCTTCAGGAGTAAGCACTGTTCCTTTAATTTGTAGTTGACCTCTTTCCCAGCGTTCTTGTACATCCTTCCCTTTCTTATCTTTGCATTCTAGCATTTTGTTTTCTTCAATCTTGATTCCTGCTCCATTTGTTCCAGGCTGTTCATATTTTATTATTTGATGCATTGTTTCTGGCTTCTTTCTTGACTTAATTTCTTGTATATAGTTGTCTTTTCTCTGCGATGTTGCTTTATTCATCCACAATATGGATGCTGTTCTGCCTTGGAATTGTCCTCTGGTCGGGCGCAGTGCAAGATGTGCCAGGCCCTGTGCCTTTTTCAAAGATACCTCTGTTATAAATATTTTAGAGGTTCCCGAAGCATAGGGTATGAGGGAACACATGCGGCAGTATTCATCTGATGTTCTCCTTTCCACCTTGTTCATGTGCTGATACCAGAGATTATTCTATAAATGAGCTGACTGTGAAGATATGTATATAAATCTTCATGATTTTTCCCAGCATCCCATTTAAATTGAAATAAATGCCTAGTAAGATTTCATCATGGGCAACAGTAAATGTTTTATTGTCATTCATCATCTCTGTATTATTCCTTATAACTTGTCTACATTTCACAGTAATAAGAAGGAAAACACAAATCGTAACACAGAATGACACCACAATTATAATTCCATGGAAACCCATCCATTTTCTTGACAGCAATGAGCCTGTTTTATCTTGAAACCGGCTCATTTTTGCTCAAACATTTAATATGTAACTCTGCATGATTCTCTGACTCACACCTTTATATCAAAAAGATGATTGCAACAATTATTCTTTTTTTATTTTTTTTATTAAGCATTCAGTTTAAAAAAAAATAACTTTTGCTCTCCATAAGATTCCAATAGCCAAGCACAATCTTAAAATAAAAAATAAAAAACAGAAAACGCATAGATCCCCCCTCCGAGGGTACCATAGGAAGCCAGAGAGACCAAATCAAGTGAGCTAGGGCTCATTTCCTTCTACCCTTCTTCATGATCGCCATCCCTTCTTTTTTCCGTTCCTATCTGGTCATCACTTTCAGTTCTGTCACTGTGAAAGTCATCTATTGACACTATTCATGGTGATCACAGCTTGGGAGCAGATGTTACTCAAGTGTAATATCTTTGAATTTCTTCACAAACACCAGCTCTAGGACATTCACCAGGGACCTGGCTGTGTTTGAGCCCCCGTAAAGGTTCTCCCACCAAGCATCTGCATTGATGCCTAGTGTGTTCTTCATGTTGTCGTAAAACAGGAGTATTCTCTCCGTTCTTAGTTCCAAACAGAAAGGACCAGATGTTTCAATGATTCTGCCCGATCGTTACACAGATGGCATTTGTCGTCCTTAGCCATTCCATCATATCTATGTAGTGTTACCTTTGTCTGTAGCACGTTCAGGCAAAACCTCAAAAAAAATCTCTATGTCTTGGGTTCAGAGAATTTATAAAAGTTGATGACCGGGAGGAATTAAAATAAGGCATATTTCCTCCCGATCACCATACCTTGAGCTGTTAGCGGTTTTGTTTTCAGGATTAGGTTTGCAATCCAAGACATCTCGTCACGCTAACACTGATCATGATGGCCAAGTATTTTGTTGATACCGTAGGGCTTATTTCTCTCGTCAGCATACAGCAGCCAACCGGCCGAAGTTTCATTGATCCTTTGGGGACACGATCTGGGCGTGTCCAGGAAATGTTTTTATATCACTAATAGTAAAGTTGTAGAGTATTGGGACCGGGGGGCAGCCCTGCTTCAAGTCCCTAAAAGTTGGAATCTCCTTTGTTAAATTCCCATCTTGGACCAGTCTAATCTTCAGGGTTGTCCCGGTGTAGAGATATTTGATAGCCGCCACTAAATCCTTAGGGCATCCTCTTGCATTCATTTTGGCCCATAGGCTCTTCCTGTCAATACAGTCAAAGGCGGCCTCCATATCTATGCATGCCAGATAAAATCTGTCATTCCCTTGCAGTGTATTTATTTTAAAAAGGCTGATGAGTAGAAGGTTCAAACCACAGTCTACATTATTAACAAATCCGGTTTGCCTGGGATCATAGTTTTCTGAAATCAATATCCACTCATTTAGTCACTTCAGCAAGACTCCTGTGAAAGATTTTCCTAGGGCATCCAGGAAATGGGCTGGAAGTTTTGGAGATTTTGTCTGTCCCCTTTCTTATACATAGGGAGCACTATCACCTTTTTCCAGGAGGCTGGTATTCTACTGAGTCGGGCAATTCTTTTAAATAAGACCATGCAGAAGTCGGTCCAAATTTCAGGGGCTACTTTTAGCATGGCATCCGTCATGCCATCCAGCCAGGAGAACGGCAGGTACTTGCCTTAGAGATAATATTTCTAATTTCATCTCTTTCAAACTCAATCGACCACGGGCTAAGGTAATCGAGTGGTTTTTTCGTCAGTCTTTTGGCCAAAAAGGTTTTCAAAATGCTCAACCCATCCTGATTCAAGTATAGGATTTAGTTGTGGCACACCGCTGTCATCTTCTTTACCATTCAGCAGTAGTCGCAGGTTCTTCATGTTCTTTGTAGTTAAAGTCTGCATCATACGTTCTGCATCATTTTGGTAAAGAATGGCTCTATGAGAGATGATCCAGTTACTATATTGTTGTTTTTTATCTTCCTTTCCAGGCATCTAGTTGTTATTGGGAAGGATTTTAGGGACCTGTTTGCGATTATTTCATCATAAAAGTGTTTTTTCCTAAAGCGTGTTTTGCAACCTGACACAGTTTCTTCCCTAAATCAACTAGGTAAGTTTCATAGATGAGCCCTCTTCCGGCTTCTGTTGCCATGCCCTCAAGGTCTCCGTTAGCACTGGGATTGCCCTGGAGTTAATCCGGAGCCTGCATCTGCCTGGTTCAAGTGCCACATTGTGCTTCGAGATTTTCTTGTTCCTCTTATTTATGTCACTCCCGCCTGGTCTTAGGCAAGTTACAATCAACAGATTATGATCACTTTGTTTAGTGGGATGAACCTTCATGGATGTCACCATTAGGAAGGTAGGCCTTTTACCATGTGAAGGTCCCTAATAAATGTTTCCTCCATCCATTGCTGGCTTTATAATGTATTTTTGTTGTTGTTGCAGGGTCTTCCCCCCGTCGTGACCTTTTTTTTTTCAAATCCCTTAAAAGACAATCAATATTCAGATCGCCACAGTTGACTATCCATGGGTCTACTCGTGCAGTTCTTAAATCGTCAATCCACTTCATTACCAGGGGATAAAGAATTTTGAATCCCTGACATTGTGATTCCAATACAGATTAAAAAGGACCAACATGCCCTCTGTGGGGTTATGTCTTTCCTCTAATTTTATTATTAGTATCTGTATCAGAGAGTTAGGATATATGACTCTCACAATCTTCCCCATAGTGTTGTTTTTCACCGTCGTCAGTAGCCCAGAACTAGGTCTGCCTCTGGCCCCTTTAGTAGCTTTATTTGGGTATCCCGTGAATCCGTCCAAATGTGGAGTTTCTCAGAGCCAAGATTCTTGGATGCATAAGATATCCAATTTAATAAGCTGGGGGTCAAGGGAGCGGAACAACTGGGAGACACCCCTGGTATTCCATGATCTGATATGCAAGGATCCTGGTCCTTCTCCTGTCTCACTCTAGTCTCTCATGGGTGATGCTAGAGCTCTCGATAGCAAGTCCCATGATTCATCATTTGAGATCCTTGTGACCAAGTCCCCCCTCCCAAATGTGTTCTCTTATAGTTTCTCAAACAACCTTCTTTTTATGGTGATGCTTAGAGACTCTGGGCCCTGTAATCTCTACTGGGTTTGGACATCACATCCCCCTCCATGTAATTGCGTTCTCGACTCCTTTCTCTTACTGTGCTCTGTTCGAATTCTGTATCATGACTAATTAGTGAGTCACACTCTTTCTGGGCCCTCAAATCATCATTGGCTTTCACCATGAGGGCTGTCAAGGACGATGCGCCCATATGCAGACATACCCTATCATTTTATTGTTCACTCGGAAAGTCCACTATCTTTATATTTTTGATTTGATGTTACTTAATTGAGGAACATTGTATGAACGGCCCATTATATTAGCTCGATTCAATATGAGACCGTCATCTGCATTCAGTACTCTCTCCAAAAATACCTTATGGGGGGCTCTTAGACCCTCTTGTTTCTTTGAGGGGCGATCCCCCACTAGATGTGGCTGTGGGAACACTCGCAATCTGTTCTTATAGGGGTCGACCTTATCTTGAAAATGAGGCTGTTGATCCCTCCTGGAATGCTTGATCATTTTGTCCATCAGTGTGGATTTTCTCTCTAGGGGAGCCCGCTTCAAGGCCACTTTGGCCTCTTATCTTCTAAAGTTTTGAATAATTTATGGTTTGTATGCTCAGCATTTGCTTGTTCGTTTCACCCACCCCCAGCAGGTAGTTGAATTGGACAGGGAGTCATCCATCTGGTCATCTGTTTCATAGTCATCATAGGTCGACAACTGCAGCAGAGGATCTTCTTCCACTTTGGGATCCAAGGTTTCCTCTTGTGCTGTCCTCCCACTACTTGGTTTTTCACTATGGTCATGCTTTAGACATGTAGGTTTCCTTAAATCACCTGACTGTTGTTCCCTTGTTGAGGGGTTATTCGGTGGGGGGCGACTAAAACCGTTCTTAAATTTCTGATAACATTTCATGCACCTCTTTCAGTTGTTGCTTTCAGCGTTCTAGTATTTTTTGATTTTCTTTATAGGAACCGATTTTCTTTCCTTTTCCTTTCATTGAGGTTTTTGGCACTTTATGAGTGCCTGTTCCCGAAAAAATCTGAAAAAGGTCAGAGTTCAGCTGCCCATTCACAGTAACTTCAGGCAGGCTAGCTGTATTAGTCGAACTCAGACACTCCTTGTATCGACTACCCACAACGTGGGAACTGGCATAAGGTATGCAGAGATCTACATGTGTCTGTGAGGTAGCCTGATTGAGCTGGCATGCAGGGCCGCTGTATGGTGGCAGTTGTGCTCTCTCTCTGGTGTCAGGGGGGGGCATACATCTGTTCTGGGCTCCAGCATCCTTTCCAAGGTACTTGTTAGGCAGAATTATATGCAGTACCCTTTGAGAACACAACACAATTAAGACTACAAGTGACAGTACAAATTCACCTTTGGTCCAAGCCCAAACTACACAATAAAAGTGGTAGCGATGGCTGAGCAGCCAGACTTATCTCAAGAGCAAGTGAACAGTATCAATAGTTACAGAAAGGATAGCAATTACTATGATTCAAACAAACACTGACTCAAGGTTTCTGAGTAAAATAATGATACATTTATTTACACATCAGTTGTATAACATCTCACTAAAGTAAAGCAGTTTAAAAATCACACTCTTAATACACCACACCACTCCCAATAGATTCCAGAAAAGTTAAGCTCACAAATGAAGTGGGAGCAAAATGTCATTCCAGAAATCAAAAAGGCTCAGGGCCAAAGTCAATAGGACAAAAGTCTTTTGCTCAAGATCACACAGTTCAGGGTAGTTCGCGATTCACGTGTATTTTGGGGGTGCCGGGGAGTCCTACATGTGAATTGGCCGTGTGGGTCCTCCCAGCTGTTCCCTCTACACCCTCCACGGCCCCTGCAGGCGGCCCACACCACAGGGGACTACCCTGCACCCCTGCACATGTCCCGCAGGCAGCCCATCCACCTTGGCCATGCCCTCCAGCAAACCCACATGTCACCTTGCACTATTGCCCACCAACGCATGTCTCCCAGCACCCCCACCCCCCATCATCCAGGGGCACCCTCCACCAGGCCCCCACTCATGTCCAACTCATGTCCCCCTGCACCCCCACCACCCAGCATCCAGGGGCACCCTCCACCAGGCCCCCACTCATGTCTCCCAGCACCCCCACCCCCCAGCATCCAGGGGCACCCTCCACCAGGCCCCCACTCATGTCTCCCAGCACCCCCACCCCCCAGCATCCAGGGGCACCCTCCACCAGGCTCCCACTCATGTCTCCCAGCACCCCCACCCCCCAGCATCCAGGGGCACCCTCCACCAGGCCCCCACTCATGTTTTCCTGCACCCCCACCCCCCAGCATCCAGGGGCACCCTCCACCAGGCCCCACTCATGTCCAACTCATGTCCCCCTGCACCCCCACCCCCCAGCATCCAGGGGCACCCTCCACCAGGCCCCCACTCATGTCTCCCTGCACCCCCACCCCCCCAGCATCCAGGGGCACCCTCCACCAGGCCCCACTCATGTCCAACTCATGTCCCCCTGCACCCCCACCCCCCAGCAGTCAGGGGCACCCTCCACGAGGCCCCACTCATGTCCAACTCATGTCCCCCTGCACCCCCACCCCCCAGCAGTCAGGGGCACCCTCCACCAGGCCACCACTCATGTCCAACTCATGTCCCCCTGCACCCCCACCCCCTAGCATCCAGGGGCACCCTCCACCAGGCCCCCACTCATGTCTCCCAGCACCCCCACCATCCAGGGGCACCCTCCACCAGGCCCCCACTCATGTCTCCCTGCACCCCCAGCATCCAGGGGCACCCTCCAGCAGGCCCCACTCATGTCCAACTCATGTCCCCCTGCACCCCCACCCCCCAGCAGTCAGGGGCACCCTCCACCAGGCCCCACTCATGTCCAACTCATGTCCCCCTGCACCCCCACCCCCCAGCAGTCAGGGGCACCCTCCACCAGGCCCCCACTCATGTCTCCCAGCACCCCCACCCCCCAGCATCCAGGGGCACCCTCCACCAGGCCCCCACTCATGTCTCCCAGCACCTCCACCCCCCAGCATCCAGGGGCACCCTCCACCAGGCCCCCACTCATGTCTCCCTGCACCCCCACCCCCCAGCATCCAGGGGCACCCTCCACCAGGCCCCACTCATGTCCAACTCATGTCCCCCTGCACCCCCACCCCCCAGCATCCAGGGGCAGCCTCCACCAGGCCCCCACTCATGTCTCCCTGCAACCCCACCCCCCAGCATCCAGGGGCCCCCTCCACCAGGCCCCACTCATGTCCCCCTACACCCCCACCCCCCAGCAGTCAGTGGCACCCTCCACAAGGCCCCCACTCATGTCTCCCAGCACCCCCACCCCCAGCATCCAGGGGCACCCTCCACCAGGCCCTCACTCATGTCTCCCAGCACCCCCAGCATCCAGGGGCACCCTCCACCAGGCCCCCACTCATGTCTCCCTGCACCCCCACCCCCCAGCAGTCGGGGCACCCTCCACCAGGCCCCCACTCATGTCTCCCTGCACCCCCACCTCCCAGCATCCAGGGGCACCCTCCACCAGGCCCCACTCATGTCCAACTCATGTCCCCCTGCACCCCCACCCCCCAGCAGTCAGAGGCACCCTCCACCAGGCCCCACTCATGTCCCAACTCATGTCCCCCTGCACCCCCACCCCCCAGCAGTCAGGGACACCCTCCACCAGGCCCCCACTCATGTCTCCCAGCACCCCCACCCCCCAGCATCCAGGGGCACCCTCCACCAGGCCCCCACTCATGTCTCCCAGCACCCCCACCCCCCAGCATCCAGGGGCACCCTCCACCAGGCCCCCACTCATGTCTCTCTGCACCCCCACCCTCCAGCATCCAGCATCCAGGGGCACCCTCCACCAGGCCCCACTCATGTCCCCCTGCACCCCCACCCCCCAGCAGTCAGGGGCACCCTCCACCAGGCCTCCACTCATGTCCAACTCATGTCCCCCTGCACCCCCACCCCCCAGCAGTCAGGGGCACCCTCCACCAGGCCCCCACGCATGTCTCCCAGCTCCCCCACCCCCCAGCATCCAGGGGCACCCTCCACCAGGCCCCACTCATGTCCAACTCATGTCCCCCTGCACCCCCACCCCCCAGCAGTCAGGGGTACCCTCCACCAGGACCCCACTCATGTCTCCCTGCACCTCCACCCCCAGCATCCAGGGGCACCCTCCACCAGGCCCCCACTCATGTCTCCCAGCACCCCCACCACCCAGCATCCAGGGGCACCCTCCACCAGGCACCCACTCATGTCTCCCAGCACCCCCATCCCCCAGCATCCAGGGGCACCCTCCACCAGGCACCCACTCATGTCCAACACATGTCCCCCTGCACCCCCACCCCCCAGCATCCAGGGGCACCCTCCACCAGGCCCCCACTCATGTCTCCCAGCACCCCCACCCCCCAGCATCCAGGGGCACCCTCCACCAGGCCCCCACTCATGTCTCCCTGCACCCCCACCCCCCAGCATCTAGGGGGACCCTCCACCAGGCCCCACTCATGTCCAACTCATGTCCTCCTGCACCCCCACCCCTCAGCAGTCAGGGGCACCCTCCACCAGGCCCCCACTCATGTCCACCTCATATCCCCAGCACCCCCACCCCCCAGCATCCAGGGGCACCCTCCAACAGGCCCCCACTCATGTCTCCCAGCACCCCCACCTCCCAGCATCCAGGGGCACCCTCCACCAGGCCCCCACTCATGTCTCCCAGCACCCCCACCCCCAGCATCCAGGGGCACCCTCCACCAGGCCCCCACTCATGTCTCCCTGCACCCCCACCCCCCAGCATCCAGGGGCACCCTCCACCAGGCCCTCACTCATGTCTCCCAGCACCCCAACCCCCAGCATCCAGGTGCACCCTCCACCACACCCCCACTCATGTCCAACTCATGTCCCCCTGCACCCCCACCCCCCAGCAGTCAGGGGCACCCTCCACCAGGCACCACTCATGTCCAACTCATCTCCCCCTGCACCCCCACCCCCCAGCAGTCAGGGGCACCCTCCACCAGGCCCCCACTCATGTCCAACTCATGCCCCCCTGCACCCCCACCCCCCAGCATCCAGGGGCACCCTCCACCAGGCCCCCACTCGTGTCTCCCTGCACCCCCACCCCCCAGCAGTCAGGGGCACCCTCCACCAGGCCCACACTCATGTCTCCCTGCACCCCTACCCCCCAGCAGTGCGATTTGCCTGGATACGTGTATTTCAGGGGTGCGCGGGTAGTCTTGGCGATTTCATCAGGGTACGTGTATTATGGGTCCGCGTGAACTTCCACACACGATATCAGCAGGGTACGTGTATTACGGGGTTTGCATTAACTTCCACACGCGACATCAGCAGGGTACGTGTAATACGGGTTCGCGTGAACTTCCACACGCGACTGGGCATGGGAGAGCGTGTTACGTGTATTCCTTGGGTGGGCGGGAATATTCACTCGCGACTGGGCCTGGGAGAGCGTGTTACGTGTATTCCTGGGGTGGGTGGGAAGTTTTACACGGTCGCATACAACGCGCCAAAAAAAAAGGTCCAATCCGGAAACACGTACACCAGCATGGAGCAGGCGCACGTCCCGCGCAGCATAAAAGTGTGCGCAAACAACAAACGAGCTCAGACGCCAGGATGAATATACCGTTCCTAGCAGCAGTGACCGTGGGATACCGCAGAAGGAGGAGGAGGATAGCCAGGGCCAGAATCTTCACACCCAGAACCAGCCTTTTTGGCATGCCTGATGACCAGGTGTATGGGAGGTACAGGTTTCCACCTCACATAATACTCGCCCTGGTCAGTGAGTGGGAGGATGACCTCACATCACCCACCCTGTGCCCCCAAGCACTGAGCCCCCTGGAGAATCTCCTCAATGTACTGCACTTCTTGGCAACCAGATCATTTCAGCGGACAAGTGCCATAGTGGGGGTGGGGGGTGTCACAGGCCACGCAGTCACGGTGCCTACACCAGGTGTTGGCCATCATCACTGCACGCCCATCAGTCCGCAGGCACATATACCTGCCCAGAACACCTACAGAAAGGCAGGCTGTCAGCCAGGATTTCTACAGGGTGGCACAATTTCCCAAAGTGCTAGTTGCCATTGATTGCACCCATGTGGCTCTATGTTCCCCCAGGGCATCTGAGCACATCTATCGAAACTGCAAGCACTGGCATTCCATCAACGTCCAGGTAGTATGTGATGCCAAGGGAATCATCACCTCAGTATATGCCAACTATGCAGGGTCCACCCACGACAGTTTCATTTACCGGATGTCAACCCTAAACCGGGACATGGAAGCTGGGCTGCATGGCGATGCCTGGCTGCTTGGTGAGTATAAATGCCACAGCACATGCATGCATGACAGATACAGAGTAATGTCACTACCCCACTAATGATCCCCATCACCACCTCCCCAGGAATCAGTGCCTACCCTCTGAGCACCCACATGATGACGCCAATTCGGAACCCCATCACGCCTCCCGAGGTAAGATACACTTCGAACACTTCCAACTGTACAGTGTTAGTGCCACGCAAAAGTGTAGGTGCACCGCTTTAAACATGGACTCAATTTCCAAAGTAGACCGCCTTGTGAAGACATGAGAAATGGACCTGCAAATTAGGAGGATGAGATGGATGCAGAGGCACATATCAATACAACATGCAGTGTACAATACAACAACAATATGCACTAGGAATGTATGTCCAACATACTGTGTAAGTCAATGTCACTTGGGCACACCCTTTGCAAGCCCATGGAAACGGGAAGCAGGAGGGGTGTGTGTCACACAAACCCAAGCATCTAACCCAAATTCAGGACCAGCCTGCATGTGCCCAGCCACAATACAGCGTATGCCCACGGGAGCCACACAAGGCAACACACTGTCAAAAAAAATCAAAAATCAAAAATGGCCATGAATGGGCAAGGGGGGGTGGGGGAGGCCACCCAGGAGGTCCGAGGACAGGGTGCACACCAAAACCCACCTGTGTGGATCTTGCGAAAAAAAACACCTCCATGGGCTCATGGCCTGCATGGCTACCTTATTGTGAGAGATTTGCTGCTGTCGCTCTCCTCACCCTCTGCAGCTGCATCAGGAGGTGGTGGCACTATGAGAGGCAGCCCACGCAAAGCCCTAGTCTGGTCCTCCATGGCAGCAAGCATGCGGGTGTGGAAGGTCTGGTTCTGGAGGATAATCGTGCGGAGGTCCCCATGCAAGAACTCACGGGACGCCCGGACCTCCTCCCTAGTTGCCTGCATCTCAGCTGAGAGCCTACGTGTGAGCCACTCCAGCTGCTGTTCTGTCCTTGTGTCAGTTGAAGCTTCAAGCTCAACAAAGAGTCACCCTGAGCTGACAGAGTTCCACCCTCAGGGTTTCCCTGTGGCCCTGGGACTCAATAGAAATGGCTTCCCGCAGAGTCTCCAGTGCCGCCCGTCTGTCCCTGTTGGACGCCAACATGTCCTCCCTGTGTGACTGGCAAATGGAGTCTGTTGCCTGCTGTAGTTGTTCCATCAGCCTTTCTTGGGGGACAATGGAAGTGGCCACCGTATCCATGGCCTGAGCCATCATCTCAGATGATGCTGCCTGTTGGTTTGCCATACCGTATATGGATTGCTCCCATGCGGTATTGCCAGGTGGCGTATGGCCGCCGCGTCGGAGGGCACCACACCTGTCTGGGGCAAGGCGAACTGCGCCTTGCTGTGCCGGCACTGCCTGAGGCTGCAGGACTGCATTCCCCTTCTGATCTGCTGGCCCAGGAACAGGATCAGATGTTGCGGAGTGTGACCCTGCATCCGTAACCACCAAAGGCGGACCTACCAACACTGACATCCCCATTGAGGGTTCTACCCCTGGTGCAGGTGGGTTGGACAGTACAGAATCCCTCCCAGAAACACCTGCGACCGCAAATAGGTCTCATCATCCGAATCGACACCTGAATAGAGCTCGGGGGAGGTGCACCCAGAGACACCCCTTGAGATAATGGTCTGCAGCAAGTGTGGGTTCTCACCCACCACCACACCACGTCCCTCACTGGTGCCCGGTCAGGCCTGAGACCCCTCCTGGGTCTGCACCATCTCCACAACCACAGCAGTATCAAGTGCGTCATCCCCTGCAAAGACATGAAAGAAAAGAAATGGGAGCAGGCATTAGCACCATGGCACACAATTAGGGCTGAGAAGCAACATAAACAGTACTTCATTGACACATGTCCCACATGACTATAACCCTCCCATGCATGCACCGTCACTGCGTATGAAGGGGAGGCAAATGGCACACATTGATGACACCAAGATGGAAGACCAACACATTTGCTGCATGCTGGCTAGCAGTGCCATCACACATTGGCCTGTGATTGGCATGTCCAATACACATACATGACACATGCCATCACACAGATGGCATGTACCATAGCCATGTCACACATGTGACAATAGGGCTGAGAAATGACTCGTGAAAGTGGTGGAATGCTAACAATCAGCCTGAATGAACACAGAATAATACGCAACTATGTTGTGGCAAGATGACACTTCAAGGGCAACTGGCGTGAGGTTGGGCTGAATGTCTACTGTTGGCAGAAGGGATACTGCAATACCCAAATCCTGGTGCGCAGAATGTATTGGATGAAGCACATGGGTGACCCAACCCACTCAGGCACACACACCCTCACCTGGCACTCAATCAGAAGCCCTCACACACACACCATACACATGGATGAAACACACATGCATGTGCACTCACCGGACAATGCCTGGTAATCTGGCAGGTCTCCCACCCCTTGGATCTGTTCCTCCGTGACGTAGGTCCCAGCAACATACTCATGTGGAGTGAGTTCCATGTCCTTTGCTGGAGACCCACCTCCAGTCACTAGAGTAGCGGCATGACTTGAGGCCATCTTTTTCTTTGCCCTGCGCTTCAGGTCATTCCAGCGCTTGTAGCAATCATTAGCTGTGCGCCTCACGAATCCAAGGGCACTTATGATGTCTGCGATGGTCTGCCAGTGTGCCTGACGTTGTGCAGGTGTGGTCTTGCATCCTGCAGTAATCACCATTTTGCTGTCATGTGCGGAGACATACTCCACAAGTGCATCAAGTTCGGCCTGATTGAAGCTGGGCTTCCTTGGTGGGCCGGACTGTGTAGCCGTGTCTGGGGCATCAGCCTGTACTAGACGAGCACTCTTCCTCTTCCTCTTCCTCTTGGAAGGTGGTGGGGATCCTGAGTGTCCTACGCCGCTCTGGACACTAGGGGCAGGAGCCCCGGTGGACTGTGGACTAGGAGTGTGGGAATGAACACTCACCATGGGACTTGGTGCAGGCATTAGCTGAAGTGTGATGTAGTCAGGGGGAACATCAGCAGGATGGACTGGGACCGACACTGTCCCGGCTGGGAGACTCAGAGCTGGGGTGGATTGAGCCGCAGCTGCCCCTGCAGCCTCCCCACCCTACCTACTCGGGGCAGAACATGACATAGCTGCCCCTGATCCACGTGGCCTGGTGACACCAACGTGCACCGCCACACGTGGCCTAGACCTGCTGACCTGAAAGTAAGCCATGGAGTCACCCTGTGCCAGGTCTGGTGCCACAATGGGCTGGTCCAACAAAGGCTGAGCAGGGATAGTGTCAGCCACGTTACCCTCAACCAGGGGGGGGGGGCATGGGTGTCCCTGACTGGTCACCCACACATGGGGGGCTAGGGGCACCCTGCAAGTCCCGGCCACGTCCCCTACCGTATCCACCATGGCCACCTCTTGAGGCTCGGCCACCTTTGCCACCCTTACCGCGTGCTCGCCTCCCAACCATGGCACTGATGTTGTTGTGCGTATGGGAGTTGCAGTAAACTATTGTCCTGGGCAATTGGGGGTCAAAGGGGTAGGGTACTAAATGGAATTCGTACCCTAGTGCTCTAGCAAGGCTGTATGTGACCCCTGGGGGAAGATGACGGGTCACGCAACGCACAGGCACCCCACAAAAAGGGAGATAATGTGCACGCAACCCCTCCTAGACCACGTGCATGGTAAAATAAACCTGCACTACGCTGTGGCACCCAGAAACACAAAAATGAACGTATGCGTGTCACACGCAGCCTAGACTGACCTCTGAAGGAGTACGCAACACACGGGGCAAGCACAGATGTTAAATACGTGCGCTACTCACCGTCTGCCAGGAAAAATCGCGTGAAAAATATGCGCGTGTGCGCGTTTGCAACACCCCGCCAAAAGAAGAATTGTACGCTGTCTGAGGAGACAGGACAACAGAAGAAGTGAACGCTGTTTGAGGAAACAGGCCCACGAAAAAGACAACAAGACAAAAAGCTGTCAGAGGTAACAGGGAGTACGAACTTGGAACGCTGTGAAGTAAATCGCGTGTGAACCGACAAGAAGTACAGATTTCACCCACTCGCTCTCCACGAAAAGCACGTACAAGGAAATGGCGTTCTACACGTACCTTTTAAACATGCCCACACGTCCAGCGTCACTTCCGCGTGTACGCGCTAAGGCCCTATCCTCCATTTACACGACCTGACACTCTGACGTGCAGTCATAGGGAAACGCCTGCGCACGCACGTCACAGACGCGCATACGCGCTGAGGCCCTTTCCACCAATTGCACGCTATGACACTCTGCCGTGCTTATTTTTTGACGTGCCGTGGAAAACGCACGTGCGCGTAACGTCATAGACGCGCCTACACGCTGGGGGCCTTTGGGCCAACGAATTCGCGTACGTGTGCTGACGCACTTACGCGCTAAGGCCCTTTCCTCGAATTACAGGCAGACGTGCTTGATTTTCACGTGCCAAATCACTCCGTATCAAGCTGGCCACGCGTAAGCACACGCAAGACCACGCTCCTGCCCAGAAGGCTGAATTACTTCCCCCCAGAACCCCGAGCACGCTCCCACCTGCTGCTGCCTGATTGCCTACTGCCCACGTGCCCTGCCATTTGCTGCCTGCACATCAGCCAGGGGTGCTGTTGCTGTGACCACCCCTGCTGGAACCGAAGACTCCCGACTGGGATTCCATCGCTCCACAGACCAGCCCCAGGACCCAGTTGCCCACCCACTCCTGCCTTTGGGGTTGTCATGTCGGGCACTGCAACATCTGGCACCACTGGCAACCCCCGGCCAGAGAGGCAGAGGGGCACCAGCTTCACTGCCACCGAAGTTGGTGTCCTGGTGGAGCAAGTCCTGGGGCAGTATGATGCCCACTTCGGAAGTTTGCGCGCCGACAAGGAAGGACGGACTCGGATCTGGACGGACATCGTGACTGCCATCAACGCGGAGGGGGTGGCAGTCCGACTATTCGATCATGTCAAGAAGCGCTGGGAGGACTTCAGGTCCAGGACCCTCTGTTAAGCGGAAACCTGTGCAGTTCCCCATGGGGCCACTGCAAAAGATTTAGGCTTACAGGTGTTTGGCAGTAAACCCACTTGGTAGCAGTCTGTACCACACAGGTTCACCTGGTAGCTGTGGCTGAGCAGTCAGACTCCCCTCAAGAAGAGTTAGGCAGTATGTGGAGTATACAAGATAGGGCAATTTATACAGTAGAACAAGCAGACACGGAACAGAGCTTGGGTGTAAAGATATATAATTATTTATTTTAAGAACACATCTATGAAAACACTCTGGCACTAATATGGCAAACAACTTCAATTACAATTACTATAAGTATATCAATCCCCTAACAATATTTCGACAAGTCTAGGTTCAACGGAACCACTTTTTTGCAGACAGAGGTGAATGCTTTAACCTAGATGGCACTCTAAAATTCGTTCGAACGGGAGAGAAAAGGCAGGGTATGAAACCAACTCGCTACCAACACTTTTACGAAGCAAATGAAAGGCCCGCAAGGCAGGGTCTACTGTGGATTACAAAGTTCAGAGGCCAGGCCCACTCGGAGAGAGGCAAGGCGATATGTCCCAACAAGTATCACAGTGGAAACGCACTTCGAGTCTTTGTAGCAAATTGTCACAGTAAGGTTGGACCAGTTTAGAACAAAAAGTTAAGAAGGTCTGGAGGCGACCCAATGGCAAGGTAAGGATAAAGACACCTCACGCTAACCGTCACAAGGGAAGCCAGGTGGACACGGTACCTTGTATGTGGAGAGACGGCTCCGGCGGGGGCAGTTGTTCCTGGTGGTGGATGCAAGTCGGGGCTTTGCCAAGAGATGAGATGATCTTGTCGTCGAAGGAAAGTTGAAGATCGTTGCACCACCAGGGAAGAGACTAGCCGTGGAGTGCTCCGTCACAAGGCACGACCTTTTGGTCGCGGTATGGGCTAGTGGCTATCCGGTTTCCGGGGTGCTCAGCACGGGCAATTCGACCACTACGCCCTGGAAGCGAAGAAAAAGCAAAGGGGACTGGTTGTTCCCACCAGTCAGGGGAAGAAGACTGTCCAGCCGGCAGATCTCCTCTGTCATTGGGAAGTGGTGAGTCGGTTCAGCAGGGCTCCACCAGAGGTGTCGTCGCTGCAGGTCGGCTCAGCTTTACCCTCGTTGGAGTCTTAGGTCCTGTGGCGACTTCTGAAGATCCAGTCCCAAAAGCCCTGCTTTTATGCAGCAAACCCCCATTCATTCAGCCTAGCTGTTAATCAAAACACGCTAAGTGGTGAGCGGGGTGGCTCACCACTTGGGCCAATCACACCAGAGTGCGACTTGAGTTGGCAAGGCAACTCAGTCCAGGGTGCCTAAACCCCCTCCCACACCCCCTGTGGTACCGAGACAGAATGGCACCACTCTGGAGAGCTTCTGTGCAGAAGCCTGCCAAAAGTGGAACAAAGGGCTCAACCTTTGGTTCGGAGTTACAGAGGTGAACACAGACGCCATTTTAAAAGCCAATTCCTGGCAGAAAATACCGACCGGTAGATTTATTTAAGACAAATAAACCGGCGGTATGTTAGAGACTAACGGAAAAAAGTATTAGCCGCCAACAATGGGAAGAATCCCATAGGGTTATATTTGGGGTTGAATATAACAAGTAGTTTCCACTGCCACCAGCCAAAACTCGACGAGGGGGGACGGGACAGTGCCCCCTCGAATAACAGACCCAGGGGTAATCGAATTACCCTTACCAGTACGTCCACAATAGGATGGTTTGCACTAGTTCTGTTAGTAAATGTAGGTCTAGTAAAGCCAATGGTGACTTTACATGCCCTGGGAGACAGTAGTCAGTCCCAGGGTATGGAGTCTATGGTGGGGGTCCTCTAGGACGCCCCAGTGTTACGGAATGGAGGGTGCGGTGTAACACACATAGTAAAACACATGAGACCCTATGGAGTAAAAGACCCCATAGCCCATAGAACACATTGACATTCACAGGAATCAACCATATTCATGTCCAAGAGTGGGAGAAAAGAGTCTCAGTCTTGGCAGGATGGAAAAAAACAAACTCCAGAAATACAGCAAAGCTGCTGGGGGACTCACTAGGTTTGGAAATTCAGCCTAAACAGAGAATTCTCCCTAACACTCACCCCCTCCGCCCCCCAGACTAAGGGACAGGAGGATTTAATCCACTCCTGGATGAATCTCATACCTCTAATCGATGACATACATCCTAGAGAGACCATCAGCATTTTGGTGGTGACACCCTGACCTGTGCTCAATGGTGAAATCAAACCCTTGCAGGCAGATTGACCATCTCAGTAGTTTTGGGTTTTCCCCTTTCATTTGCATTAACCATCTCAAGGGTTGGTGGTCAGTCTGAATGACAAAAGTAGAACCATACAAGAATGGCGTAAACTTCTTCAGAGCCCACACGATAGCAAAGCATTCTCTTTCGATTGTTGCCCACCTTGTTTCAGGATCCTTCAGCTTGCGGCTGATGAAGCAAACGGGGTGCTCCCTACTTTTCCCATCCAGTTGACTGAGTATGGCACCTATTCCTACATTAGAAGCATCTGTCTGCACAATGAAAGTTTGGTGGTAATCAGGAGCTCCGAGTACTGGGGCTTGGCAAAGAGCCTTTTTCAGGTTTTCAAAAGCCTGATTGCACTCCTCGTTCCATCTAAACTTTTTAGGAAATTTTGGAGAGGAGATGACATTCAGAGGAGAAGCTATGGTCCCATAGTTCTCAATGAAATTCCTGTAATACCCAGTGAGACCTAGGAAGGCTCTCACTTGGGTCTGAGTAGTAGAACTTGTCCAATTTTGCACAGCTTCAATCTTACTGAGCAAAGGCCTTATTTCTCCACCTCCTACCTCATGTCCAAGATAGACTACCTTACTCTGTCCAATTTGGCATTTACTCGCCTTTATGGTCAGACTGGCTCATCCAAGAGCCTGCAAAACATCTCTTAGGTGGGTTACATGTTCTTCCCAGGAATTGCTGAACACTGCTATGTCATCCAAGTATGCCATGCAGAAGTCCTCCATCCCATTCAGAACCTGGTTTACCATCCATTGAAATGTAGCAGGTGCATTTTTCAATCCGAAAGGCATTACCTTAAACTGGTATAAGCCAACGGGGGAAGAAAATGCAGTTTTCTCCTTGGCATGGTCTGTCAGGGCTATTTGCCAATAGCCTGACGTCAAGTCAAATGTGCTGAGGAACTTGGCTGCACCAAGTTTATCCACCAACTCATCTGTTCTTGGCAAAGGGTGGGCATCAGTCTTGGTGACTGCATTAAGAGCTCTATAATCCACACAGAATCTAAGTTCTTTAGATCCGGCCTTTGGTACTAACACAACTGGGCTAGACCATGGACTAGTAGAGGGCTCTATTACCCCGAGATCAAGCATCTTGCTGACATCCCCTTTGATGTGGGTTCGTACGTTTTCTGACATTCGGTATCCTCTGCTTTTGACTGGCAGACAGTCACCAGTGAGTATGTCATGCTGGCCCCAAGGGGTCAAGCCTGGTGAAAGCGAGAACAGAGGGGCAAACTGATTTAACATAGATTTGAACTCTTCTTGTTGCTCGGGGGTCAGATTTGAAGAGAGATTCACTCCTTCCATTTTTTCGTCTAAAGGTAAGCCTCTGAGGAGATCAGGAAGAGCTTCACTCTCTTCTTCTTCCTCTGATGATGCTAGAAGCAACGCTCCTACATCAGGTCTCGAGACATACGATTTGAGTCGGTTGGTGTGGAAGACTATCGGAGCCTCCTTGGGATTGCCCAAGTCCACCAGATAGTTGACGTCTCCGGGTTTACCCACAACTCTGAAGGGTCCCATCCATTTGTCTTGCAAGGCCCTCTGCCTTGTTGGGATCATAATGAGAACTAGCTGGTCTTCAGTGAACTCAACCATGTTAGCCTTTTGATCATGCCAGTGCTTGACCAATGCTTGTCCAGCTTTCAAGTTATCACTTGCTTCCGTCATCATGTGCGACATTCTCCTCCGGAGACCTATCACGTAGTCAGTCACTCTGACTGGCTTTGGGGAAGGAGCACTCTCCAACCCCTCCTTAATCAGGGCCAATGGACCTCTGACGGGATGACCATAGAGAAGCTCAAAGGGAGAATAACCTACTCCCTCCTGAGGGACTTCTCTATAAGCAAAGAGAAGGCATGGCAGTCCCACTTTCATTTAAGGGGTTCTTCTAAGGCACCTATCATGCTCTTCATGGTTCGGTTGAACCGTTCTTCCAATCCATTGGTTTGTGGGTGATAAGCTGTTGAGAACTTGTAAGTAACTCCACAGGTTTTCCACATGGCTTTCATGTAGTGGGACATAAAGTTTGACCCCCTGTCAGAGATTACTTCCTTAGGAAACCCGACCCTGGTAAAAATACCAAGGAGGGCCTTAGCCACAGCCGGAGCTGTAACAGTCCTCATAGGAATTGCCTCAGGATACCTAGTAGCATGGTCTACTACAACAAGTATAAACCTGTTGCCTGAGGAGGTTGGAGGATCAAGGGGACCAACAATGTCAATCCCTACTCTCTCAAATGGGACTCCCACAACTGGGAGAGGCACTAAAGGTGCCACATTCTTGGAGCCAACCTTACCAGAGGTCTGGCAGGTGTGGCAGCTCCTGCAGTGTTTTTCTACTTCGGCCCCCATCTTTGGCCAATAAAAGTAGAGAGAGCCTTTCCTTAGTCTTCTTGAAACTCAAGTGACCAGCCAAAGGAATCTCGTGGGCTAACTGCAAGAACTGTTGTCTGTTCTCTTGGGGTACTACAAGTCGTTTGTAGTCTCCAGGTGCAGACTCGGTCGGTTCACTGTAGAAGAGGCCATCTTCCCAGTGCAACCTGCATTTCCCAGGCTTTTGCCCTTCAGCCTTAGCTTCTGCCTGGTGGCGAAAACCTTCCAGAGTTGGACATTCCCTCTGTCCCTTACTGAAGTCTGCCCTGTTGGGTCCACCTTCTGCCAGTAACGACTGCAGCTCAGGATGGTCAACAGGATCCAGATCTCCAATGAGTTCCTGGCCTTCTATTAGCTCTTCCTCAGAGTCTAATTCTACCACACAGGGTTGTACCACCCTCTCAGCCTCAGCTGGAGGGGGAGTTACGGGTGTAACTTTGGACAACCGCGGGGAAGTCCTTGTTGGCTGCACTAAAATGCTGGCTGCTGGTTTCGGTATAGAAGTCTTAGGTTTCCCTTTCGCTTCTGATTTCTGTGAGATAGCAGCTGACAATTCCAGTGGAGCAGGAGTGATATATTTCTTCATCATCTCCTGGGAAGTACCTCTCATGGTTCTCTCCCTTGCAGGTCTGGTTAGCTCCTGTAACCGTTTACTAGGAGGTCTGGGGGTATGAGACACAACTCCGAGAGTTTTTAAATTGTTACCCAACAGAACTCGTCCTGGTACCTCACTCTGTATGCTGACAGGTATCTTCACAGTCATGTCGTTACACTGGATGAGAACTGGTAATTGGGGAAGCATCTGCACAGGCCCTCCAGCTAACTTGCTGAGGTGTTTGAGTGCCTTAGCAACATCCTCAGCCTGAAAAAAAGATTTATCCACCACAGTTATGCTGGCCCCAGTGTCCCTAATGGCAGGAGTCTCCTGACCATTCACCTGGACACTGTCCTTATAATACTCTTTAGTATTATCTGGGATAGAATTATAGACATCTAAATTCTGTTTTTCCCCCAAACCCAGAGACACTAAAGAAACACTGGCTGAGACTCCAGTGGGTTCATCAGCCAGTAGTAGAAAGTTTCCACTTGCCATTTGGACTTCCTCCTCTGGCGCGAAGGCTGAGGAGACAAGCTGGACCCCTCAAGGTTTGCCCTTGCATCTGGGATCTCCTTTCACATGGTCAGTCGAGCCACAAACAAAGCATTTACCGAATGCTTTCTGGAATGGTGGCTTGTTCTGGCCTCCCTCCGGTTTGGCACCAGAAGGTACACTATTCTACTGCGGTTTTCCTTGTGGCTTACCCTTATGGTTTTGTTTTGGGCCCTCTTTGGAATTTGAGTTATTAGAATTCTCTTTTGAGTGTTTTTTAGGCTGTTTTCCCTCATCCTTTTTCTGAGTTGCCCCAGAATCCTTATGAGTAGCCCTGTTGGCCACCCACAAGTCAGCAGCCTTAGCTAGCTTCCTGGAATCCAATTCCTTCGAATCAGCCAAGTGCTGTCTGAGCTCAGGAGAACAGGCAACATAAATAGACTCCAACATAAAAAGATTCTTCATACCCTCATAAGTGTTCACCTTGTAACCCTTAATCCATCCCTCTAAGCTTTTCAACCCTTCACTCACCCAGGTAGCCCAAGGGGTACCATCATGCTTTTTGAGGGTTCTAAACCTCTTAAGATACTGGGAAGGGGTCTTCCCGAATCTAGCTATCAAAGCTAGTTTCACACTTTCGTACTCCTTCTTATCCACCTCCCCCAATTCCATTACCACATCAGTTGCAACAGGGGGAAGCCTAGAGAACAACCTGGGAAGTAACTCATTCCCTGTGATGTCCTGGAACCCATGATTATATTCAAACATTTTCAACCAATCCAACACATCTAATCTCGGTTCATACATACCCACTAATTCCTTAGGCATCCGGGGTCTTTTGGGACTGGAACTTCTAGAGGAACCAGAGGAGAGAGAAGCATTTTCCACAGACAACTTTTTCATCTCTAACTCATTATTAAGTTCTATTTCTCTGAGTCTTAACTCAGCTTGCTTCTGCTCAGCTTGGGCATTCATTCGTCTGAACTCTAGCTCTTGGTTTCTTTCAGATTGGGCTAAAAAACGCTTGTACTCTAATTCGAGCTTCAAATTTTCAAGTTCAAAATAAGCAGGGTTACAAGTGGGACCTGGTATGGGCCCCGTAGGTACAGTAGGTAAGGCAGACAGAGACTCAGAGTGCCTAACTTCATTAGGTTCACTTTCCTCTTCTGACTCATTATCAAGACTTTGATTCAGATCAATACCATCACTGTTTTCTACATTCGCTGGATAAATTGGTTCCTCTGAACCAGTACCCAGACTTTGGTTTTCCAGCAGTCTCGCTATCAGTTCTACTTTCTTGCTTCTTACAGAAAGATTCCTTTGTCTACAGAGAGCTCTCAAACTCTCAGTATTTTCACCTGACAAGGACTCTTGACTGTAAACTTCCATAGTAGACATGTTTTTGAAAGTTGCTTTTTAGTGCTAAGCTTTGTGGTTAGTTATCCTAAAGTGTTGAAAAGCACTCTAAACTGTATACTCGATACCAATCCCACCGCTGTACACCAGTGTTAAGCGGAAACCTGTGCAGTTCCCTCTGGGACCACTGCAAAAGTTTAGGCGTACAGGTGTTTGGCAGTAAACCCACTTGGTAGCAGTCTGTACCACACAGGTTCACCTGGTAGCTGTGGCTGAGCAGTCAGACTTCCCTCAAGAAAAGTTAGGCAGTATGTGGAGTATACAAGATAGGGTAATTTACACAGTAGAACAAGCAGACACGGAACAGAGCTTGGGTGTAAAGATATATAATTATTTATTTTAAGAACACATCTATGAAAACACTCTGGCACTAATACAGCAAACAACTTCAATTACAATTACTATAAGTATATCAATCCCCTAACAATATTTCGACAAGTCTAGGTCCAACGGCACCACTTATTTGCAGACAGAGGTGAATGCTTTAGCCTAGATGGCACTCTAATATTCGTTAGAACGGGAGAGAAAAGGCAGGGTATGAAACCAACTCAGTACCAACACTTTTACGAAGCAAATGCAAGGCCCGCAAGGCAGGGTCTACTGTGGATTATAAAGTTCAGAGGCCAGGCCCACTCGGAGAGAGGCAAGGCGATATGTCCCAACAAGTATCACAGTGGAAACGCACTTCGAGTCTTTGTAGCAAATTGTCACAGAAAGGTTGGACCAGTTTAGAACAAAAAGTTAAGAAGGTCTGGAGGCGACCCAATGGCAAGGTAAGGATTAAGACACCTCACGCTAACCGTCACAAGGGAAGCCAGGTGGACATGGTACCTTGTATGTGGAGAGACAGCTCCGGTGGGGGCAGTTGTTCCTGGTGGTGGATGCAAGTCGGGGCTTTGCCAAGAGATGAGATGATCTCGTCGTCGAAGGAAAGTTGAAGATCGTTGCACCACCAGGGAAGAGACCAGCCGCAGAGTGCTCCGTCACAAGGCACCACCTTTTGGTCGCGGTATGGGCTAGTGGCTATCCGGTTGCCGGGGTGCTCAGCACGGGCAATTCGACCACTACGCCCTGGAAGCGAAGAAAAACCAAAGGGGACTGGTTGTTCCCACCAGTCAGGGGAAGAAGACTCTCCACCCGGGAGATCTCCTCAGTCGTTGGGAAGTGGTGAGTCGGTTCAGCAGGGCTCCACCGGAGGTGTCGTCGTTGCAGGTCGGCTCAGCTTTACCCTCGTCAGATTTTTAGGTCCTGTGGCGACTTCTGAAGATCCAGTCCCAAAAGCCCTGCTTTTATGCAGCAAACCCCCATTGATTCAGCCTAGCTGTCAATCAAAACACGCTAAGTGGTGAGCGGGGTGGCTCACCACTTGGGCCAATCACACCAGAGTGCGACTTGAGTTGGCAAGGCAACTCAGTCCAGGGTGCCTAAACCCCCTCCCACGCCCCTTGTGGTACCCAGACAGAATGGCACCACTCTGGAGAGCTTCTGTGCAGAAGCCCGCCAAAAGTGGAACAAAGGGCCCAACCTTTGGTTCGGAGTTACAGAGGTGAACACAGACGCCATTTTAAAAGCTGAGTTCTGGCAGAAAATACCGACCGGTAGATTTATTTAAGACAAATAAACCGGCGGTATGTTAGAGACTAACGGAAAAAAGTATTAGCCCCCAACAATGGGAAGAATCCCATAGGGTTCTATTCGGGGTCAAATATAACAAGTAGTTTCAACTGCCACCAGCCAAAACTCGACGAGGGGGAATGGGACAGTGCCCCCTCGAATAACAGACCCAGGGGTAATCGAATTACCCCTACTAGTATGTCCACAATAGGATGGTTTGTACTAGTTCTGTTAGTAAATTTAGGTCTAGTAAAGCCATTGATGACTTTACATGCCCTGGGAGACAGTAGTCAGTCCCAGGGTATGGAGTCTATGGTGCGGGTCCTCTAGGACGCCCCAGTGTTACGGCACGGAGGGTGCGGTGTAACACACATAGTAAAACACATGAGACCCTATGGAGTAAAAGACCCCACAGCCCATAGAACACATTGACATTCACAGGAATCAACCACATTCATGTCCAATAGTGGGAGAAAAGAGTCTCACTCTTGGCAGGATGGAAAAAAACAAACTCCAGAAATCCAGCAAAGCTGCTGGGGGACTCACTAGGTTAGGAAATTCAGCCTAAACAGAGAATTCTCCCTAACACCATCCACAAGGCCCGGCGCCTCTTGAAGGCAGCGGATGCTAAGGGGAGCCGGGGCCACTTGTCGGACGATCAGATGAGGGTCCTGGAACACATATCCCCAGCGATCCACGTCCAGGTCCTTGAGAGGCAGACCCGTCTGGAGTCGAGCGGTAAGTGTACATGCATCATGATTGTAAGCTGTGCGTGTGATGGTGTGCCAGTAGTGTGCAGGTTGCACATGTGTTTTTATGGGGCAAAGTATGGGGGGGGGTGTACAGGGCCGTGAGGCTAACACATGCGAGGGCTCTCATGTGTGAGACATGGATGGTGCTTGTGTGTGTAGGCTTGCATGCCAAATGCAGATGTGTGGGCACACATGTTTGGATGAATGTGTATGTAAGTAGGCATGTTTGTGATGTCACACATGGATGTTGGTTTCAGTTGCATGTATCAGCACTGTGTACATGTGCATGTATTTGACAAGGGTGCAACAGTGATGCAACATGGATGCATGTGACAGCAGGATGTGGAAGCCAATCTGAACACTGCGACAGTTGGCAGAGGTGTACACATGCATGCAAGTGTGGTGGTGTGTGTGCATGTGTAGTGCACTCCCTGTGTTGCATGTGATGTCTGGCTCACCTTTGTCTGCTCATGCTGTTGTATGTGTATGGATGGTGCTGGCTGTTGCAATATGGCTGTGTATGGCTCATGTGTGCGAGTTGAAATGACATGTGTGTTGGCGAATGTGATGCCATGTCTGAGGTTTCCAAATGTCACTCATGTACAACTGTCATGTGTGTATGTGTCCATTGTACAGTGCCCTGATGCCTGTGTTTTATTTCTCCCTGTCTGCAGCGTCAACTGATGAAGAGGGCGGAGAAGGTGCTGTGGAGCACAGGGGGGCAGGGATTGCACCGCCAGCCGGAGACGCAAGGCCCGGCTCCCCTCCCAGGTTGTCATCTCGTCGGGGAGTGAGAAGTCCGGTGCCACGTCCCAGGCCGCAGCTGCCGGGGGGAGGTCCAAGAGGCGGAGGTCGGAGTTGGACTCCTCAGCAGCAGAAGGGGCAGCTGGGACCTAACAGGGCCCAACGGGGGAAGATGGCACAGAGTCATCCAGGTTGGTGGGGGGTTTGGTGGAGGAGGAGGCCATGCAAGCGACAGAGACGGGGTCTGGAGGTGGGGATCCCACTGGTGCTAGTAGTGCAGTGCAGGACCAGGGACAGGAGGCAGCACAGGCCATCGTGGAGGTGCTTGTGTGCAATCCTGTCCCTGATCCGTCACTGCATCATCTTGCACCAGCAGGGATGCCTACGTCCAGACCCGTTTTCAGGCAGGGGATGAGCTTACAACAACTGGCCTTCCTCTGCCCGCGGACATGGCTATCCCGGTACGGGTTGAGCCTGTCCTGACTGGTGTGGTGTTGCGTCAACGGGCCATGCGAGGTGACCTGCAGTCTTTTCATGAGGAGACTGCACGTCATCTCGAATGGCTCGTTGACCGTGTTGGCCTACTGGGACAGGTCACCCAGGCAGGATTCCTCCGTTTGCAGGAGCTTGTTCCGACCCCCTCCTCAACTGATTACCCTATGCGCCAGTTGTCCTCCGTGCCATCTTTCCACCCATTTGTCACCTGGGTGCCCTGTGGAGCTGCCTCTGACGGTGCGGCCAGGCTGGTGGAGGACACATCCCTGCCACAGTCAGGAGTCAGACGTCCAGCAGGGGTGGCCACATCAACGACTGCACCCCGGCCGTTGGAGGATGTGCAGGCAGCAGGAGCCAGGGCACGGGCACAGGCACAGCAGCAGCAGCAACGAGGTGGGAGCCATGATGACTCAGGGCCTTCGACATCAGAGGGGCAGGCATCGGCCGGAGGGCAGGAGGACCCAGGACGGGAAGTGTCTTCCGTGTGGCAGCGGTTGGGCCACGCCATAGATGTGGAGTGGCAGAGGGCAGAAGAGGCACGGCTCACGATGGTCAGGGCGGAGAACTCCATGCGGAGGGCCCTGAGGCGGCCCGTGTGCCTCATGGCAATCCGCCGGGAGTTGGAGGAGAACATGTCGTCAGCCCTGCAGACCCTCGGGGACATGGAGGAGGACCGCCTCCGGCACATTGAGCAGGAGTTCGATGATGCCCTGGCCCGGAACATCCAGAAGTGAGCCATCGAACTAGCCCGCTGCTCTTGTAAATAGTTATTTAGTGTTAAGTTTCCTTTCGGTTTTGTTTTGTTTTGGGGCGCTTGGACAATGCCCCGACTTCTTGTATATAGTTCTTCATTAGGTAGTATTTTATTTTATAGGTTTCATTTAAAGGATTGGGCACTTGGACCCTGAATGTTCACCTTGTAGATAATTTGACAATGGGTTTGGATTTTTGATTTTTTTTTCACATGGATCAATGGTTTTTTCTTATTTTGGAACTTTGGATTTATTTTCTCAGACTGACACTTTGGAGACTTGCTTTTAGATTGCCTTTCATTTGGATTTCATGCATCTTTTTCATTTATTGGACATGCTGGATTTCATTTATTATTTCCATTTTCTTCTGTTCCATTTCATTGCCTTGCTTTTCTGTTTAATACATTATAATTTTGTACTTCAATGTGTGGTATTCTCTCTTTGGTTTCATGCCATTTGGGATGCATCATGTGCTGGTGATTTCTTTGTCGGGTGGATGTCATACCTGGTGGTGTGTTCGGACTGGGGTGGCGTAGGCAGTGTATTGAGTGGGCATGGGAGCCATGATTATGGATCGTCATGAGGTGTTGGGGGACATGTACGGGGGCCTGCTGGCAGGTGCCCTGCACTGCTGGGTTGTGGGGATGCTGGCAGACATGAGTGGGGGCCTGGTGGAGGGTGCCCCTGACTGCTGGGCGTTGGGGGTGCTGGGAGACATGAGTGGGGGCATGCTGGCAGGTGCCCTGCACTGCTGGGGGTGGGGGTGCTGGCAGACATGAGTGGGGGCCTGGTGGAGGGTGCCCCACAGTGCTGGGGGGTGGGGGTGCTGGGAGACATGAGTGGGGGCCTGCTGGCAGGTGTCCTACAGTGCTGGGGGTGCTGGGACACGAGTGGGGGCCTGGTGAAGGGTGCCCCTGACTGCTGGGGGTGGGGGTGCTGAGAGACATGAGTGGGGGCCTGCTGGCAGGTGCCCCACAGTGCTGGGGGGGTGGGGGTGCTGGGAGACATGAGTGGGGGCCTGGTGGAGGGTGCCCCACAGTGCTGGGGGGTGGGGGTGCTGGGAGACATGAGTGGGGGCCTGGTGGAGGGTGCCCCTGTCTGCTGGGGGTGGGGGTGCTGGGGGACATGAGTGGGGGCCTGGTGGAGGGTGCCCCACACTGCTGGGGGTGGGGGTGCTGGGAGACATGAGTGGGGGCCTGGTGGAGGGTGCCCCACAGTGCTGGGGGTGGGGGTGCTGGGAGACATGAGTGGGGGCCTGCTGGAGGGTGCCCCACAGTTCTGGGGGTGGGGGTGCTGGGAGACATGAGTGGGGGCCTGGTGGAGGGTGCCCCACAGTGCTGTGGGGTGGGGATGCTGGGAGACATGAGTGGGGGCCTGGTGGAGGGTGCCCCACAGTGCTGGGGGGTGGGGGTGCTGGGAGACATGAGTGGGGGCCTGGTGGAGGGTGCCCCTGACTGCTGGGGGGCGGGGGTGCTGGGAGACATGAGTGGTGGCCTGGTGGAAGGTGCCCCACAGTGCTGGGGGGTGGGGGTGCTGGGAGACATGAGTGGAGGCCTGGTGGAGGGTGCCCCTGACTGCTGGGGGGTGGGGGTGCTGGGAGACATGAGTGGGGGCCTGGTGGAGGGTGCCCCACAGTGCTGCGGGGTGGGGGTGCTGGGAGACATTTGGGGGCCTGGTGGAGGGTGCCCCACATTGCTGGGTGGTGGGGGTGCTGGGAGACATGAGTGGGAGCCTGGTGGAGGGTGCCCCACAGTGCTGGGGGGTGGGGGTGCTGGGAGACATGAGTGGGGGCCTGGTGGAGGGTGCCCCACAGTGCTGGGGGGTGGGGGTGCAGGGGGACATGCGTTGTTGATCAGTAGTGCAGGGTGACATGTGGCTTGGCTGGGGGGCATGCCCATGGTGGATGGTCTGCCTGCGGGACATGAGCAGGGGTGCAGGGTAGTCCCCTGTGGTGTGGGCTGCCTGCAGGGGCCGTGGAGGGTGTAGAGGGAACACCTGGGAAGACCCACAAGGCCAATTCACATGTAGGACTCCCCGGAACCCCTGAAATACACATACCGTGCTGAATTCGCGTGTGAAACTTCCCACGCACCCCTAAATGATGGGCAAAGGGGTACGCGACAAACACGGACACCTGCTGTGTGAATAATAGCGTGTGCGTGTATTTCGTGGGTGCGCGGGAAGTTTAACACGCGATCGGCCATGGGGGAGCGTGGTACGTGTATTTCAGGGGCTCGCAGGTTGTTTAACACGCGATCGGGCCTGGGGGAGCAGGGTACCACTCACCGTCTGCCTTGCGTGTAGAAGAACGCGTAGCCAACACCTACGCGCTGTGAAGTAATAGCGTATGAACCCCAACGCCTGCAGAACACACGCACCGCACACCACGAAAAGCACATACTGAGCAATGGAAATCCACATGGGATCTTCAAGCCCTGCCAGGGCAACGCCCCTGCGCGATATGTCACAGACGCGCTTACGCGCTAAGGACCTTTGGTCCAATGGAATAGCGTATGCGTGCTGACATGCTTACGCGCTAAGGGCCTTTCCTCGAATTACACGCCGACGTGCAGAATTTTCACGTGCCAAATCACTCCGTATCAAGCTGGCCACGCGTAAGCACACGGAAGACCACGCTCCTGCCCAAAAGGCCGAATTACTGCCCCCCAGAGCCCCGAGCAGCCTCCCACGAGCCATCTGCTGCTCCCTGCCTGCTGCCACCGTGCCCTGCCATTTGGTGCCTGCACATCAGCCATCTGCAGGGGTCCAGTTGCTGTGTCCACCCCTGCTGGAACCGAAGACTCCCGACTGGCATACCATCGCTCCACAGCCCAGCCCCAGGACCCAGTTGCCCACCCACGTCTGCCTCGGGGGTTGCCATGTCGGGGCAAACAGCATCCAAGACCACTGGCGACCCCCAGCCAGAGGGGCAGAGGGCCACCAGCTTCAGTCAGAAGGAAGTTGGTGTACTGGTGGAGCTTGTCCTGGGCATTATGATGCCCTCTTCGGATCATCACGCGCCGACAAGGAAAGACGGACTCGGATCTGGACGGACATCGTGACTGCCATCAACGCGGAGGGGGTGGCGCTCCGACTATTCCATCATGTCAAGAAGCGCTGGGAGGACTTCAGGTCCAGGACTCTCAACAATGCCCGGCGCCTCTTGAAGGCAGCGGATGCTAAGGGGCGCCGGGGCCACTTGTCGGAAGATCAGATGAGGGTCCTGGAACGCATATTGCCAGCGCTCCACGTCCAGGTCCTTGAGAGGCAGACCCGTCTGGAGTCGAGCCGTAAGTGGCCAAACATTGCTGTGTGAGACAGGGCATGTTGCAGTGTGCTGGTTGTCTGATACTTGCCTGTATGTGTGACATAGGCCATGTACGCGTGTGTGTGTGCAGGGACATGATGGTCATGCATTTGAGAAGAGTAATGTGTGAAGCACACGGTTGGTGTATGTGTTTAAATGCAACATGGGGAGCCCTATGCGGAATGGACACATGAGAGCATGCCAGTCTCTGTTCCTGGACATGGGTGGGGGTGAGGGATGGGTGCTGATGCCATGTGCATGTATGGTGTCCATGTCTGTGTGTCTGACCTGCGTGTCTGTGACTTGTGAATGCCATGGATGCATGACACGTCTGTGACAATGTTCAGAATCACTGATGCAGCCTAGTTATCCTTGCATCCACTGTGTCTGGGGTGTACGAGTCCAGATGGATGAAAGTACGGTGAAATGTGTGCATGTGATAGGCATGACCCATGATGCATGTGAGTTCAAAAACAACATTGTATGATTCAAGAGTCCCTTGGACAGGTTTGCTAATGTCCATAGCATGCGCCATGCCTGTTACTGCATGTGTTTTGCCTGCACTGACCCATGTGTTGTGGAGGGACATGATGGAAGGGATCTTTGACAGTGCCACTCATCTGCTATTGCTTCCTGTCTAGGAGATCATTCTACAGTACGCTGATGCTTGTGTTCTATGTCTCCCTCTACACAGCACAAAGTGAAGAAGAGGGCGGAGATGGCGCTGTGGAGCAAAGCGGCGGGGTTGCCCCCACGGCTGCAGTGGAAGGGGTGGGTGAGCCCCCACAGGGGCTTGCAACGGCGGAAGACGGGGTGGAGCCATCCAGGTTGGTGGTTTCCACAGAGGAGGAGGAGGCGGCTACTGAGCCGCACATGGGGCCTGGTGGGGGCATCCCTGCTGGTGCAATTGGTGCAGTCCAGGGCCAGGGGCAGGAGGCAGCACAGGTCGCCGTGGAGGTGCCTGTGCATGTCACTGTCCCTGACACTGTGACTGCACCACCATGCACCAGCAGGGATTCCCCATCCCAGGCCCGTCTGCAGGTAGGGGGGATGACCATGTCATCTGCCTCCCCTCTACCTGCGGACGAGGGGACCCCTGGCCGTATGGAGAAGGTCCTGATTGGTGTCGCGTTGCGCACGGGTGTCATTCGTGATGAGGTGCGTGCTTCCCGGGGGGGAGCACGCACGTCATCACGAAGAGCACCGTGCCAACGTGGCCCAGTTGGGAGCGGCCATGGTCGGGGGTTTCGTACATGTGTCGGGCACTCTGGCGACCCTCTCCTCCTCTGTGGAGGCTATGCGCCAGTCGATCTCCATGCCGTCTTCCGGCCCAGATGCCACCAGGGCCCCCTGTGGACCTGCCCCGACCAACTCAGCCAACTCTGTGGGGATCCCATCCCTGCCACAGTCGGGAGTCGGAGGTCCAGCAGGGGTGGACACACCAGCAACTGGACCCCAGCAGATGGAGTATGTGACGGCATCATCGGGCAGGGCACGTGCACGACGGCGTCGGTGGATTGCATCAGCCTGGATGCCGTCGTGCAGGCACAGGCAGTTGCGTCGGAGGCAGCGGCAGGCTCGACGTGGGAGGCATCATGGCTCGGGGCCATCAACATCAGGGGTGCAGGCATCGGCCGGAGGGCAGGAGAACCCTGGAATGGGAGTGTCTTCCGTGTGGGAGCGGTTGGGCCAGCAGATAGGTGCGGAGCGGCAGCGGGCAGAGGAGGAACGGCTCACAATGGTCAGGGCGGAGAACTCCATGCAGAGGGCGCTGAGGCGGGCTGAGTGCCTCGAGGGTATCCGCAGGGAGTTGGAGCAGGACACTGCATTATCCCTGCGAGACCTCGGGGCCAGGGAACATGCCCGCCTCCAAGCCATTGAACAGGAGTTAGATGATGCCCTGACCAATGACAACAACCAGTGAGCCGTTGGACTAGCCCGCTGCCCTTGTAAATAGTTATGTAGTTAGTGTTAGGTTTCCTTTGCTTTTTAATTTTTTTGGGACCTTTTGGACAATGGACCACATTTTTGTATATAGTTTTTTTATTAGGTAGCATTATTAGATACTTTTTATTTCTTCTGTTGGGATCATGGACCCTGGATTGTTTATCTGTATATAGTTGAGTGTTGGATTTTATTTTTTTGGTTGGAATTTACCCATGAAGCAATGGTTTTCGGTTTGGATTTTCCATTGGATTTACTTTTTTGAACTGTGACTTTGGACACCTTTCCTTTGGATTATGATTTGTGGTTTTACTTTATTTTACAGACATGCTGCTTTTGGTTTTTAATTCCCATTGTCGTTTGTTTATTTTTGATTCCATTTATGTTGCTTTTAATACATTTTCTTCATCAAACTTCAATGTGTAGTATCATCTGATTGGTTTCATGCATATCATGATATGGGTTTTGACATTCACTGACACCCATTGTGTGTATGTGAGGGACATGTGTTCATTTACATACTTGCCATTGGGGTTTTATCATGTAATTGCCATTTCTAAGTGGGTGGATGCAATACTTGGGTGGGTGTTTGGCATGTGGAGGCAGCCCATAAGGGCCAGGGATCTAGATTGTGATGACGTGTTGGCTGGGGCACATGAGTCGGGGCCTGGTGGAGGGTGCCCCTGGATGCTGGGGGGTGGGGGTGCTGGGAGACATGTGTGGGGGCATGGTGGAGGGTGCCCTGCACTGCTGGGGGGTGGGGGTGCTGGGAGACATGAGTGGGGGCCTGGTGGAGGGTGCCCCTGACTGCTGGGGGGGTGGGGGTGCAGGGAGACATGTGTGGGGGCATGGTGGAGGGTGCCCCTGGATGCTGGAGGGTGGGGGTGCAGGGGGACAGGAGTTGGACATCAGTGGGGGCCTGGTGGAGGGTGCCCCTGGATGCTGGGGGGTGGGGGTGCTGAGAGACATGTGTGGGGGCCTGGTGGAGTGTGCCCCTGGATGCTAGGGGGTGGGGGTGCTGGGAGACATGTGTGGGGGCATGGTGGAGGGTGCCCTGCACTGCTGAGGGGTGGGGGTGCTGGGAGACATGAGTGGGGCTTGGTGGACGGTGCCCCTGACTGCTGGGGTGTGAGGGTGCAGGGGGACATGAGTTGGACATGAGTGGGGCCTGGTGGAGGGTGCCCCTGGATGCTGGGGGGTGGGGGTGCAGGGGAACATGAGTTGGACATGAGTGGGGGCCTGGTGGAGGGTGCCCCTGGATGCTGGGGGGTGGGGGTGCTGGGAGACATGTGTGGGGGCATGGTGGAGGGTGCCCTGCACTGCTGGGGGGTGGGGGTGCTGGGAGACATGAGTGGGGGCCTGGTGGAGGGTGCCCCTGGATGCTGGGGGGTGGGGGCGCAGGGGGACATGAGTTGGACATGAGTGGGGCCTGGTGGAGGGTGCCCCTGGATGCTGGGGGGTGGGGTGCTGGGAGACATGAGTGGGGGTCTGGTGGAGGGTGCCCCTGACTGCTGGGGGGTGGGGGTGCAGGGAGACATGTGTGGGGGCCTGGTAGAGGGTGCCCCTGAATGCTGGGGGGTGGGGGAGCAGGGGGACATGAGTTGGACATGAGTGGGGGCCTGCTGGCAGGTGCCCCACAGTGCCGGGGGGTGGGGGTGCTGGGAGACATGCGTTGTTGATCAGTGGTTTGGCTGGGGGGCATGCCCATGGTAGATGGGCTGCCTGCGGGACATGAGCAGGGGTGCAGGGTAGTCCCCTGTGGTGTGGGCTGCCTGCAGGGGCCGTGGAGGGTGCAGAGGGAACACCTGGGAGGACCCACATGGCCAAATCACGTGTAGTACTCCCCGCGCACCCCAGTAATACACGTACCCCGCTCGCACAGGGCCAATCGCGTGTAAAACTTCCCACACACCACAGTAATACACGCACCCTTCTGAAATCGCGTGTGAAACTTCCCGCGCACCCCAGTAATACATGGACCCCGCTTGGCGTTTGCTGTTTGGCAGCCCTGTAAACTGGTCCAGGGTTAGCGCAGACATTTGCGATGAATTGGGGATTTTGATGGATTTTCCTTGCGCGAGGGCGTTCTTGGGGGCGTAACTGGCGCTGCTGCAGGGTCGCTGCGCCACTCTGCGCCACAGCTGGTTTTGGGGGCTAAAATCCATGAATATGCGGTGCGATGAAATGGATTTTATCGCACGCGGCTGGCGCAGTGTATCGCACGGGGACATTGTGCGCCAGCCGCATGCGCCACTTTTGTGCGAAATTCTATGAATTACCTTGTCAGTCTTTGCCAAGAGTTCCGGACGAAGTTGGTCGGCAAAAAAGTTAGTTTAAAGAGTAGAGAAGGACAAGCCCTCGGATTTCACACACTTTCACCGCTGCTGAACGAAACGAACAACCGGATTTGCACAGTTCCTTTGAAATGGAGAAGAAGCTGTAACTGAGGCGGACGTTCCTGGCAGTTCCTGCAGGCTCACGGTTCCTGAAGCAACTGTCGGACTGACATGAAGTAGGAAGACTGGAGGGAACTGCACTGCCCAGGGAAGCAACCAGCAGCAGAGCAAAGCAACAAATAAAAGGCGCACTCCTTAAAACCCAAGCAGGGTTCAACCTTCCTGGCTATCCAGCCCACTGTAGCTCTGTACAGCAAATTCGACCAGAGGAGGGAGTCCTGGCTTGCAGTATGGGCGAACTGATTGGTCCCACCAGCTCAGGGGAAGAAGATTCCTGGAGGATCTTCTCTGTTGTTGGAGTTTAAAGATTTGGACCTGCAGCAGGGCCTCACCGGGTGGTTCATTTGTGGTACGGCTCCTCTTCCATCAGCTCCTCATTGGTTCTTTTGTTCCAGTGGCGACTCTGCCTTTCCAGACCCAGAGACCTTCTTTTTATGCAGTTTTCCCCCATTCACACAGCCTGGCTGTTAATCACCCAGCAGGGTGGCTGTCCCGCCGGGACAGTCACCACAGCCAATCATTTTAGAGTGTGACATGGGTCTCCAAGGAGACCCTGTGCAGGGAGTCTTAAACCCCTCCCTCACATCGTGTCCACCCCAGACATACAGGCGCCTAAGGAGGGCTTCTGCGTAGAGGCCCGCGAAAAGACGGTGAACAAAGGAACCAAACCTGGTTTGGCTCACAGAGTAAAACACGAGAAATACATTTACAAAAAGAAATGGCGAATAAACCCAGCCGGAACCAAAATAAAACATATTTAGTCTAGCGGGTTTAAGTTCGAGGCTACCAAGATAGCCTAAAACAATACCAAGGTTATTTAAGATAACCACGGTAGGAAAAATAGGGTACTTACCACTGCCACCAGCAAAGTCTTGATGAAAAGAGAGTGAAACAATGCTCCAATAGAAACAGACAAAAAGGGATAATTATTAACCCTTTCCAGTACTCTATGTAAGATAGGGTGTACTGGGACTGTGGTTTTACAGGGGCTAATAAAGTTAATGGCAACTTTTTATGTTCTGGGAGACAATAGTCAGTCCCGGAGAATGGAGTCTGAGTTGGAAAGTCTAAAAGACAACCCTGTGTCACTGCACTGAAGGTGCTTTGTAACACACAGTAAAAGATGATGCCTGTGGAATAGGTGAGGCTCCACAGTCTATGAACACAAAAATGTTAAACACACACAGCAAAACACGTGTAAGAGTGGAAAAAAAGGCTCACACTCTTACCAGGTGAAAAAAACAATCCTAGAAATCCAGCAAAGCTGCTGAGGGACTCAGTAGGTAAGGGAAATTAGCCATTCTGGAGAATTCTCCCTAACAGTACTGAATGATGCTTGGAAAGGATTGGACATTAGATCTAGGTCTACATGGGTAGTGGTACTTTTTCTGCTACCATTGTGATCCTGGCTCTTAATTAGTCTGATGGTGTCTCTGAAGCATGCTAGGAAGTATTTGTTGTCTTCTCTTGCATCTTCAATTTATTAGGTCAAATAAGTGTTTGGAATATCACTCCCTCCAACTCCGTCTCTCAATAATTTCTCCCTCGATGCTTCAATATGGGATTCTGTAAAAAAAAGTTTCAAATTCATCAAAGCTAAGGAGGTCGATTGGTTCTTATAGTTATCATTTAAGGTTTCATGTAGTATTAAGAAGGGGGACAGAGTGATAGAGGCTATAGACACTGTAGAAGCCCAAAGTTGGGCACACTGGGCTTCCCATTTACTGTGGTTTTCTTCCTGATCGAGTTCAGGGGGCTACAGTGCTCCTATGGGGACCTTAACCCTCCCTGCCCGTTTCTTCTGTTGGCAAGGTTGCTCATTCTCTGAGTCATCTGATTCTGAGTCTTTATATTCATCACTAGAGCTCAACGGATTGACCCTTTTGGCTCACCTGGGGCCGCTCATCCTTAGACTCATTTGGGGCAAGCCCTGCCTGCTTAAAGATATTGGGCCTCATTACGAGTTAGGAGGTAAGTACCGGTCATTACCGGCATGGAGCAAATACCATTTCCATGCTGGTAATAGACCGCTAAAAGCGGCCTATTATGACTTTGCGGGCACGAGCTTTGTGCCATGCCGGTAACGACCATACCGCCCTGCCGGTAAAGGGCGAAAAATCGCCCTTACCAGCATTGCGCGAAGGGTAGATAGCTCCACCGCCATCCAAGCCATCTGTGTTAGCGGTGTCTGGTATTAGCGGTGACCGCTAATAAGCGGAACCAAAAATAGCGTCATCGCACAGGAACGGGAAATAGCACGGCGCACATCTTCAACAACACAATCCATTGCCATCCTCTGTAACCAGGACCCAAATCCCGACCACACCTCTATCACACCTGTACCATTACCTGCAGCATATAAGAATGCCAAATTCACTTAAAAAAAAAGCGCAGACCGCCTGCGCAAGGAGCGCTTCTCACAGGAGGAGCTGAACATGCTTGCCGAGACGCTGCAGGAACATGCAGATGTAATTTTCTCAACCAACATGTCCCGACCCGCATTGCTGCGCAAGAAGGCGATATGGGCGGAGGTGGCGCAGAAAGTGAGTGCCGTTGGCACCAACCCGCGCACACTGAAAGACGTCCGGAAGCGCTGGAACGACCTGCACTTACGCATGCAAAACATCCTCGCGGTCAACCGGAAACGGGATGGCTACAGGTGGTGGTGCGGACTCCCCCATCAAGTTGCAACCCTGGGAGGAGATCTGCGCAAGCACAATTGGGATGGAGGCCATAAAAAGAGTGGGGGACATGAGCGAGGATCCCCGTCATCGGCAGATGCAGGTAGGTGTCACAAAATAAACACTCTAAAGTACAACACAATGATGTCCCCCTCAACTGACAATGATGGAAGGCAGGGTCCACCAGACACATTTTTGCAAGACTGCCTACAGGCAGTGCACAGCACCAACTCGTCCACATGCATGATGCACCCCATATATGTCTCTTCCCAGACGCATCCCTTCATTACCCACCCAAAAGCCAAGCAACCCATATGTCACTACCCCAATGGCAATCTCCTGCCATACCATAGAAAAACAGCAACCCCAATGCATGCCTGATGCACGTTGACCCATCACTAATGCCCTCCCTCTCTTGCCCCCCCACAGGCACGCAATCAGACACCAATGACCAGGACACCAGGGAGGATGCTGCAATGCCCCACAAGAAGGCCAGAACATGGAGGGACCAAACTGCCCCTCTACATCAAGGGGAAGAGGGCAACCTGCAGTATTGCGCAAGGGCAAAACAACCCCAGTACCTCCAGCACCAATGTCCATTATGGCCAACACCACAGCACCCACACCAGCCACCAACACCCAGGAGCCAGTGGCTGAAGGCACTGTTTCGGGTGCCAGCAGTGTTGTTGGGGAGACAGCTGCCACAGCAGCTCTGTCCGACGACGAGGCAGAAAGTCTCACACAAGGCACAACTGCCGCTACAGGACCACTGCATTTGCCACAACTCTCACCATCCAGCATTGACAACATCAAAAGCCATGAGCTGTCTCCTGGGGAGTCATGAGCTGCCAGTTTCAGCCCCCCGCAAAGCCTGCATGAGGAACCAACGATGGCAGTGGCACCTCATAACTCCACCAGTGTCCCAAACAGCCAAGAGGGGATGAGGGCAATTCAACAGTGGCAGGAGGAGCTGGCAGGGCTGTTAACCCAGCATATCACGGAATGTGGACATGCAAGGGATGAGATGAGGGAATGCGCTTCTTCCATCAAATCTGCTATTGAGACAAGCTCCAAAGACATTTGTAGCAAATTGACAGCAATGAGGCAGGTCCTCTCCCAAATGGTGGCAGCAATGCAGGCCATGGTTCTGGCACAGGTGGCCGAACAACCTGCCACATCGTCAAATGCCAGCTCCACGAGGTCCAGCCCCCTACGTAGGTCTGGGCGGAACCTGGGCAGGTTGGCCAAGGATCCACCTGATGCCGGAAGAGGAGAAGGGGTGTAGGTTCTGGCAGGCATCCTGAACTCATGTTGACATACGGTGCATGCGAGTGCACACCATGTGTTGGGAAGTTGAGGGGGCAGGGGGAGAGGGTGTGTGGGGGAGTTGAGGTGGGAGGGGGGAGAGGGTGTGTGGGGGAGTTGAGGGGGAGGGGGGAGATGCTGTGTGGGGGAGTCGAGCGGGGAGGGAGGAGATGGTGTGTGGGGTGGAGGGCTTGTGCACTTTGTTATGTTTCTTTAATATACCTGTTGGAAAATCATAATTCACATGTGCGGACATTGCTTATTGTGTAAGTGTGCTTTATTGGTGAACAGTCTACAGTGTCCGTGTCCCTGACACACCCAGTGCCCTGAGTGCCACCTCCATGTCACACTCCCCATCCATGTGTGCTAGAAACATTGGTTAATCAGAGTCAGACGCATGTCATGTCCCTCCTGTGCATCGCTGCCTCCCTGAAGTGCAGCCCAATCTCCACCCTGCTCATCCTCATCGTCAGGTGGTTGCAGTTCAGCGTCAGGGGGCAGAGGCACATTCCGTCTGATGCACATATTGTGTAGCATGACACATGCCATGACGATCTTGCCCACCTTCTCATGGCCCTACAGGAGTGCCCCACCAGACCTGCTGAGGCAGCGAAACCATGCCTTCAAGAGGCCAAATGTCGGCTCAATCACCACACGGGTACGTGTATGCGTACGATTGTAGTCCTCCTTGTGCCTGTTCTGCAGGTTCCGGACTGGGGTAAGGAGCCATCTCTTCAAGGGATAGCCTGCATCACCTGCATGTGGGCAACAATGTATATGTGTAAGTCATCACATCATATGGGACCTGTATCAATGACACAATAGCATGCATTTATTTCCTGTTTGCAACCACATATCCATGCATGAATAGAGACACACGATGTGACTGCTATGTGTGTATTCCTCTTATGGACAGGTGTGCGTGTTATCGTCTAGTGGGTGCAGGGGGTCCTATTCCTTTTGAATGCTCATGCACTGTGTTAGTCCACGCTGGTTGTTCCCATGATCTGGCTGATGTGCAGTCATTTCTATGCTTTCATCCTGTCACCGTTGATGGCAGCCTCATGATGATTACACTATGCACGACAAATGGTGACATGCAGTTTTGGTGGACATCTGTGTTAGTGTAGTGGTGTTTTTATGTATTTGCCCGTCATGTGACTCCTTTGTACGCAGTAATGGAGGACTGTCCTTTCTGTTGATGGTATTTGGTGCTGTGCATTGGCCATACTAATTGCTTGTAGCTGCATTGTGTTGCGGGGGATATGTTCTGATTATGTGCAGTGCACATGTTGATGGCTATGGAATGGTTGTAACACTGCATTATTTTCATGGTAGGGCAGCTTACGTCTTGCATTTTGGGGTCAGGTGTCAGGTCCAGTCTGGCCTGCTTTGGGGTATGAACATGGTCCATTCTCTGAGGCACTCTCAGCCAGGTGAAGTATGCATCTCCCCCCCCCAACTCAGCCAGGTGAGGTATGCATCACACCCCCCCATCTCAGCGAGGTGAGGTATGCATCTCTCCCCCCATCTTAGCCAGGTGAGGTATGCATTCCCCCCCCATCTCAGCCAGGTGAAGTATGCATCTCCCCCCATCTCAGCCAGGTGAGGTATGCATCCCTCCCCCCATCTCAGCCAGGTGAGGTGTGCATCTCTCCCCCCAATCACCTACCCGCATCGCATTTCCATGAGCCTAACATGCAATTCACTGAGAAGCCAGGATCTCTGCTCTGCATGTCGCTCCATGTAGCGTGGTATCGTGGAGTTCCGCATGACCATTGAATCATGGGTTGATCCAGGCAATCGGGCACAACAATGTGTGATGATCTTGTTTGAGTCACATACAC